>NC_068911.1:64856836-65158503 GCF_023091745.1 Budorcas taxicolor
AACCCTCTCTAAATCAATGTCTTCTAAACTTGCAGAATCTCCTGAAAAAGGCCTTAGAATTTATATTTTAACAAATGTTTCAGATGCTTCTTAGGCTTAGGCAATCCACATACAGCTTAACGATTATGGTATGTAGGTACTTCAAAAACATACTTAGATTTCAATAGTTTGTAATAAATGAACATGTTCTAAGTAAGAGCTCAACTAACTAGAATCATAAATACAACTGTTTCACAGCCCAAATCCCAAACTCTGAAGGCCTGGAACAAGGAAAAGATCTTCATTAGTCTGAGTCAAATGCAGTCCCTTGTTTTTTGGTCATTTCACTGCTTGCTAACACCTTCAACAAATGGCAGAGGAAACATCACAAATCAATCAAAAACAGATGCTATCTAGCCAATAGGAATTTGCTGTATGGCTCAGGAAACTCAAACATGGGCTCTGTATCAACCTAGAGGTGTGGGATGGGAAGGGAGATGGGAGGGAGGTTCAGAAGGGAGGGGATATATGTATACCTATGGCTGATTCATGTTGAGGTTTGACAGAAAACAACAAAATTCTGTAAAGCAATTATTCTTCAATTGAAAAATTAATTAATTAATTTTTTAAAATGTTAAAAAAACAAAAACAAAAACAGTTGCTGATTCTCTATACAGGGACACCTAAGTCTGAAGACTCTGGAAAGACTTTTTCTTGGACAATATAGAAGACCAAGAGAAGTTTCTTCTGGGCAAAATTTCTCATAGGCTAGGAAAGTGCAACAACTGTATAAACTACACTTACAACTTAATAAAGGTTAGCAGCCAAGATCAGGATCACCCCACTAGAGCCAAGTAAATTCTTAAGAGAATTACGTGAATTTCTTATATAATAGGGAAAAGACAACACTGACAAAAGGAGGTACTCCCATGCTCAACCTGTTATTTTCTAACTGCCCTCACGTGACAGTGTTGTAGGCCATTTGATAATAGTAATTCACCTTCAGATGCTTTCCCAGAACCATATAATTAAAGACTGGCCACTGGTGATATGCACCCTTATTTAGAAAAGGGGATAGTTCTCTAAAAATGGTAGCCCTAGTCACAGGTATCTATCAACCATCTTTCATTATTCAACACTTTAGGTTATAAGACCTTTTTCAAAATAAATTTTGAGCCAATATATTAGTTCATCTGGTGTATTTGTGGACCCTAGACACACATCAATGTTGTTTTCTTATTTCCCCTTCAATTCACTGGATGACAGCTCTTAGGGCTGAAATGCTTCTTTCAGTTAAGCTTGTAGTGGATCTAAAGATTCAGGATTATAAACTCATTACACTGGGGTAACACAGGAGAACAGTACCATTGCTCGTGGTCCTGCATATCCAGATGTAAGGAGGTGGGGGTTTCTTAAAACAAGTTGCAAACTGAATCTTTGTGTGAGTGGTTTCAATGCCTATGGAAACAGAATCAGACATCAAAACCCAATAAAAAGAACTCCAGACATGCAAACTGCACTGTTGTGAAACATTTAACAAAAGTCAAGTAGCGAACTTGGACTAAGGGAAGAAGACTTTGTACCTATTGGGACCTGTTGGAGGTGAAATGGAAACATCCAGCTCACATGGAGCCAGACAGCAGAAAGTGGCTGTGTGATTCAGCTCAGAGAGATTCTTAACTCCCTACGGACTGGGGGTGTTTTCATTCTCAGACATTGTACTTTACTATTTAATCATTCTAAAGATTCCAAAACGCTGAATAGGTAAGTTGTACCAGGACTTCTGGACAGGGTTTACAGACAGATGTCTATATTAAAAAAATAAAAATAAACCAAAATAAAAAATAAACCAAAACCCACATAGGTTTGGGCTTATTTTAGCCACACTTCCATGTTAAATTTCATAGATATATAAACATGAATATAGTAAGAAAGGTCTCTTGCCAAGAAGTCCAACAACCAGGGTTGCCAAATTTAGCAAAGAAAAATAAATTTGAATTTCAGAGAAACAATGAATATTTAGTGTTTAAATATGTCCCAATCAATACTTGGAACATACAAAAATATATACATTCTTAACCTGAAATTCAAATTTAATTAGGCATCATATATTTTATCTGGTAACTCTACCAGCTTACTGCCACTAAAGATCACACGAGTCTATTATAAGAAACTAAATTTGAACTAATTTGCCTGGCTCATTATTAGCTGAAAACCACATGAGTGCTTAGGCCAAGAGCAGTAGATCTGATACAAAGGAAAACCTCAGTGATATTGTCCTTTCCTAAAGAAGAAGGACACTGCATACTATGATAATACTTTTATTTTTGTTAAATTCCCTTGAATTGTTGTTGTTGTTGTGTCCATCTCATTGTGGCCCCATGGACTGCAGCATGCCAGACTTCCCTGTTCTTCAATATTTCCAGGAGTTTGCTCAAACTTATGTCCATTGAGTTGATGATACCATTCAACCATCTCATCCTTTGTCACCCCCTTCTCCTGCCTTCAATCTTCCTTAGCATCCGGGTCTTTTCCATTGAGTCAGCTCTTCACATCAGGTGGCCAAAGTATTGGAGCTTCAGCTCCCTTGAGTGAACATAATACAAAAATGTAAATCTTTGCATTTTATGGTAGCCTGTGTGAAAGCAGAGGAAGGTCGTCTCTACACAGTCTATGTGCATTTCTAATAAGACTATAATGACAAGGGACATGCAAATATACACCTCAATTATATTTAACATAGGGAAGGAAGGGGCTGTTGATATGGCCCTTATACTTACAAATGGGCAAATCTGGAGTGGGTTGACTTGTTTGAGGTTTAAGGTTTAAGGTGTATATATGTGCGTCTCACGGTTCCCTCCTACAATAGGATAAATCTCAGAAAAGCTCTGACTATTGCACTGATATTAAAAAAAAAAGTAAGTCTGCAATAAAAATACAAAATTATAAATATTTTGGGTACTGCAGAGTATGTTTTTCTTTTCTTATAAATAGATAACTGTAAAAGGCACAAAGAGATGGGAATACCAGACCACCTAACCTGCCTCTTGAGAAATCTGTATGTAGGTCAGGAAGCAACAGTTAGAACTGGACATGGAACAACAGACTGGTTCCAAATCAGGAAAACAGTACGACAAGGCTGTATATTGTCACCCTGCTTATTTAACTTCTATGCAGAGTACACCATGAGAAACACTGGGCTGAATGAAGCATGAGCTGGAATCAAGATTGCCAGGAGAAATATCAATAACCTCAGATATGCAGATGACACCACCCTTATGGCAGAAAGCAAAGAAGAACTAAAGAGCCTCTTGATGAAAGTGAAAGAGGAGAGTGAAAAAGTTGGCTTAAAACTCAACATTCAAAAAACTAAGATCATGGCATCTGGTCCCATCACTTCATGGCAAATAGATGGGGAAACAGTGGAAATTGTGACAGACTTTGTATTTTTGGGCTCCAAAATCACTGCAGATGGTGACTACAGCCATGAAGTTAAAAGACGCATGCTCTTTGGAAGAAAAGCTATGACCAACCTAGACAGCATATTAAAAAGCAAAGACATTACTTTGCCAACGAAGGTCTATCTAGTCAAAGCTATGGTTTTCCCAGTAGTCATGTATGGATGTGAGAGTTGGACTGTAAAGAAAGCTGAGCGCCGAAGAATTGCTGCTTTCCAACTGTGGTGTTGGAAAAGACTCTTGAGAGTCCCTTGGACTACATGGAGATCCAACCAGTCGATCCTAAAGGAAATCAGTCCTGAGTATTCATTGGAAGGGCTGATGCTGAAACTGAAACTCCAATATCTGGCCACCTGATGTGAAGAACTGACTCATTTGAAAAGACCCTGATGCTGGGAAAGATTGAAGGCAGGAAAAGGGGACGACAAATGATGGGATGGTTGGATGGCATCACCGACTCAGTGGACATGGGTTTGAGTAGACTCCACGAGTTGGTGTTGGACAGGGAGGCCAGGCATACTGCAGTCCATGGGGTCACAAAAAGTCAGACATGACTGAGCGGCTGACCTGAACTGAAAGGGCACAAAATACCTCTAATTAAACATTTATTTGATTTAAGACATTAATTTGTAGTAAAAATACCAAGGTGACTCAAGATCAAAGATTACCATGTATCATTCATTTCCAATTACATGGGATATCTTTAAGACTGAAGTAATCATTCAACTATCTACTATACTTCTTGGGTATTTGGATTTTTTTCAGTATACATAGAATCCTGTTATTTCCCACTCTGCACCTAGAAATAAGAAAACTGATTTCAAAATACTGAAATTGAACTTCTTTATTATACACATTAGTTTCCCTCTTTTTATTCAGAAATCACTTAAGCAAAAGAATTTCACCTTAACTGTTTTTTATGTCCCTGCAACCTGGCAGTGTCTACTTACCATAGGAGCTCAGTAATTTGTGTCAAATGACTGAATCAAAGATTCTAGCAAGATTTGTTTGGAAAATCATTCAGATATTATATACAATATTGAAAAGTGTCTAACTGAATCTGCCATTTAGCATAGATTTCATCAGTTAAGACTTGAAATGAGAGTTTTTTTAATTGGTAGAGAGTCTAAAAACACTGAAGTCATGCTTGAGCTCTAAGCCAAAATGGTGTTTTGGCGTTCTCTTCATCTGAGAAGGATTCTATCTGCATCTGTGGAGGAGAACAGCAGACATTCCTGGATCTATTCACATCTTCAAGGAGATTCCCCGTGAAAGGAGGAGGCTTACCTATCACCTTCTTCTTTGCCAGCTCTTGTTTCAAATACCATTCTAGCAAAAAGACAAACATGTTCTTTTTTTCAATAACATTCTAACTCCAAACAAAATGAAATAAAAGTTAAATGTGAGTTTCTTCACCAACACAGTGAAAATAAAGCCAAGATCATTGCTTTAATTCCTAGATGTGTCCACTGGCCTAACACAGAGAAAGAGCAGGGCATGAAAATAAACCATAGCCTTCTTGAGTCACAGCTGATTAATGATGCCTTTATAAAAGACAAAAGAAAAGACTACTATACACCGAAGGTAAGCATTATATATTTTACAAGTGAAGAAATTGACTTCCCAAGGTTATAACTAGGAAGCAGAGATGCTAAGATTTGAACCCGGATCTGATTGATTCCAAAAGTAGTGCTTTTGCTGAAGCAACAGAATGCCCCCCATTACACCAAGGGCAGATGGCTTACAGTAGGCCATCTTTGCTAGTGGCTAGTTAATTCAGTATACACATCTGATTAAGACTAGATCAGTGGTGTCTTTTTCTATCTGGAAGGAATCTCTTCTATGGGGTGAGAAATGCCAAAGTTAGGACAAATCAGCTCTCACTAAAAACTTCAAAGGGACACATAAAATCAGATTAGTACAAAAAGAATAAGATACATCATTATCTCTTTCACTGTTATTTTTGGATTTGTGTTCTCTGTGTTTTTCATACTAACTTCCTGAAACATCAAGGTTAATGTCTCAGTCAGGTTCCAACTTCCCAAATGACCTTTATCCCAATTACCCTTTGATGGAACACCTGCTTCAAAAAAATTAACCTTCAAAATACTCTTGAAATGGAACTTTCTCTATAGATTTGTATCCCTTAAAAAATAAGCACCTCCCCCTCATCTTCCACTCACTTTTGGAGTTAAACAAGTTGCTTATAAAGTTCATTTGAGAGAACAAACAAATAATAGTCTGGAAAACAAAGAGCAATGGTGAGGAAGCTGGTCCTACTGAGTAGAATACATACTATAAAGGCTCAAATATTAAAACAGTGCACTGATAGGCAGAACAATGAAACAATGAAAATCCAGAAGTAGATCCAGCTGCACATGGAAATTCAGTATATGATAAAGGCAGTATCTCAAATTGGTGGCGAAAATGGACTTTTTAATAAGCAGCACTGGGTGAACTTGAGAGCTATATATAAATTTTCCAAACCTGAGAATGATATAAATCCAGATTCCAGAAGTTCAATAAACCCCAATAAAAATAAATGTATACACACACACACACACCCCACAAACCACACCAAGATATCAAAGTTCAGAAAACTAGGAAAAATTAGAAAATCTTAAATACAGACAGAGGAAAAGATATGGTACATACAGAGATGGGCTTCCCAAGTGGTTCAGTGGTAAAGAATCCTCCTGCTAGTGCGGGAGACATGGGTTTGATCCCTGTGTTGGGAATTTCCCCTAGAAAAGGGAACCGCAACCCACTCTAGCATTCTTGCCTGGAAAATCCCATGGACAGAGGAACCTCAGTTGGACATGACTGAGCAACTGAGAAAGCACATACACAAAGAGGAACAAAAAAAGAACGATCACAGATTTCACACCCAAAAGATTATAACAAGAAGACAGTATCTTTAAAATATTTAAAGAAATTATTGCCAACTTAAAATTCTATGCCTAAAAAATATCCTCCAAAATGAAGGCAAATAGACACTCTTAGAAACAAAAGCAGAATCTATCACCAGGAGACATGCACTGCAAGGAAGGTTCTCAGACTAAAAGCACAAAAGAGAATGGAAAACAACTGGCAGTGGCAAATATGAGGATTCACGTGAAAGACTCTTTCACTCATTCATTAATTTCATTAAGCGACAACTGACTAAGAGCAAAAAATGATGACAAGATATTGTGGAGTTTATAACATATGTATTGATAAAATAAATGACAATAATAATCACAGGATAAGAGGGGGAAATGGAGGTATATCAACTGTAAAATCCTTACATTATACAGGAAATGGTACCTTATTATTTGGATCTAGACTGTAACAAGTTACAGATGCTTATTCCAAAGCCTACAGCAACCTCTAAAAAAAAAATTAATGAGAAAGAGGGAGCAATAAAAAGCCAATAGTAAAATTCAAATGGAAGACAAAAAAATATTCAATCTCAAATAAGGAAGGAGAAGAGGAAAAAAGAAGGAATGAAAAACAGACAGCATAAATATAAAACAAAGAGGACTATCATAAACTTAAAGACAAATACATTGATGATTACATTAAATATTACTGAAATAAATACTCTAAAAGTCAGAGATTGTCACACTGGAGTTTTTTCAAAGTTATATCCAACTGTATGCTGTCTTAAAAAATGTGCTTTATAAGCTAAAAAGTAAAGTATGGGGAAAATACACCATGCAAACACTAATCATAAGAAAACAAAATAGCTACATTAACACCAGAGATAATAGATATCAAAACAAGGAACAAGAGGAATACTTTATAATGATAAGAGAGTAAATGCATCAAGAAGATGTAACAATATTGAATGTGAATTCACTTCATAAAAAAGCTTCAAAGTAGAGAAAAGCAAGAACTACAGATTTGAATGGAGAATATACAATCCACGAGCATAAGTTGAAGACTTCAATATTCGTCTTCCAGTAACTGATAGAACAAGTATACATAAATTCAGTAAGAACACAATGACAAACAACACTATAACCAGTTTGGTCAAATTGACGTTTATAGAACACTATAGGCAAAAACAACAAACAAAATTTTTTCAACTGCATATGGAACATTCACCAAGACAGACCTTACGCTGGACCATAAAACATGTCTCAGTAAATGTAAAAGGACTGAAATCACATGGAGCACATTTTCTGACCATAACAGAATTACGTTCAGTTCAGTTCTGTTCTGTTCAGTTCAGTCGCTCAGTTGTGTCCGACCCTTTGCGACCCCATGAACTGCAGCACACCAGGCCTCCCTGTCCATCACCAACTCCTGCAGTTCACTCAGACTCACATCCATCGAGTCAGTGATGCCATCCAGCCATCTCATCCTCGGTCGTCCCCTTCTCCTCCTGCCCCCAGTCCCTCCCAGCATCAGAGTCTTTTCCAATGAGTCAACTCTTCACATGAGGTGGCCAAAGTACTGGAGTTTCAGCTTTAGCATCATTCCCTCCAAAGAACTCCCAGGGCTGATCTCCTTTAGAATGGACTGGTTGGATCTCCTTGCAGTCCAAGGGACTCTCAAGAGTCTTCTCCAACACCACAGCTCAAAAGCATCAATTCTTTGGCGCTAATTTCTAATTACATTAGAAATCAATAATAAAAAGATAGTTGGAAAATTCTCATATATTTGTAAATAACATGTATATGAATTGAAGAAGAAATCTCATGAAAAATAATGTAGTATCTTGAACTGAAGGGTTAGGGTTATGGAATATGGTATATTCAGGACAGAGATAGAAATTCATATTCTCTGAATATGCCTTGGGTATTGTTTACATATATGAATATACTTATATTTATTTCCTAGTTCTGTTCACTGAAAATGCCTAAAATAATGATCAGCCCCAATAGCAACAAACATCTAATCTGTGTTGTCTAAATACCATTAACCACCAAAAAGAGCCAGAATTTTTGAGAGAGATAGTTGATCCCACGTCTGAGAAAGAAAATGTATAAATGGATCACAATAAAAATCAAAGGAAGCTACCGAATACTACCCCAGTCAAAAGGACTCAGATGTCAAATTGAAGAACCTACACTGGCCAAAGATGGGACCATTTGAGCATCAGTGAGATGCTAAGTGTGTGGATTGAACAAACAAACTTTTAAAGATAGATTTGTTCATAATGATTCTAAAACAACAACAACAAATCCACTCATTGGTCATTGAGGGATATTAGGGAACAAATTCATTTATTTGGAAACTGGTAAAAAAAAAAAAAAGTGGGGGTGGGGAGGAGATGCCATCTGCAAATCCAGACTGCAGGAAAATATAGACTAAACACCTACACTTAGTTTTTTCCACTACATGCCAAGAAAAAATACAGATGAAGGAGTTCTCTATAGCTTAATCAAGAGTAAGTGATGCATCAACCTGACAGCAATGTGTGGACTTTATTTAGATCTTTATTCAAAGAAACATAATTTTCAAAATACCTTTATGAGACAACCAAGGAATATGAACATTGACTGCATATTAGATGATAGTAAGAAGTCACTGTTCATTTTGCTGTGTTATAATGGTACTTATTAAGGTTTTAAGAGAGTCTTCATTATTTAGAAATATATACTATGTTTAAAGATGATATATATAATCTAGGATCTGATTCAGTAAAATGACACACAGAAACAATGGTCCATGAGTTCATTACTGTAGAAGCTGGGCAATGGGTACAGGGGTGTGATTACATTTAGTCTCTCTAGATTTTTGTAGGTTTAAAATTTTTTGTAAGTTTTTTAAGTACCATATGTTAACAGTTGAAAGCAAAAGGGAAACCAGGAAAAGGACTTGTGAGCTAAAAGTAGATGTCACATACAAGAGAGATCAGAGTTGGTGAAAGTTATAATAAAATGTAAAGAACTGATTCCCAATTCAATAAATGCAAAAAATTAACAATAAGATAATAGTTGATAAATAGCCTCTTGGAGTGAAAGAGGAGAGGGAAAAAGCTGGCTTGAAACTCAATATTCAAAAAACTAAGACCATGGCATGTGGTCCTATCACTTCACGGCAAATAGAAAGGGGAAAAGTGAAAACAGTGACAAATTTTATTTTCTTGGGCTCCAAAATCACTGCGGACAGTGACTACAGCCATGAAATTGCTTGTTCCTTGGAAGGAAAACTATGACAATCTGAGACAGAGTATTAAAAAGCTGAGACATCACTTTGCCAACAAAGGTCCGCACAGTCAAAGCTATGGTTTTTCCAGTAGTCATGCATGGATGTGAGAGGTGGACCGTAGAGATGGCTAAGCACTGAAGAATTGATGCTTATGAACTGTGGTGCTGCAGAACACTTGTGGTACTTGAGACACCACAACTGTGGTGCTTGAGAATCCCTTGGACTGTAAGAAGATCAAATCAGTTGATCCTAAAAGAAATCAACCCTGAATATTCATTGGAAGGACTGTTGCTGAAACTGAAATTCCAATACTTTGGCCACCTGATGTGAAGAGCTGACTCACTGGAAAAGACCCTGATTATGGCAAAGATTGAAGGCAAAAGGAGAAGAGGCAAAGGAGGAAGAGATGGTTAGACAGCATCACCAGTTCCATGGACATGAATTTGGGCAAACTCTGGGAGATAGTGGAAGACAGAGGAGCCTGGCATGTTGTAGTTCATGGGGTCGCAAAGACTTGGACACCACTTAGCAACTGAACAGCAGCAGCAAAAAAACTGATAAGTCGTATTTGATCAATTAATTACGGCCATGAGGTGCCTGGTACAGGAAGAGATAAGCAACACATGGAAGAGATAAGAGGACACATGTACCCAACTAGAGAAGAGGCAGAAAGGGAAGACCTCAGTCTGGAGGGAATAGTCAGCCAAAAGTAAGAACAGTCAGGATCTGAAACCAGCGACAAAACAGTGGGATGAAGATAATGGGATAAATTCTAGAGACTATTCACAAGAACAACTGACAGTACTTAATATTGAAACAAGGAAAAGAGGGGAGCCAAAGCTGATTCAATTTGACTCAACAAGTATTTACCAAGCATCGGTGTTGGTAAATACTTATTGAGACCTTTTGAGACCTTTCATGGTCTCAAAGACCTGATAGTTTTCTTGAAGAGTTAATAAACTATAACATACACAAATATTTTGTAACAGAAATTAGCGTGAAAGTAAAAGAACAGAGATGAAGGAGCAACTGAACAAATGGAGATACTAAGCAAAGTGGGGGAAATACTGACAGAACAGAGGTTTAGAAAGGACTTTATTTTGTGAGGTGCTTATGGAACATTCTGTTGAATAGGTTTGATGGGAGATTAGACCAGTTCATATATCAGCATATAGGTAACAAATTCCAAAATAAATAGATGAGTTAAGTTTGTTGGAAAACATTGTCATCTTTAACACTTTGGTCCTATGAGTACAGTATTTGCTATTATCAGAATCTTCATCAAGTTTATTTATTTATTTATTTATTTAAATCTTTTCTGAATGCTAAGTAAAGAATATTCTGATTTAATGTTACTATAAAAACTTCCTGAAATAATATAAATCTAATGTCAAATTCCCTGATGCACCATTTAAATGCATCATTTAAGATAGATTAAAATAATTTATTTACAAATACTTGCCTCACTACACTTATCAGTACAGATACAAAATAGCATAGTGATAACAGGTAACTTCCTAAAAAAAAATGTTATTTCAAAGATGGAAATGTAATAAATCTTTGTTTTAAAGATTATATAATGAAAAAAGGCAGATGCAGCTCTCCTAAGATAACTGAATGGAAGTAACTTTTCCAAATAAAATAGTCATATTTCTCTTTAGAAATTTTCATATTCAATTTCTGAGTGTCCTGTTTTAGACTTTATAGTTTTCTATAAATTTAGAATTTATAGTTTTCTATAAATTTAGAATTTATAGTTTTCTATAAATTTAGAATTTATAGTCTTTTGGAACCTGGGGGAAATTGAGGAACTGTCTCCAAAGTTCATTTATCAGTTAATTTATCCAAACATGTGCAATAGACCAATGACACAGGAGTATTTATAACATTTGCCGTGTATGTTTACGCCAAAAAACATCGTTTTCAACATCATTTGGCATCAGGAACTTAATAAGCAAAAAGCGCCATATGGCATTAAGTTTGCAGGGTAGAAACAGGGACAACACAATCTCATTTTAATGACCATTTACAGTCAATTTCATGGGTTGAGTAAGAAATCCAGTAATACTATACATAAAATTAAAGGTGGCTATGAGATAGCATTGACTATTTGCATATTAACTTTTAAATTTATTAGAAAGCATAAGAAAAATCCTTATCATGGGTCATTTTCATCTTATCCACATCCTATACATCCTTATAGTAAGAAACAAAGTCAATACTCTAAAAAATCGCCTCACCAACTTGAAAAATGAAGTAAAGTTGACTAATGGTGTGGATGGAAAGGTTTATTTAACTACCGCCTCACTGAGAGATGGAATGGAAGACTGCCTCAAGATCCCCATCCCATAGAAAGCACATTTTTATTTTTATCTAAGCAGTGTGCACGATACAGTCCATGACTAAACACAATCCAATTTGATTTGTGTTGCCGTGGTTCTCCAAAGAACAAATCTGTAAAATTACAACATGTGAAAGCTTAACACAGTGATATAAAATGGCAGTGGCACGGTTCATATCTTAAACTGACAGACTGATGGTGATTATTGCAAGGACAATGCCCTGCATATGTCAAACGATTTGCAAATAATTTATGTCACCTTCCCCTCCATTATTGTTTTTGCAGAGGACATAAACTGTGTCACCAATATTAAACTGTCTGCAAAAAGAGCCGAGCTCAGCTCTCTCCACTCTGAGAATGCAGAGCCATCTGCACCCAGACAAACATGCATATGGCCATCATTTGTCCAACATCTTACACAGTGTGAAGGTTTTTTACTTGAAATGCCAACCTGGGTGGCAGATGATGTATGTGTTTCCTCAGTCCTGTGATTAGCGGGCCCGCGCCTCTGTGCCGCGCTCTCACCTCATCAGTTCCACAAGCTGCGCTCCGAGGTGGGTGAGGCATTTGCCGCAATATGGCTTCTGACACGCGCGCGGCGGAGGCGCTCTGGTGTGAATATCCGACTCCGGGTTTTGTTCTAATCAGGGTCAAAGTCTGACCCGCAGAAATTAGTGTGGGTAGGGATTTAGGACTCAAAAACGGCAATTTGAAAACTGGAATGAATGTATTTTGATAAAGGGAAAAGTAAAGGGCACTTTGCCATCCTCTGGTTAACTGCTGTGCCAAATGCCTGGGAAACGGCCTGTGTTTTGTTCCTTTGGAGGAGAACGCGGTGTAAGGCATACTTGAAATCACTGGTGGTTCCGAACCAGCTCCACCTACAACCAGAAGGTGTTGTATTTGCCATTACTATAGACAGAAAGGAGAGGGAAGTATCATCCCTGCAAAATCACACACACACACATACACACACGCTCACGATAAGAATGAGATCATAAAACATAATTTCTGAACTATTAAGATATCTTTTCTTTTAAGAGCTCTCCAGAATCCAGACACTCGATTCAAGGTAGAATACAGCATTTTCCTCTGCTTTTATCAGGGAGGAAGAGGGAGCCATAGAGAACTGAGAAGTTTAAAGATTGTCCCAAAGGGATCTGTTTAGACATCAAATAGCTTTTACAAAACCACACGTTTTGATGAGTTAACTGTAAGTTCATCAGAAACACATGGGTTTATTTTCCTATAAAATTCACATGGACATGAAATATCTCCCCAACCTCCCTCTTTCAGTGAAGGGTGGGCAGCCGGGAGTGGGAGGGGCACTAAAAGAAGAGGGAACATTTAGTTCTCCTCCTTTACCATTTTTCAGGCTTGGACATAAACAAACAAAAAGTCTGTGAACATGGACTTTGAAAATTCAACCAAAATACCTTTTCATTTTAAAAAACAATCTCTCAAAATTAATTTATAAAACAAAAAAAAATCTATGTACTTGCCAAAATGAAACATCCCCCTTAAGACCAGCTATGCTTATGGGAGTTCATGAAAGCGAAGCCATCAAGGCCATCTTCATAGTGACACAAATGATATGATTTCCAGAGACTGAATACTGTCTATTGAAAATAACAGGCAGTTAACAGAATTTCCATCAATATTTGCCACTTCTGATTACCTATAATTCTTTCAATTAATGACAAAAGGGAAGAAAATGGGAACATACATATGTTAATAATAAACAAGCATGATGGAGTTTGTGAATTTACATTTGGGGAGTTTTTAAGATGTGGCCAGCAGCTCCTCAGGTTATTCTGACAAGTTTAATTTGCATGTTTTAAAATGAGCATTGTCAAGGTTGGCAGAGCTAAATTATACCCAATTTACCCCTTCCCCAGCCCCAGGCTGTTTGTTCTCCTATACCCTAAAAATACCAAGGAAATAGTTATTAAATTTTTTTCTACATACAGAAGACTCTTCGAGAGATTCATTAAATTTGAATTGTAAAAACTAATGTCTTTGTAAACTGCCAACTGGACACTTTCGTCTGGATGTTCAGAGTAGCAGACCTAAACTGACCTCCAAACTGTCAACAACTCGTGAGACTGCTCTTCTAGAAACTATAACTTTTCTGCTATTGCGATGAAAAACCTTTGATGCTTTTTTTTCTCCACATCTGATTAGCCATCAGCCCTGTTAGCTTTTCCTTCTACATTTTTCTCAGATCTGCCCTCTATTTCCTTTTACTTGGCGACCTTCCTAATCCAGGTCTCATTACCTCACTTTAAATTAATGAAACAACCTTTCATTTTTGTCTCCTAGCTGCAGGAAGCATCTGACACCTCACTTCCTGATCAAACTTGCTCAACAGCCAATTTAATCATATTTTATTCTTCTCTCCAATAAAAATAACACTTTAGATTTGTGGAGTGCTTCATAATCCACAAAGCATTTTCACATTAATTAATTCGTTTGATCTTCATACCAAGGCTGGAGGTTGGCAGAAAAGGTATTCACATTTCCATTTGGTAAACCAGGAAACTAAAACTTGAAGAGGGAGTGACTTGCCTGAAACCATGTGCATAGCTACTACCCAGGGCCAAAAATCTAAATCAAGTCTTTTGATTCAAAGCCTGGAGCAATTTCCATTACATTCTGTGTAGGATCAGTGCAAGTTGTCTCAATGTTGAAATTTCTGAAGTGTACTCAAGACCTTTTATAATCTAATCTAAATTTACATTTAGTACTTCATTTTTCCTGACTATCCTATAGAAATCTTCTGATCCAACCACGTTTATTTACCTATTGTCCAAGAACTTGCTGGGTACTTTTGACTAATACTGTGACCTTCTAATGAAAGTTTCCACTCATTCAAAGTTTAGCATAATTTAGTTGACTTTATCCATGAATATTTCTACAACCAATCCATTAAATGCCTATAACTTTTCATGTTTAAACTATGTCATTTTAAAAATACTTAACTATATATAACCATGTCCCTTCTTAAATTGCTGCTTTTTTGTACTTTTATTTAACTTTTCACACATCTTTGAGTGATCTACCCATATAGATTACAATCTTCTTGACAGCAGAAGCTATGTCTACATTTGCATCTCCTTAAGAACTTAATAAATGCAATATTAAAACATTCAACAAGTATGTCTAACTGAATTCATTTTGATTGAGTTTTGTTAGTAGATGGTTTTTAAAGTTGGAATTTCCATTCTGGCATTAAAATAGGTCTCCATATTCAGATATCCTAACAACCCTCTCTTAAATGCTTTCTATTTGACATATTCTTTTACATTTTATTTTAAATACTATATATATTATTAATCACCATTAAATGAGGAGTTTAAAATAAAGTAACTTGTTTCTTGGTCTCTTTTAGAAACCAAATTTTCTTGTGACATTATGTTCTAATTAGGTTTTACAGAGATGGTGTTCACTGACTCCTGTTAGAAAACCACTTGAAACAACTTCTATAGAGGAAATGTGTCACTAATCAATAGTAATTATTAAATATACTATAAAGTTTTGATGGTACACCAAATGAAGAGGACATAAGCCTACATTTTTATCTCTTTGTATATTTTTAATCATTTAACACTAACATAAAGTTCAGCATTTCAATTTACTATTCAGGATAATTTTCCTCTCCTATTGTTTAAAAATACAAATAACAAATTTTTCAAGGCTTTCTCTACTTATTAAAAAATGCGTCTTCTGAAGAGTTAATCATATTTATCCCGCTTATTTGCACCGATTCAGTCCTTAGCACCTTTTCAAAGCTCTGCTATCAATTGTCAACCTAAAATAACATTTATTTTACATAACATTCTCTCATCTACCTTCTTGTATATAGGGAGTATAGGGATTATGTTTATAATAACTATAACATCCTTGTGCACTAATACTGACATCTGTGTCATTTCTGGGTCTATTTCTACTAATATTTCTCACGTTTCTTTGCATGCCTGGTAATTTTTTTTTCTTGCATGCCAGACATTGTCAATTTTACATTATTGAGTGGTGGAGATATTTATGTTCCTTTAATATTTTAAGGTTTTGTTCTGGGATGCAGTTATTTGAAATTCAGTTCTTTTGAGGCTTGAAGTTATATTAGGCAGGTCCACATAGCTTGGTCTGACTTTTCCACCCTCATCTGGTGGGAACACAAACTCTTCCTAATCCTCCATGTGCTCCAAAGATTGCTCTGCTTGTTCTTTTCCATGTTTTTGTATTTTTTCCCCCCTGAGTCTTGGTAGTTTCTTCATATACATGTGGTGATCAACACTCAATTGAACACGAGAAGTGGAACCATCTACAGCTCTCTAGAGTTCTCTTTCTGTGTGCAGTTGGTTTATCTCCAGCACTCTACTTTTGAATTCTAGCCACCTTGGCCTTCCTGAACTCTCAGCTCTTATCTTCTCAGTTCTGCTTGGCTCTGTTTAGATTCCTCTTTCCTTCATTGCAGCATGGAGATGTTTTCTAGGCAGAAACTGAGGCAACTGAGGGTCTCACCTGTGTTTCCCTTCATTCAAGGATCACTGTCCTAAACTATTGTTTCATGTCTGAAAGCCATTGTTTCGTCTATTTTGTCTGCTTTCTTTAGTTATTTAAGGTGGGAGAATAAACCCAATCTCTCTTACTCCCATTATGACTAGAAGCAATAGCTCGTTGGTGGCATTAATGAAAGTTAAAGATTGCTCTAGAAGTCAGAGTCCAAGTGAGTTTTTCTTCTTTGGAATATTTATTTTTTAAAAGAAACCTAACCAATAGAGATGAAAATTTACTCTTTCTAAAATAAGCCCTTCAGAAATGGTATTTAGTTCAAAGTAGAAAAACTAAAATATGTCTCGTCTTCTACATATAAATTAAAAACCTTTAATTTATACATGTATGAGGAGATAATTCAACATTTAAAATGGAATTTACCTAACCTCTTTCAAAGTCACTTTAATTTCTTAAAGGTCACAAAAAATACTGCTGCAATAGCCAGAAATATTTTCTGATGTGCTATTCAAATATAAAGTATTTGTCCATTTGTGTTATTTGGTAGCAAAAATAAACAAAAGATAATGTGATTGGCTACACAAGTCTGTTCATAGAAAAAAAAAAAGAGAGAGAGAGAGAGAATGGGGAAAGAACAAGAAAGGAATGAAATAAACAGACAAACTGGCCTGAGCAAGCTGGTATATTTTTTTCTTACATGCCCCACTTTGTATTGGTAAGACCAGATAATGAGTAGTGCTTTTTCTTTGTAACAATTCATTAATCAGAGAAATGATCCTTGCTAGTGTTTAGATGTTTTACTTAATTTGGTACCTCTGGCCTGCTGCCCCACTAGTGCCAAAATTATTATTTCTCACCCAGCAGGTGATAAATAACAACTTCAGTCGTGATTAATACCATGAATCCTTCAACCTGACTAATGCAAAAAACTTGAGACCTACAGAACAAGTGGGTGATAATTGTTGTGAGAACTGTTGAAGCTCTGCTCAGCTTGTGAGGAAAGAAATCCGTAGGAAATGATGCGTTTGCTAGCAGTCCAGCTGATCCTAAGAGGCTTCATTAAACCCATCTCAGCAACATTCGCCATTTGAATACCAGTGCTAGATTTTCTCCCACCCGACACTAAGTTTTAAGTATCTTCAGAGAAAAGAAGCGACTAACTCATTTTTGCATACATTTAAATATTTATTGAATAAATGGATAAATGAATAATAAATGAGAAAATAGAATTCTTGCCCGAGTACTCAACATAGTAATACAAGTCATTTGAGAGCTGCATATGGTTATCTCTTGTCATTTCTCTAATAATGCAGTTGTGCCCAATGTAGTTTTGCTAAAACCCATAGCAAAATTAACATTCTCTGCTGGCAAAAGGAAAACAGTAATGGCCAGTAACTAAAGCCACATGGTGCCATCAACTTGATTATTATCATTTAGCACTGAATACCAAGGTAGTCTACTAGTCACCCTCAATTAAGCAGATAGTAAGGGGAATACGTATTGTTTGAAAAGCTTTCCAGGATATTCCTTGTCTCCAAATTGAGAAACTTCTTTAAATGAAACCATATATTTGGGCTTCCCTGGTGGCTCAGGTGGTAAAGTGTCTGCCTGCAATGCAGGAGACATGGGTTCGATCCCCAGGTCGGGAAGATCCCCTGGAGAAGGAAATGGCAACCCACTCCAGTACTTTTGCCTGGAAAACTCCATGGATGGAGGAGCCTGGTAGGCTACAGTCCATGGGATCGCAAAGAATCAGACACTACTGAGCAACTTCACTGGTTCACTGATATATCTTAAGTCACAAGTCAATGGATTCATAATGGTGTCGATCTGTTGAACGTGGTCTAAAAATATATTTGTTTGGTGGGCGTGTTGTTTTAATTTTTTATGTTATTTAAAGGCCTTGAGTAGAAGGATGCATTCTCCAGTTTGGCACAGCCCCCACCATTCCCTATTGTCTTAATATCCTGTCTCTCTTCATTCTAACTTCTGAATTGAGTTTGTGATCCCTAGCTAAATGGAGATATATAAATAATGACCAAGAAAAAAAAAACTAAGAAAATGACTTGGATGAAAATATGTGGCTAAATATATCCATAGAGTTTTCAAGAATCACAGATTATCTAAGCATCAATTTCTTCAGTTAAGAAATATTTTATCTCTGTCATATCTAAATAAGCAATGCCTGGCATGGTATCAAGACCTCTTGAAAACTGCACAGTATTACAAGTGATATGGAAACACAGAAGGGAATGTAACCCACCCTAGATCTCAGGATAACTCTTAAGAACAGTTTTAGCCAAGATTTCAAATAAATGGAGAAAAACAGAATGAAACAAGAACCCTCTTCACTCAGTAACCAAATATCTCACAATTTTTAATAAAAAGTGAAGAAAAGTACCTGAAATTGAAATTCTAGACTATTGATTTACCACTGATTTGCTCTTTGAGAGAAAAATCTAAATAAATTAATGACAAAAAATATAAATTGAATTGGTAGTCAAAAATCTACTCCACTCCCAAGTCTAATAAACTTTAAGAATAACAATCACTATATCATGTAAGTTTCAGAGAACAGAGTGTTATCTAATCCACCGTTGTTGTTTAGTCACTAAGTTGTGTCCAACTCTTGTGACCCCATGGACTGTAGCCCACCAGACTCTTCTGTCCATGGGACTTTCCCAGCAAGAATACTGGAGTAGGTTGTCAATTTCTTCTCCAGAGGATCCTCCTGACCCAGGGATCGAATCTGTGTCTCTTACATTGGCAGGCTGATTCTTTACCACTGAGCCACCAGGGAAGCCCCCATCTAATTCATTACTTTATATCAACTTCATCCAGGTATAATTTACATAGGAAAAAAATACAGTTTGGTGAGGTTTGACAAATGCATACAATTTGTAAACAACATCACAATAAAGAATTTTTTCATCCCTCCCAGAAGTTCCCTTGTGCCCCTCTGTATTCAATAAAAAAGAAAAACAAATACCCCTCAAAACCAAATTATTTCACCCCAGGTAACCATTGATCTGTTGTCACTATAGGTTAACTTTTCGTGTTCTAGAATTTCATACATCCATACATAGAGTATGTATTTTCACTTCTGGCCTCTTACCTTCAGCATAGGTAACGATACTGAGATTCATCAAGAGCGCTGCAAGTCACAGTAGTTTGTTTTATTCTGAGTTGTATTCCATTGTTTGAATAAACCATAATTTTTATCTATTCATCTGTAGATGGAATTTTGAGATTTTTTTTTCAAATTCCATGCTATTATGAATTAAACTGCTGTGAACATTCACATACAAATCTTCAAATGGACATGGTTTCATTCCTCTAGGGCATACACTTAGAAGTGGATTTGCTTAGTCATATAGTAAATGTATATTTAAGAAACTTAGTTTTCCAAAAGCTTGCACCGATTTATATTCCCAAGGCAACGCACTCCAGTATTCTTGCCTGGAGAATCCCCATGGATATAGGAGCCTGGAGGGCTACAGCCCACGGGTTGCAAAGAGTTGGACACGACTGAGCAACTGAGCACAGCACATCAGTGTATGAGAATTCCAATTGTTCCACATCTATTTATATCTTTATTTTTAGCCACACTGTGGAGCAAGTGGGACCCTAGTTCCTTGGCCAGGAATCAAACCCATGCCCTCCACACTGGGAGGGCAGAGTCCCAGCCACTGGACCACCAGCAAAGTGCCCTATTCCACATCTTTGTCAACACTTGATAATGTAAAACTTTCCAATTTTAGCCATTTTAATAGGTGTATAGTGGTATCTCATGGATTAATTTACTTTTACCTGATAACTAATGACATTAAGCTTGTTTTATGCATTTATTAGCCATTTATATCCTCTCTTTTGTATAATGTCTGTGTATGTATTTTGTTCACTTTAATCTGGGTTGTCTTTCTATTAAATTCTAAGAGTTCTTTATCTGTTTTGGATATAAAACTTTTAATAGACACATTATTACAAAAGGTTTTCTCCATCTGTTGCAAGCCTTTTCATTTTACAAAGTCTCTTTAGAAGAGCAGAATTTTAAATGAAGTTCAATTTTTCAATATTTTCTTTTTTCATAAGTGCTTTCTCTGTCTTATCTATAAAACTGTTGCCTACCCAAGGACACAAAGATCCCTTCCTTCTAGAAGTGTTTTCTTCCAGTTTTAAACTTTTACATTTAGATCTATAATACATTTTGGGTTAATTTTTATGAATGATCAAAGTAATACTGAGGTTTTTTTTTCCATATGATATTGAGTTATTCCAGAATCATCTGTCTAAAACGTTATCCATTCTCCCCTTTGGAAATGTCTAGGGTTTTACTGATTTTCTGCATTTCATCTGTTTTCTGACTGGTAGCTCAGCTGGTAAAGAATCCACCTGCAATACAGGAGATCCTGGTTTGATTCCTGGGTCAGAAAGATCCCCTGCAGAAGGCATAGGCTTAGATGGTAAAGAAACTGCCTTATATGTGGGAAAATTGGGTTTGACCCCTGTGTTGGGAAGATCTCCTGGAGGAGGACATGAAAACCCATTCCAGTATTCGAACTGTCTATAGAGTCTTATGATTGTCTCTATTTTGCCTCTGCTTTCTATGTCATTTTGGGTTTATTTTCTCTATTGTTTGCCCACTTCCTATTTTATTAATTTTCATTGTTATTTCCTTCATTGTATTTATTGGGTGGGGGTTAAATGTTCTTTTTTTCTGGATTCTAAAGGTGGAAGCTTAGATAACTGACTGAAAACTTTTTTCCTTTTCTAATATGAGAATGTAAAACTATAATTTTCCCTCTAGGCATTGCTTAAATTAAATGCCACAAGCTTGGGTATATTTGCATAATTCCTAAATTCAAAATATTTTCTAATATTCTTTGGATTTCTTCTTTGGCATGGATTATTTCTAAGTGCTCTGGTTAATTTCCAAGCATCAGGAGATTATCCATGACCTAAATTTACTCAGTTACCTATTTGCTGAGCACCTGCCATATATGCTCCACAAGTGAGTAAGTGTCTGGAGGCAACAGGACAGGAAAACAGCAGATCTCTATCCGGACTACTTAACCTTGCACAGTATCTGGCAAATTAAAGGTATTTACTGAATGAATGAATATAGCACTTTGGGGGATATGAAAATGAAATTTAATTAGACCTTAACTCTCAAGAGTTTTCAGTTCAGTTCAGCTCAGTTGCTCAGTCATGTCCAACTCTTTGCGGCCCCATGAATCACAGTACGTCAGGCCTCCCTGTCCATCGACAACTCCCGGAGTTCACCCAAACTCATGTCCATCAAGTCGGTGATGCCATCCAGCCATCTCATCCTCTGTCATCCCCTTTTCCTCCTGCCCCCAATCCCTCCCAGCATCAAGGTCTTTTCCAATGAGTCAGCTCTTCACATGAGGTGGCCAAAGTATTGGAGTTTCAGCTTCAACATCAGTCCTTCCAATGAACACCCAGGACTGGTCTCCTTTAGGATGGACTGGTTGGATCTCCTTGCAGTCCAAGGGACTCTCAAGAGTCTTCTCCAACACCACAGTTCAAAAGCTTCAATTCTTTGGCGCTCAGCTTTCTTCACAGTCCAACTCTCACATCCATACATGACCACTGGAAAAACCATAGCCTTGACTAGACGGACCTTTGTTGGCAAATTATTATCTCTGCTTTTGAATATGCTAACTAGGTTGGTCATAATTTTCCTTCCACGGAGTAAGCGTCTTTTAATTACATGGCTGCAATCACCATCTGCAGTGACTTTGGAGCCCAAAAAGATAAAGTCTGACACTGTTTCCATTGTTTCCCCATCTATTGGCCATGAAGTGATGGGACCAGATGCCATGATCTTCGTTTTCTGAATGTTGAGCTTTAAGCCAACTTTTTCACTCTCTTCTTTCACTTTCATCAAGAGGCTTTTTAGTTCCTCTTCACTTTCTGCCTTAAGAGTGGTGTCATCTGCATATCTGAGGTTACTGATATTTCTCCCAGCAATCTTGATTCCAGCTTGTGCTTCTTTCAGCCCAGCATTTCTCATGATGTATTCTGCATATATGTTAAATAAGCAGGGTGACAATATATAGCCTTGACGTACTCCTTTTCCTATTTGGAACCAGTCTGTTGTTCCATGTCCAGTTCTAACTGCTGCTTCCTGACCTGCATATAGGCTTCTCAAGAGGCAGGTCAGGTGGTCTGGTATTCCCATCTCTTGAAGAATTTTCCACAGTTTATTGTGATCCACACAGTCAAAGGCTTTGGCATAGTCAAAGCAGAAATAGATGTTTTTCTGGAACTCTCTTGCTTTTTTGATGATCCAGTGGATGTTGGCAATTTAATCTCTGGTTCCTCTGCCTTTTCTAAAACCAGCTTGAACATCTGGAAGTTCACGGTTCGCGTACTGCTGAAGCCTGGCTTGGAGAATTTTGAGCATTACTTTACTAGCATGTGAGATGAGTGCAATTGTGTGTTAGTTTGAGGATTCTTTAGTCTAGTGATAAACAACATGATTGATACCAAGGCATAAAGACTACTTGGGTATTTAAGAACTTGCCAAAATAATGCTTCCTGTGCTGAGAAATTCAGCACTTCTAAATTCTCCAAAAGAACAGATAAAAGACACCTAATCTGTTATTATCACCCTGCTTATTTAACTTATATGCAGAGTACGTCATGAGAAATGCTGGACTAGATGAAGCACAAGCTGGAATCAAGATTGCCAGGAGAAATATCAATAACCTCAGATATGCAGATGACACCACCCTTATGGCAGAAAGTGAAGAACTAAAGAGCCTCTTGATGAAAGTGAAAGCGGAGAGTGAAAAAGTTGGTTTAAAGCTCAACATTCAGGAAACTAAGATCATGGCATCCAGCCCCATCACTTCATGACAAATAGGTGAGGAAACAGGGGAAACAGTGGCTGACTTTATTTTGGGGGGCTCCAAAATCACTGCAGATGGTGACTGCAACCATGAAATTAAAAGATGCTTACTCCTTGGAAGGAAAGTTATGACTAACCTAGACAGCATATTAGAAAGAAGAGACATTACTTTGCCAACAAAGGTCCATCTAGTCAAGGCTATGGTTTTCCCAGTAGTCATGTATGGATGTAAGAGTTGGACTATGATGAAAGCTGAGCACAGGAGAATTGATGCTTCTGAACTGTGGTATTGGAGAAGACTCTTGAGAGTCCCTTGGACTGCAAGGAGATCCAACCAGTCCACCCTAAAGGAGACCAGTCCTGGGGGTTCATTGGAAGCACTGATGTTGAAGCTGAAACTCCAATACTTTGGCCACCTCATGTGAAGAGCTGACTCATTGGAAAAGACCCTGATGCTGGGAAAGATTGAGGGCAGGAGGAGAAGGGGATGACAGAGGATGAGATGGTTGGATGGTATCACCGACTCAATGGATACGAGTTTGGGTAAACTCCGGGAGTTGGTGATGGACAGGGAGGCCTGGCATGCTGTGGTTCATGGGGTTGCAAAGAGTTGGACACAACTAAGCAACTGAACTGAACTGAATCTGTCATTGTTTTTAGTTAGAAAAAGCTTGTAACATTACATAGTCAAATGACTGTCAATAAATAATACTGTGGATCTACCCAATATCGCTAGTGGGTTAAATTACTGTTTACATAATTTTAGGTTTATATGCAAGAACATATCATAGATTGTTAACTAATTTTCCAGTCTATTTAAAAAATCAACTATCATAATATACAACTAGCTAGAGAATTATCTTTCCTACTTTTTAAGCAGACCTTTTAAAAATTCATTAATTTACTTAATTTCATTCATTAGCTTTGTCTTTTCAAAAAGACAAAAGAGTGTCTTTTGAAACTCCATATATGGTCAGTAATGAGACTGTCATATGTTTTTCCTCATGGCACATTCTACTTCTCTTTCAGTTTCCCTGTTTGTGATAAAAATTCTCAATAATATCCTTAAGTATATATCTTATTTAGTCCAACAGAAAAAAGTAAATACAACTGGGAATTCAAACTAAATATGTACAACAAAAAGCTAAAAATAGCAATATCTTTATTGTTTTTTCATTTCTCTCTGATTTTATAGGAATGAAACATTACATTGATGAAGTATATTGTATTAAACTCAGTGACCCAATGTTTCTGATTTAAAGGGAAAAAAATCACCATAAAATTAATCGTTTTTCTGATCTAAGCTATACTATAGTCTTTCATATATTAGCTTTAAAATAACTTTAGTTTTAAAACCTAGGCAATGAAAAACAAGGAGCTAAACCTGAGAAACAACTTTGTACCTATGAATGGTATCTCTTTTAAATGTATGATTAAACCAAAATGAAATAATTACATGTTCAAAATGAACAAAATGCACATGTTATGTGAAGGCAGAGAGATTTAAGTATGCTCTTCCCTCCAGAGTACAATTTCAACCCAGTAGTTATTGAAAGTGCATACATTACATATTTGCATGTGAAACCCACATACTGAATAATATCTAACGCATCAAACTTAAGACATTGATCAGATAATCAGCATAGATCAACATCACCTAAGATATTAGGTAATATGTTAATTTGACATACTTCGTAAAAATTTTCAAAAAACCTAGTAAATAAAAGGGTTTGTTTTTTAACGTAAAGCCTTTTCTATCACTTATTAATGGGGGAAATTAGGAATCAGGAAGGAGAGACACTGTTTTTCAAATGAGAATCAATGTTTTATCCTCTTATATAATCTCATCAAGTAGGCAGGTGAGGATAAAATGAATACTATATACCTTTTGAGTTTAAATAGAATGTGAGCAAATCAAATAAGCTGTGTTTCAGAACTTCATAAAGATTAGTAATTATGATATAAACAAATATATCTATCATTCAAGCAATAAATGTATCAATTGGCACTAAAATTCTTCATCCTAACTAATCTTAACAAAAACCACCTGAAGCATTACAATACCCTAAAATACTTTCTAATTCATTCTGAGTAATTAAAGTTATGCCTGATGCTATTTCACTATTAATTACAATCTACTGCATTTTAATTATTTGAAAGCTGAAAACATATTAGAATAATTTTAACTTACTTCTGGAAAAAAATGAAAGTGAAAGTCGCTCAGCCATGTCCAACTCTTTGCGAACCCATGGACTGTAGCCTATCAGGCTCCTCTCTCCATGGGAGTTTCCAAGCAAGAATACTGGAGTGGGTAGCTTATCCCTCCTCCAGGGGGTCTTCCCAACTCAGGGATCGAAGCTAAGTCTCTCATATTGCAGGGAAAATGAAGCCAAAAGTGAATGGCAAGCTGAGGACAAAGATCCACAGTCCGTATGAACACAGTGGGTTAATTTATGCATGATACAAAGATCACATGTAAATCAATAAGGAAAAGAAACAATCCAATTGGCTACAAATAAAATCCAAGATTACAAATAACTAATAAAGATATGAAAATGTTTAATCTCACTTATATAAAGACACAAAGTCAAAAAGTAATGAAATGTTACTTTTCACTTAGATTGGCAAATATTTAAATGTTTCATGGTGAAACACAGTTTTGTGGGATATAAACCGACTTAATTTATCTATATAACCTTGAACAAATTTCTTAATTTCTCTGTGAGCCCTTAGTTTTCTCATCTCTAATATGGGGATAATATTACATCACAGAGTTATTGTGAAGAACATATTTTTAATATCTGTAAAGAGCTTAGAATAATGTCTCAAAACTGCAAGTACTGTAAGTCTTTACTCAATAAATACACTATTAAAAAATTAAAATAATTTTTTAGAGCAGTTTTAGGTTCACAGCAAAACTGAAGAGAAAGTACAAAGACTTCTCATATACTCCCTGCCCCCACATGTGCATAGCTTCTCCCCCATTATCAACATCTCTCAACACAGTGTGGTACAATTGTTACAACTAATGAACCCGCAGAGACACCTCATAGTCACTCAAAGTCCACTGTTTGCAGTTCATTCTTGGTATTACATATTCTATGGGTTTGGACAAGTATACATTTTTTTAGGGGGATAATTTGACAATGTAAACTCTTAAAAGTTACCAAAAGCAAGAACAACAAATTTCCACCATTAAAAATTAACACTTAAGAAATATTTGCATATTAAAAGATATATGTTCAAGAGTGTTTATTACACTATAACATATACACTGTAAACCATCTAAATCCCTTATTAATGAGGGTGATAAACATTTACTATACGCCTTGATATAATGAACATGTAACTAATAACCATATGTCCATAATATTCTACCCAAAAGACCATAAACTATCAGAATATATATGTATTTTAAAAGAATATATCTATAGCAACAGTGGAAAACACACACACACAAAAGGGCTACTAAGGGGCACAAATTCTGAAGAACTTCTGATTTAAAAAATGATACAGATGGCATAAAATTTATACAGAAATAAGTTTGGAGGAAACCAAAGCTCCAAGTAGAAGCAGAAAGTTATCTCAGAAAAATGGCAGGAGTCTAAGGAAACTCCACTGGTAGGTGGCACCTTATACAAAGTGTAGGGAGGATTTTAGGTATTCAAGTGGTTAATTAGGAAAATGAATTCAGAGCAGGTGGGCTAGTGGGGCTCTCCAACTCTGGCTAAGAAGCAAGTGCTCAACAGCAGTAGAGTATTTGCTCTCAGAATGATGTAGCGAGCACAGATCTGAGGTTAGACAGACAGTGAGGCACACAGACAGCTAATCCCAAGAAGGAGAAACAACACACTCACAAACTGCCACCACACTCTTTTTAGAAGCATATCGTGGAAATGAAAAGAACCAGATAAAGTAACGTAACGAGCATCCACAAAGAAATGTATAGCAATACTCAAAGGCAGATAAGCAGACGACCAAGAGCTGGCAAACACACAGAGAAAACCAATTCCATGGGAGAAAGACTCCAAGATTTCAACAGAAAACTGCATCCCAGAACACTGCTCACAACTATTCACAGAAATAAATAACCCAGACCCTCAAAAGACAAAATTAACATTATCCAACGTCAAAAAGTTACCAGATATGCAAAGAAGCAGGAAAATACAACCTGTAGTAAGGGGGGAAATCAGTTTATATGCAGCAAGATATAAAACTTTCAAGAAGTACTTAAAAAAAAATTATCAATGAATGGAGATATTTACCATGTTTTAAGAGCAGAAATAATATGTTTAAGCTTGTCAACTCCCATCTAATTAATTTACAAAAAAAGGATATTCCATTTTTATTTAACATTAATGTAAGGTGCAGGTTACCACAATCTGACAAGTAAAAAACAAAAGTTTGAAAGAAACACAACTCCCATTATCTAGGAATTATATTATCTACAGAAACCACAAAGGATCCTTAGAAAGACCATTAGAATAAAAACATTCAACAAGATGACTGGATAGATTACATACAAAAATCATGAAGATTTTTTTATATCAACAACTTGCATTTGTAATTATTTATAATGGCTAAAAATAGAAAGGAAGAACATAGAAACAAAATCAAGAAAAGATTTTCAAAACCTCTATGAAGAAAAACCTTATTGAAGGATATTAAAGAGATACATGGCAGCATGACACATTCATGAATATAAAAACTGAATTTCGTGATTCTTCCCAAAATAATTCAGAGATTCAATGTAAATGCAATCAAAATTCCACTTTTTGTTTTTTACGGAATTTTAAAAATTGATTCTAAAACTTACACTGAAGTGCAAAGCTCCAATTTCAATTTATGAAGGTGAAGAAGAAAATGGGGGATTTGCCATATCATATATCAAAATTTGACATAAAATATAGTAACTAAGAGAATTTGATTTTGTTGCCAAATAGGATAGCCATACTTGGACTAGACCAATGTAACAGAACAACCAAGAAACAATCCTATATACAAACTGATAATACAATTAGGATTATGGACCAGTAGGAAAAAGTAAAACCAGATAATAAAATCAGTAAGTGATGCTGGGAAAATTAGTTACCCATTTGAGACAAGAAAGAAATTAAACAGCCACCTCAAACAATTAAAAAAGAATATTCCAGATACAATAAGAAATTTAGTATGAGAGGCAAAACTTGTATAGGAATATGTTGGGGAGTAGTTTTATAAACTCAAGGGTGATGAATACAGTGTGGATTGGTGTTCAACATTCATGGTATCACCCTTTCTTACAGAAGCTAGAAAGTTAAAACCTACATCTTCCAGAAGCTTTACAAGTAGGGTTTTGGATATTATTTAGAGTAAGGCAATCAGATTGTGAAAGATTTGAAAAGCAAAAGTGAGGTGAGAGGTACAGTTCTACTCTTTCTCCGGTAGCATTATCATATAGGCTCTGTTTCTTTGGTAGTAGCATCAGCAGGGACTTCCCTTGTGGCTCAGCTGGGAAAGAATCCACCTGAAGTTCAGGAGGCCTGGGTTCGATCCCTGGGTTGGGAAGATCCCCTGGAGATGGGAATGGCTACCTACTCGAGGATTCCGGCCTGGAGAATTCCATGGACTGTATAGCCCATGGGGTCGCAAAGAGTCAGACACAACCGAGCCTCAGTAGAGGCCCTGGTATCTAGCCACTAGCTTTGTGAAGTTAAGAGGAAGCGTGTTAAGAGGCATCTGTTTTTGCTAACGCTTTCTACAGCAAGCATTATCTGATTCTTGCTCAGAATGCTGCAACAGTGACCAAAGCATTCCAATCATGGTAGCTTCTTGATCACAACAGTGAGAAATGGCTGTGGAGCCCGTGGCTTCCTGATCATAGAAGAGGCAAGAGCTTCACTGATGACCCAGTTCTGTGGAGTCATTACTGCAAGTACAGCCTAGTGTACAATACATGCTCTCCTGCTTGAACACTAAAGTGAATTCTGTTGGGATTTTTGTTTTTTAATGTTTTAGATTAATGGAGTCATCATAAATTATGCCAAAAAACTCTACAGAACACAGAAGCCAGGTAGGCAGAGTTTAGCTGGGCTTTTGTAGAACAGTTCTTCAAGCTAACCAATCCTTGAGGAACTTAACTTTTTTTTTTCAAGTTGTATATAGGAGTGCTATGCAGTTGAGATATACTTTTCTCAACATGTCTGCTGTCAGTTTCACATTGTCTTTCTCTACAAATTTTTACAAAAACTAAACTGAATGTGCTTAGTAATTTCACAAAGTGTTCTTTTGGTGTTACTTTGACATATTGTTTTCTAAGGTCTCTCCCTCTGTTGATAGAAGTAGGCAAGAACTTACAAGAGGAACACTAAAGTAAGTTCACAGAAATATTTTGCTTAACATCAGACAATGGGTGGGTATAGTTTTCAGTTACCTGCTCCGTGACACTGAGATATACCATAACCACACTGGTTCCCAAGACTGCGTCCACTGGATTGATTAAAATACAGAAAACAAACCCAGCACAGGGACTTAGGAGTCACTTCCCATGGAAAGGAAATAAGGCCGTATTCTGGAGTCCCATGAATGACAGGACTGTAACACTGAAGCCTGACTCATATATAATGATTGGGAAGGATGTTCTGCATAAACACAGGACAAAAAGCTCAAATCATGAAGGTAAAGATTGATCATCACTGACTATATAAAAATTAAGAACTTCTGTACATTAAAATACATCATAAAGGGAGTGAAAAGACAACAAACTAGGAGATATCTGTAACATTTATAATCAAGTAGACATTAATATCAATGATACAAATAGGATTCTGATAAGTCATAAGAGTAGCAAACAACCCAATAGAAAAAGTCTCCAAAACTTTGGCTCCCTGATGCAAAGAACCAACTCACTGGAAAAGACCCTGATGCTGGGAAGGATGGAGAGCAGAAGAAGGGGATGACAGAGGATGAGCTGGTTGCATGGCATCACCGACTTGATGGGCATGAATTTGAGCAACCCTCAGAGAGATGGTGAAGGACAGGGAAGCCTGGCATGCTGCAGTCCATGGGGTCACAAACAGTCAGACACGACTGGGTGACTGAACAGCAAGTAGTCACTTCAAAAAAAAAAAGAAGAAAATGGCCAATAAACATAAATGTAGGGGCTTCACTGCTGGCTCAGGGGCAAAGAATCCACCTGCCAATGCAGAAGACACAGGTTCGTTCCCTGATCCAGGAAGATTGCACATGCCTTGGAACAACTAAGCCTGTGCACAGCTACTGAGCCTGTGCTCTAAAGCCTGGGAGCAGCAACTACTGAGCCCATGTGCCAAAACAACCGCCGTCCATGAGCCCTAGAGCCTGTGCTCCACGGAAGAGAAGCCACAGCAACAAGAAGCCCACACGCTGCAACTAGAGAGGAGCCCTCACAGCCAGGAAGACCCAGAACAGCTAAGAACAGATCAACAAACATAAACGTTTCAACTCATTGACGTCACCTGGAAAATACTAAAAACCAATTAGCGAGAAAAACTAATCATTCCAAATGTTTGCAAAGTAGCTAAGTGTAAGAGTGTAAACTGGCACAAATATTTAGGAAGACCATCTGGAATTACCTAGAGAAGTTAAACAGACACATACCTGACAACCCAGTGATTATACGCCGAAGTATATACCCTGGAAAACTTCATACATATTTATATCAGGACATATGTACAGAATTGTTTATAAGCAGTATTTTTTATATCAGCAAATTTCTGTAACAACCAAAATGTCTGACAAGAGTACAGAGAAAAGTGCTACGTTTGCATATAAAAGAATACTATGTAAAAAAGTTGGCTTAAAGCTCAACATTCAGAAAACTAGGATCATGGCATCCAGCCCCATCACTTCACGGCAAATAGGTGGGGAAACAGTGGAAACAGTGGCTGACTTTATTTTTGGAGGCTCCAAAATCACTGCAGATCATGATTGCAGCCATGAAATTAAAAGACGCTTACTCCTTGGAAGGAAAGTTACGACTAACCTAGAAAGCATATTAGAAAGCAGAGACATTACTTTGCCAACAAAGGTTCGTCTAGTCAAGGCTATGGTTTTTCCAGTGGTCATGTATGGATGTGAGAGTAGGACTATAAAGAAAGCTGAGCGCAGAACTGATGCTTTTGAACTGTGGTGTTGGAGAAGACTCTTGAGAGTCCCTTGGACAGCAAGGAGATCCAACCAGTCCACCCTAAAGGAGATCAGCCCCGGGTGTTCTTTGGAAGGACTGATGCTAAAGCTGAAACTCCAGTACTTTGGCCACCTCATGAGAAGAGCTGACTCATCTGAAAAGACCCTGATGCTGGGAAAGATTGAGGGCAGTAGGAGAAGGGGACAACAGAGGTTGAGATGGTTGGATGGCATCATCAACTCAATGGACACGGGTCTGGGTAGACTCCAGCAGTTGGTGATGGACAGGGAGGCCTGGCATGCTGTGCTTCATGGGGTCGCAGAGTCGGACACGACTGAGCAACTGAACTGAACTGAACTGAACTGAACCATTGCTAGGTACAACAAAATGAATGAAATTTTTAAATGTAATATTGTGTGAAAGAAACAAAACAGAAGATGCATAGATTGTGATTCCATTTATATAAACATCAAAAGCAAAAAGGTAAATCATGGGAATGGTTAACACAAAATTCACTCTAATGGCAACTTCCAGTGGTAGAAAGGGACTGGGATTAGATGAAAATAGTGTGAAATAACAAGAAAATATTTTTTAGAATGTTTCTATATTACATCTTCAAAAGCAGACTTATATGAACTTTTATGCAACATATATTATGAAGCAAATTAAAAAAAAGGGGGGGAGGGACAGACCTCCCTGAGTTGCTAACTGTTGAAATGAGGTAGGTTCATAGGTACATGGGAATTCTTTTTCTCTTCTTGTTTGAAATTTTTCATAAAGCCACTTTAAAAATTCAGCACTTTTAATTCTTAGTGAGCATTTCTTTACCTCAAGAATAAAAAGCAACCCAGATTCCCCATTTCAGAATGTAAAGAAAAGCATTGCTCCCTATCTTGTAATAATGATAAACACCATACAAAATTCATTCTGGTTCTTGAACCCAGCTGAAAGCTGAGGTTGCAGGCCAAATCTAAGGAGAGAAGGGACACGAGCACCAGTTTACCTGAAAAAGATACTACTGGACAATAGTAAGAATTTAGCTAATACTTTAATGACTAAAGGTGGAGTGTGAGCTAACAAAAGACCATCAAAACCTTGGAGGCCACAAACCAAGAGGAATTCACATTTACTCACAGGATTTTCTCGAAGGACCTCACAGGAAGTTCACCAAAAAAAAGGAAAAAGAAAACAAAAAACAGGGGACATGGGAGGAAACTTAGAAACTGTCCCTTATGGTTCCTTGAAGAGAACAGCAGAATTTACAAGAATGTATTAATTTCCTTTAATAATGGTATTATTAAAAGAAAAGAATCTTATCCAGTATAAAAAAAATACAAAAATACAGAGCCAAAAAAACCTGTCATAAAAATTATACAAAAGCATACGTAAATTGGAATTTTTAAAAATAATACAAATTACAAAATTAGTTCAGGAAAGCTATAATAAATAGTACTACAGTCAAAAGGAAGAACCCAATACTTATGTGGGACTTGGGTTAAGGAGAACCTAATACATTCCTTAAAAGGTGTAAATCTATCATCTTAAAAAAAATTATAGTGTTCTTTAAAAAAGCCAAACAGATGCCAAGACCGCCTGGGTTTGAATTCCAATTCTACCACTTACTAACTCCATGACTTTATTATTCTTTTTGTGTCTCTATTTCCTCTTGTGTGAACTGGGAATAATAACCTTCATGGTTTTTGTAAGGATTAAATGAGTTAATATGTCTGGTACATAAATAAACATAAAAGTACTACTATTCTAGACTATTTTAAGAAATTATTTTTACATCTGATTCTTATAGCATCCCTGGTTTTCCATAAAATATTCAAAAAACTGAAAGACAGCACATAATCCTAGTGTCTAGGTATAAATAAATACTTCTGTGAAAACTATCCTCAGAAAATAAAAGTGTAAACAAAGTGTTAGTCTCTCAGTTGTGTCCAATTCTTTCCAACCAGATGGACTGTAGCCACCAAGCCCCTCTGTTCATGGAATTCTCCAGACAAGAATACTGAAGTGGGTTGCCACTTCCCACTGCAGGGGATCTTCCCGACCCAGAGATCAAATCTGGGTCTCCCGCACTGCAGGCAGACTCTTTACCATCTAAGCCTACAGGGAAGCCTCAACTTCCCCACAAAAGGAATAAAACAGCAATATTCTATCCCAAAAGAAGTTTTAAAAAAGTTAAGTTCTTAAAACTATCTTTTTATCAAATGTAAATTATAGCAGCTCTGATGAAATGTTTTTAAGTTCAATAAAGTTGAGATAAGAAAAATGCTCTTAAATCTGTTCCAGGTTTTAAATGCTTTGTAATTATTTGCATTTTCTAAGTACACTGTTAAGAACGTATTTCCCATGACCAGGTTTATCATGTATCTAGTAATCTTGGGAATATGGAACACAAATTACTGCCTTAGAGAAAACACTGCCTATTACATGTATAAAGCTCAAAGAGCAGCTTTCAGAAAGATGGGAAGTATTAATAAATACACCAGCCATTTAGTTGTTTGAGCTTTATTTTTATATGAATACATGTGCCAAAAAACCAAAAATTTCAAAGATATGGGGTACAACATACCAAATGAAATCATTTAAAATTATTTTAACGTATACACAAGTAACAGTATAAAGTACATGTATATGATACATTATATAATTTGTTCTGAGGTTTTGAAAAGCAGTATTTTGAGCTTTGAATTCTGATACTATTATCTATTACATCATTCAAGTAACACATATTTCAAAAGTTTAAATTTTTTAATAATAACTAAATTAACACATAATTCTAAGACAATCTGATAGATGAGCTGCCTTTGCCAAAATAGTGTTGTTCAATTCTTCTGCAGAAAGCAAGGAGGTTGCTGTAGTTTTTCACCTTCTCAGAAAGTTCATCATTGGTCATTTGTGTAGTAAGAATGGTATACAGATGGCCAAATACCAGTGCATCTAGTTCAGTAGGCCTAAGGCAAAAGCAGAAACGAGAGCAACATGAACAGCGTTTAACTTACAAGGTAGACTACACACAATTAAAAAAAAAAAAACACTTTATTATTCTATTTAAAAGAAAAAACTAACTTAAGACATAAATCCTACCCCAATCTGATAGAATTTATTCTATTTTACTGGAGTTTCTGTTAAAAAATATGAAAACTTTTGAACCATGATTTGCTAGTTATATGACTTGCTTTCTTAAATAGCGTGTGTGCGTGCGTGTGTTAGTCGCTCAGTTGTGTCCAGCTCTTTGCGATCCCATGGACTGTAGCCCACCAGACTCCTCTGTCCATGAAATTCTCCAGGCAAGAACACTGCAGTGGGTTGCCATTCCCTTCTCCAGGAGATCTTCCCAACCCAGTGACTGAACCCAGGTCTCCCATATTGTGGGAAGATTCTTTACGGTCTGAGCCACCAGGGAAGCCCAAAGTCACTCAGTCGTGTTCAGCTCTTTACAACTCCATAGACTACACAATCCATGGAATTCTCTAGGCCAGAATACTGGAGTGGGTAGCCTTTTCCTTCTCCAGGGGATCTTCCCAACCGAGGGATCAAATCCAGGTCTCCCACACTGCAGGAGGTTCTTTACCAGCTGAGCCACAAGGGAAACCCATGAATAATGGAGTGGGTAGCCTATCCCTTCTCCAGTGGATCTTCCTGACCCAGGAATCAAACTGGGGTCTCCCGCCTTACAGGCAGATTCTTTACCAACCGAGCTATCAGGGAAGCCCTTCTTAAATAGTAGTATCATTTAAATGTGTTAAAATAATATTAGTGTAAATAATCACGTTCATTTTATTAAGTTATTCACTAAATATACAACAGGTCTCCAATGAGCCAGTAACTGTGCCAGATGCTAAAGATATAAAAGTAAGAAAGCAAGTTTACTTACCCTTTTTAAAGTAAACTTAGCTTTCTGAAGGATATACAAGAATGGCTTCAAGAAAAATTTTTCTAGAGTTTTTTTTTCCCCTTTAATTAAATATCACTAACAAAAAGATGAAATTTATCTACCTTGCTACCAATGGTCTATATATGGGATATCACGAATTTACATTATATTAAAATAATTACAATAGACCTGTGAACAACACTGGCTGGAATTGTTGTTAAGGTCCACTTATATGCCAAGTTTTTTTTCAATAAACAGATACTACATTACTACACAATCCATGGTTGATTGAATCTGTTTGTGGATGCGGAGCCACAGACACAAAGGTCTGACTCTAAAGTTATACATGGATTTTCAACTGTAGCTGAGGGTCAGCACCCTGAACCCTCTCATTATACTGCATTAGCACAATATTGGGCTTCCCTGGTGACTCAGATGGTAAAGAATCCACCTGCAATGGGGAAGACATGGGTACAATCCCTGGATCAGGAAGATTTCCTGGAGGAGGGCGTGGCAACCCACTCCAGTATTCTTGCCTGGAGAATCCCCATGGACAGAGGAGCCTGGAGGGCTACAGTCCATGGGGTTGCCCAGAGTCGAACACAGCTGAGTGACTAAGCACAGCACAATATTACTAAAAGGAGAAAATACATCATTATATGCTGTCAATCCTACAGTGGTGGTCCTAAGTTATAGAGAAAACATCTTAATCCACCTGAAATGTAAAAATATGTTGCAGTAACCTGGTTTGGCAAAATAGACCTTTTCAGTTCAGTTCAGTCGCTGAGTCATGTCCGACTCTTTGAGACCTAATGGACTGCAGCACACTGGCCCTCCCTGTCCATCACCAACTCCTAGAGTTTACTCAAACTCATGTCCATTGAGTTGGTGATCCCAACTCTGTCATCACCTTCTACCTTTTCGATCTTTCCCAGCATTAGGGTCATTTCGAATGAGTCAATTCTTCACATCAGGTGGCCAAAGTATTGGAGTTTCAACTTCAGCATCAGTCTTCCCAGTGAATATTCAGGACTGATCTCCTTTAGGATGGATTAGTTGGATCTCCTTGCAGTCCAAGGGACTCTCAAGAGTCTTCTCCAACACCACAGTTCAAAAGCATCAATTCTTCAGTGCTCAGCTTTCTTTCTAGTCCAACTCTCACATCCATACATGACCACAGGAAAAACCATAGCTTTGACTAGACAAGACCTTTGCTGGCAAAGTAACATCTCTGCTTTTTAATATGCTGTCTAGGTTGGTCATAACTTTTCTTCCAAGGAGCAAGCATCTTTTAATTTCATGGCTGCAGTCACCATCTGCAGTGATTTTGGAGTCCAAAAAAATAAAGTCTGTCACTGTCTCCACTGTTTTCCCATCTATTTACCATAAAGTGATGGGACCAGGTGCCATGATCTTTGTTTTCTGAATGTTGAGTTTTAAGCCAACTTCTTCACTCTCCTCTTTCACTTTCATCAAGAGGCTCTTTAGTTCTTCTTTGCTTTCTGCCATAAGGGTGGTGTCATCTGCATATCTGAGGTTATTGATATTTCTCCCGGCAATGCGGTTCTGTCAAATCCTAATTCTGCCACTAACTTATTAGCTATGTAGCCTTGATCGCCACTCATGAATGACCTCTTGTGGTTGCATGGCCTTATATGTCTTCATGTCACTAATTCTTAAATATTTATCTCCAGCCTGAGTCTCTCCCCTGAAGTCCAGAATAATACATCCAAATGTCTCCACATGAATGTTCAATAAGGATCTCAAATCAGCTTGTCTCCTCATCTTCTCAAAATAAAAGTCTATATGCACCTATATGCACCACCTGTTCAAGCCAAAAATGTGAGTTCCGCTTGAGTCTTCTCTTATCCTCTCACATCTATTAGAAAGCCAGGTGAGACATAACCACCAAAATACGTCCTAAATACCACCACTTATCTGTTATTACCTCCTCATCTGAGCCACCATCATCTCACCAAGACCACTGTACTACCTTCCTACTGTATCTCCCTGCTTCTACTTAACTGCTCTGCTTTTTAAAAAATATTACAAGCTCATACCACGCCAAGCATAAAACATTCCAATGAATTTCCACTCTACTTACACTAACATGCAAACTCCTTACCCAAAGCATACAAGTCTCAGATGTATACCTCTTCAGCCGTACCTCCTACCATTTTCAACACACAACCATAAATGGCTTTGCTTCTTCCATCTGAACATAAACTAGCCAATCTTAGGGCCTTGACCCAACTATTCCTGCTACCTGGAACACTCTTCCCTTGATTTCACATTGCTGGCTCCTCCTTGTCTTTCAGAATACAGCTTAAATGTCACATCTGAAAGTCTCCCCTGACCATGCCAACTAAAGTGGGCATATAGTTACTTACTGTGATGTGATCCTATTTTAATTCTCTATATGGCACTTAAAACTTTCTCATATTTATTTTTAATCATCTGTCTCCTTCCACCAGGTCACTGTCTACTTGTTTCCTGTTATGTCCCCATTATCTAGAACAACCCTGGCCCAAAGTAAGTTCTCAATAAGTATGTGTTTAAATGAATCAATAAAAAGGTGAAGTACTTTTCATACCACATTATAACTATTTACTTAATGTTTCCCTCTTATACTCTAAAGTTCTCTAATGGTAACAAACCATATATCTTTATACCCCCAGTTCTTAGCAAGGAATCTAAGGAACTGAATGGTTATATGTTGAATCAATAATGCAACAAAAAAGAAAGCATCCTAAGCTGTATAGGATATTTAATTTTTCAACAGTAGTTATTCACGTTCTTCCAAAGCCTTCCCTCTTTTGACACATTCATGAACTATTAATCAAAGTCAAATGTGCAACTTATGGTCATGTTTAAGAAGGTAGTCAACAGGATAGTTTAAAAAAAAAATCACAAGTGTCCTGGGACTTAATAGCACTATGATCCTAGCATCACAGATTAAGAATTAATAACAAATGAACACCTGGAAAAAAACCAAAGATGCAGAAGGTAGATAAATGTAGAGCTGAGGCACTCTATGAGAAGTAATACGAACATCAATCCTTCCAGATCCCTAAACGTATTTCTTAAAATGTGTATCTTATCAATTTAGGATTTATTTTTCTAATCTTTACTTAGGATTAACTACCCTCTGTTTCTTGTACTAGAGCCTAAAAGAGGTGAATATATTCTGTGATGCAACTTCTAGTAGCAGGGCATCTTTTATCAATAAACGAAGGCTCTGAATGAGCTTGGGTATGAAGGCATGTTTAAAGCAGAGTTGTGTAGTAGTACCCCTGAAGTGGTCAAAATGTTATCTGCTGCAAATGTAATCTATATAACTCAAAAGGTGCTGAATTATATACAGGTAACAAGCATATAAAAATTGATCTGATGTTTCCTAAAGACAGCAACTTCATGACCAATTACTTTTAGAACATCTAACAGGAAGTAGGATACACTATACTAAATCAAAACACACAGATAACTTCCAATGCATATTTTTTGCAATCCTTCCACAACTGCTTACATTAGCTGACTCTGACATATAAGTTATCAATTCCCACAATACTCTTTTTAAAAAGTACACTGTGTATGTGCTGTTACTCTTCTCTATTGTTGCTATTTCTTCTCTATTGTTGCTATTTCTCTTTCCTTTTATGACTGTATAATTGAAATACTGATATTGTTAAAAAATAAATAAAGAGTACACTGTGGTAGTAGGACACAACTATATACCACTGTTAAAACTCACAAAACTGTATACACATAAAAGCGCCAATTTTACTTTTTGTAAATTATACCACAAACTTGACATTTTTAAAAAAAAGCAATATACTCAGAAAAATGTTTGCAACTCCTATAAGAGACCCAGTATCTCTACTGAATCATGTAATCAAGCCAAGATTTCATGTACCTCCAGCTTTAATTACCTTTTCTATATAATAGGGAGAGAAAACCACCCTTCTGCCCACTAAGTAGTTTGTGGATTATAATTTGGATATAAATAGCAACTCCCCTCCTAAGATCTTTAACATCTTTCATAATGTTGCCTTCTCATCTTGCATTATCATTCTTTCTACTTTTCTGTTGGTTATCCACTATTCTTTTTTTTCCAGTTTTACTGAAAAATAATTAACATACATCACTGTGTAAGTTTAAAGTTTACAGCATGATAGCTTGATTTACATATATTATAAAATTGCTATCAATAGGTTCAGCTAACATCCATCAGTTACCTACTAGTCTTTCATTTGCATATAAAAACAATACCATAAAACATGAATGTTTTCCTAACCTTTCCCATTAAAAATTTTTGCACTCATCCTTTTCATTTTTTTCAATTGTTATGGTTCCACATTTCTTTCTTTCTGATACCTTTCATAGCCTAGTTTCAAAAACATTAATTTTGTCTGAGTGTTCTCTAATTTTTCTTTCCAAAAACATTAATTTTCTGAGTATTCCCTTATTTTTCTTTCCTGTTATACTATTAATTTGTCATTTCTTCATACTAACAGAAATAATTTACATATCCTTTCTTTATATCAATCACTGATCTTTAGGACTATCACTCAAATTTGTAAATCAAGCTTCTTGCCATTAACTTCGCTATATTTTGCCTTTGGGTATTTTGCCTGTGGGTATTTTTGAGCAATTTCTCCTTAATTTTCTTAACTAGTGATTTCTTAATTTAAAAAAGCTCAATGAAATCCTACTCCCCCCTGAAATTTTTCTTAAGGTTCCCAAGTATAATTTTTGCATTTCCAATCTGTATGTGAAGGTATAATTTTCAAATTTTACCATTTACTTAATGGTTAACATCAGTATTTTTTTCTTTCTCAAACCTAACTCTTTTTCAATTTATCATTCAATTTAATCTAGTTTTAACCAACATCTACTGAGCTTCCTCTAACAGATTTTATTTGGAAACACTTAGACCTGCAAGGAGCTCATAAATGCTTTAGAGTAGTATAATTCTTACTATCCTGATTACATTTCTAAGAACTACTTTTTTTCTACTTCTTCCTCTTTATTAAAAAGTAACAGGAAAATATCACTTTAAGAAAACGTTTAGGTTTTTATTTCAAATCCACTCACCAGGTGAAAGGGAACAAATGACTCAGTCTTTGTATAGGTGTCTTAACAAGTATCACATCAGCAAGGTTATGTGTACACAACAGATAGCACAGATTTTGACTTTCATTTTAGAAATATGAATTTCCCTGGTGGCTCGGATGGTAAAGAATCTGCCTGCAATGCAGGAGACCTGGGTTCGATCTCTGGGTTGGGAAGATCCCCTGCAGGAGGGCAAGGCAACCCATTCCAGTTTTCTTGCCTAGAGAATCGCCATGGACAAAGGGGCCTGCCGGGCTACAGTCCATGGGGTCCAAAGAGTCGGACACACCAACACTATGCATCATGAAGGATAAAAAGGCCAACAATCATTAGTATCTACTTTGTATTATTTCTAATTTGTTTTCAAGTTCACTTTCCTTTTTCCTTTCCACCACTGAGCTTCTTTGTCTCCTTTTTCCCAATTACTATTCTTGCTGCAGGGCTTCCCTGGTAGGTCCACGGTAAAGAATCCGTCTGCAATGCATGAGACGCAGGTTCAGTTCCTGGGTCAGGAAGATCCCCTGGAGAAGGAAATGGCAACCCAGTCCAGTATTCTTGCCTGGAGAATCCCATGAACCAGAGGAGCCTTGATGGGCTACAGTCCATGGGGTCGCAAGAGTCAGATACAACCTAGCACTAAACAGCAACAACAAATTCTCGCAAGAGCTCCCTCAACCCTCTTTCTCTTTCTTCTCAGGAGTGACTGAGTTTCTTTCATGAGGCCTCTCAACATGTCTAGTAAGTAAGCTAGAAGAAAAGCTGATTCTAAGTTTAGAGGGTAAGCAGAGGATTCACAGGGAAATAAATTTTAATATTATTAAACAATTGCATAAAATTAAATTAAACCTATTCTATACTTCAAAAACAAAAATGTTTAAGTCTCATATAAGATAAAATTATTTCAAAAACCTACATCTTAATACCAGTTAAACAGTTTCTCAGTTACAAACCTTATTTTTACACCTATTCTAAACTTTGAATTTTCAATTACAAGTTTAAAAATAATTACACACAAGTAACGCTCAAAATTCTCCAAGCCAGGATTCAACATTACGTGAACTGTGAACTTCCAGATGTTCAAGCTGGATTAATTAAATATACCCTTTTTGAGCTTTTCAGCTCCTATGAATTCCTATATCAGAAAGAAAAGGAACTACACAACAGAAACATTTTGATACATTTCTTTTGTATTAGAGACTAAACAACTAGCATCAGTATAGCAAACATCACTAAAAGTAAGAACATATAGCTATAGAAGCTTCACCTACCAGGATTTCATGGTTTGAACTCTATGACATTTTCTGCTTCAAAGATCAACAGACTCCAATTTTATTTGAATATCAACTGTATAGCACATACATTAATATAACTTACATATATCCAAGCTATCATCATTGTCATTTTTGCTACAAATATTAATATCTCTACCAAAAGATGTTTGATATAGCTACAGATGAATGCCTATGAAGATATAATAAATAATAGCAAATAAATCTTTTTAAAAATTATCAATCTAAAAGTCAAGGGATTTTTATTAAAGCTAAAAAAAGATTCGATTCCAAGCAAACCACTGAGGCTAAAATGCTTATTTAAACCCATCTTAAACTAGATCACAGGATACGTGAGTCTGATATAGTAAAATAGTAACTTCAAAAAAAGAAAAGGAAAAATTCATTCTTTGCCTACATTAGATATTATTTTCCAAATTACAAAAAATTCTATCTTAATGAAACATGAAATACTCAATTCACATATATACATACATATTTCGAATCTATATCCTTCACAATCATTTCTATGCTTTACAAATATTTTCATTAAATTTTAAAAAGAAAAGTTTCTAATAGTGCTTGTCCATCCAACATCTTTACTGTTTAGTTTTATTCACTTTTCTAGTCCTCAGGGAATTAGCCTATACATGCAATGGCTACACTTCATGTTTTAATAGTACTTTGCAAGCTCAGAATTCTAAGATGTCATAGTTCCATATAAAGCACCTTGACGTATTTCTAGTAGAACCTCTATATGATACTATAATGACAGGTTTACACGTCTGCCTTCAGGAGAAAATTCTTAATGGCTAGCACCACATTTTAGAAATCTTAGTCTCCCAGAAGCTAGTGCTGTGCTTGATACTCAAGAAATTAAATGTTTAATGAATGCAAAAATAAATTTTAATGTAACTGTTTTCATAAATACTTCTTGATAAAACAATTCCTCTATGACAAAATGATATTATATACATGATAAAATAACAATATAGAAAAGAAACTAACTAACTAAAAAGAATAAAATCCTTACTGTTTATTGAAGAAATATGGTTGTGTTCCCAGTCTTTGAGAAAGAGCTTGACAGCACTGGTCTACATCTTCTAAGACCTAACACAAGCAACAGACCCCAAAGAAAAACATTTAAATTAGCAAGCAATACAATGTGTCTAAAACTTCATTTGTAACATAGCTTATAATAAATTTAGGTAACCTTTTATAGTATATTTAAATCAGACAAGAGACCACATAGAGAGCATAAGTAATACTTTCTATATAAGAAATATGAAAATTTGAGAACAAATTCCTTTAAATGCAAGTACATTTAAGTTATTCATAAGGATTATGATCAAGAAAGTTTTTATCTCAATACTCTACTCCCTATAAAAGTTTTCCTGAATCCATATAATCAAATGATTTCACATATATTAAAAAATCTGCTTCATAAAGATGACACTACTGATCTACCATGAATAAGCAGCATTTGGATTGTTTTCCACTAGTGGAAACATTTTATTTACTCTGTTCCTTTCAATTACCCAATCCTCCTCATGGCCAGTGGCACAAATCAATGGTTGGCTTGCTAGGACTAGGGGTATCCTGCTTAATGATACTCAAACTCATATTTTTATAATTTTTCTACTTCAGTAATGTAAGACCAAAGAAAAGTAGGAATTTTAAGCACTGCATTTAACAAGGTTTTGTTTTTTTTAAAAGCCCTGATGCTGCAGATCTATATTTACTGGCATAAAAAATGCCCACAATGTATTGTTGAATGGAAAAAATATTAGGTTAGAGAGTAGCAAGTATAATATAATTCCACTTTTTAAAAATGTTATTAAGAGACATCTAGAAGAATGTTCTTCACATAGTTAACAGTGGCAATTTCTAGGTGGCAGGATCTAAGGCAATTTTTATTCCCTTTTTGAAGTTTTCTGTATTACATAATTTGTCTTACAATAAGCATGTGTGATTTTTATAAAACAGTAAACTACTTCATGTCAGAGAAAATAAGAACAAATGTTTTGTTGATTTTTTTTATTATGTTGGGATTTTTTTTAAAGGACTATGAATTTTAAAAATTCTTTTTCTTTATGCATTAAAGTTGAGGGTTTTATCAACTTCAACCAGAACTGACCTGGTCCAGAGTCTTGTTACCCCATCCAATAGCTTTCATCTTACGTTTGACTTCCCACTGTTTCTGATAGGCCAAAATATGATTCAGAGGCCAAGGGTAGGGAGATCCATACCTAGCATGAGTGATCTAAAGCAAAAAGATTATGTTAAAATTGAGATCCTAAAAATAAAGTATTTTCACAAATAGATTTCTAAAGGAAATATATTTTCAGAGAAACAAAAACATAGCATGCAATCTTAAAATTAAAATTTTAAATGATTCCCTTTATAAATATATAAACTTTTATGCACTTTGCAACCAGTTATATCAAACAACACATAGCTTCCTTAAAATGTATGTGCAAGCAAAATTAAAGTTAAGTGAAAAACTATATCACTAATGGTACAAACCACAATGTTTCATTTATGAGCAGGGACTTATGATTCTGAGCAAAAGTGTTTTTTCATTAAATTTTAATTAAGATAAATGCTGCAGAACCACTCACCTCTCCTACAGTAGCATCATCACACCACTGAAGATACAGCTAGGAAAAAAAAAACAGTCACCAAAACTTTACAATAGCAAAGAGAAAATGGATAAAGTAAGTTATTTCTTGCCAGAGTAATTTTTATAAACCAATATCACTGAAGTCACATATGTGAACATTCCCCCCCCCCCTTGGCTAATGTTCTACACAGAATTATTAAGCTTAATGATGGTACCTAAAAAATACTTTTTATTCATAAAATATATCTCTAAATGCCATTAGAGTATTTTACGGATATTATTTAAGAAAACTTCACAAGACCAAAATAAAATGATCACTCCTGTTTACAAAAAGAAAAAACTAGACATGAAAAAACAGGCAACTTATTCAAACATAATGATTAAATAATCTGGGTAACCATACTAGCCCTAGAGTTTACTTGACTATTTTCCTTTATTTCAGTAACTTTAAGCCATAAGAAAGCTAATCTTTTATGAGGGAAAAAGCTTATTTTCAAGGCCTATTATCTTCTGTTATACCTCTGCAGTCAACAGCATATTGTTGACTAATTCCATGTAGGCTTTCATTTCTGCTTTTTGGACTTCATCCAGCCCATCACTAAGAGAATGGCCCTAAAGGGAATTTAAAAAAATTTTAAAGAGCATCATATTAAACATACAAAAACTTTCAGTTATCTTACTACCAAGTAATACAACATCAATGTTTTACTGCAGATGTCCAAAGGATTAGTTTTCAAAATGCCCCTAAAACATAATTATTTTATGTGAAAATTATGAAAAAATAATACTTTATTAAGACTATAAAATATTAGTAAGAAGTATTTACTCGTCATTATAAAAATGTATCATTCAAGAGATAAAATTTATTATTTCACCAAAGAAGAAAACAAGGATGATCAGTAAACTGTGTTTTTTTAAGACACTAAACCTTAGTAATAAAATAAATTCCAAAAGATTGACATGTGTTACTTATAAAGTGGTCAAAGATTTTTTTGAAGTGTCATTAGTAAAGGATAGGGAAAAAGACACTAATTTTTAAATGCTAATACACTACAGTAATGAGTAGACTTATAAAACAGTATAAACTTTAGTTCAATCCAATGATCTGTTGTAAAATTTTTAAAATGTATACCCTATAACACCATAATATCACTCTTAGGAATTTATGCTAAGGAGATAATTTAACAAGTGTACAAAGGTGTACATAAAAGAATATTTATCTTAGTACTCAATAACAGCAAAAAGTTGCCAACAACTTATGTGTCCATCAATACAGAATTAAGTAAAAAAATTCTAATACAAAAGATGCTTTTGAACTGCGGTGTTGGAGAAGACTCTTGAGAGTTCCTTGGACTGGAAGGAGATCCAACCAGTCCATCCTAAAGGAAATCAGTCCTGAATATTCATTGGAAGGACTGATGCTGAAGCTGAAACTCCAATCCTTTGGACACCTGATGCGAACAAATGACTCACTGGAAAAGAACCTGATGCTGGCAAAGAATGAAGGCGGGAGAAAAAGGGGACAACAGATGGTGATATGGTTGCATGGCATCACCAACTCAATGGACATGGATTTGAGTAGACTCCGGGAGTTGGTGATGGGCACGGAGGCCTGGTGTGCTGCGGTCTACGGGGTTGCAAAGAGTCAGACGCGACTGAGAGACTGAACTGAACTGAATACATAAGAATACTATACAACAATCTAAAAGGATAATACATATCTATAGTCATTAACATGGAAGAATTTCTAAACATATTGATGATTTTAAAAGTCAGGTTTCAAAATAAGACTAATAGTATTACTTATATTTTTCTACATATGCAAAAAAAAATTCTGGATGGATGTCCCCCAAAATGTTAACAGAGGTTGTTCTTTGATAACTATTAAAATCTAAACTGAATAATGGGTAAAGGAGTACATTCAACCTGTAAACATTCTATAACTCCCTTCTCAAAAGTTAACCTGATATTTTACAACAACCTAATAGTTTTCATTTGTGACCAAAATTCTCATAAACATGAATGAGAAAATTATCTCTCATTTTGTAAAGATCAAATGGCCTCTTTTGCCATTGATTTACATTATAAAAGGGAAAAAAAAACTCTTTAGAATATTTCTCCAGTAGTTTATATCAGCATTTTATAAAACTAGGTTAAAATCAATGTAAATGCTACGACACACTAAAGATGATGAATGACCTATTTAAGAGTAACTGTGATCAAATCCATTTAATATCTTCTTTATTACCTTGGCTTTAACGAATTGGACTATTGGACCAAGTTCTGATACTACTTGATTTCCTACATGAATAAAAGGTACTTTACCTGTGGAAGGGGAAAAACAATGTGAGAACATGACCAGTAAATTAAAATTTGTGCTAAAAAGGAAATCAACACAGCACTTGGTTATATCTTATTTATACAGAGTTTTGTAACATTATGACTTTTTAGAATTACAGTTAAGCATGTATATTAAATTCTAATAATTTTCTAACATCAATTACTAATTTTAAAATAAAAGAAAGAGACGATTCATTTCGAGAGCTCTCACATATAATAACATAATACTCCCTTTTCAGAGCTAACACTAACAAATCAGTATGCAGCAGTAAATACTAATTATTCGAATTATATGAACGAAGCCTGGACATTGTTTCATGACTGATAGATTTTTAAAACTTTAACTAGGCCTTCCCTTCAGATTACAATAAATCAACCCATATTTAAACAATATTTATAAAGACTTTTTTTTTTACATCTACTACTTTCGTATCTCAGACAACCATTGAGGTCAATTGTTTAGCACATAATGGTACATTAATAAATGTATCTTACTCAAAAAAATATCAGGAATTAAGTGAATAACAATCTTTGAAAGTATGCTAGCTTATGAATTATAATACAAAGTTTGCTCCCAACACATGTGGGGAAAAAAAGAAGAAATAGTATGCTTATAAAAACTGGCTTCTCCACTGTTTACAATAGCCAGGACATGGAAGCAACCTAGATGTCCACTGGCAGACGAATGGATAAGAAAGCTGTGGTACGTATACACAACGGAATATTATTCAGCCATTAAAAAGAATGCATTTGCATCAGTTCTAATGAGGTGGATGAAACTGGAGCCTATTATACAGAGTGAAGTAAGTCAGAAAGAAAATCACTAACACAGTATATTAACGCATATATATGGAATTTAGAAAGATGGTAACAATGACCATATATGCAAGACAGCAAAAGAGACACAGATGTAAAACACAGACTTTTGGACTCTGTGGGAGAAGGCGAGGGTGGGATGATTTGGGAGAACAGCACTGAAACATGTATATTATCATATGTGAAACAGATCGCCAGTCCAGGTTCGATGCTTGAGACAGGGTGCTCAGGGCTGGTACACTGGCCTGAGGGATGGGATGGGGAGGGAGGTGGGAGGGGGGTTCAGGATGGGGAACACATGTACACCTATGGCTGATTCATGTCAATGTATGGCAAAAACCACCACAATATTGTAAAGTAATTAGCCTCCAATTAAAATAATTAATTTAACTTAGAGAAAAATTGGCATCTCTAAGTAAATATCACATTAAAAAGTAATATTTTAATTTTATAAATACTAATAACTGGTGAAATTATCAGAGATGACAATCTCCAAATAGTAATAAAGTCTACCTAAAATGCTAGAGGATGAAACTCTGTCAGACCTAGTTCAAACAGAGTTCGCACTAACAGCAGGCTTCTTCATGGTCCTTTTCAACAGATTCACTCCTCTCCAGCTCAGACAGACTGAGGGTCATGGATGAGGTGCACTGCACCAACAAAAGCTTCATCTGCATCCATAGGATAACATCACAAAGGAAACACAGGCCTTTTGGAATACAACTCAGCAAATGAATTTAGAAGACATTTCCATTTACCAATATAAAAACACTGAATTCTGCATTTTTTTTTTCTACTGCTTTATAAATCTTGCAAAAGAGAAAAAAAAATCTTATCTGCACAAGCATTAGATCACATTCTTTTTTTAACTTGGGATAAAATCTTTACAACTACTATACTGCTAGAAATAGTGCAGGTCCTCTGAGATAATATGATTACAGAATGAAAACTATTTGTGAATGAATGTGCAGACTGAAGAGTATTTTGGGGTGGTACATTTTGAGAGCAAAGTGTATTTCTCATTTCCAATATCCAGTTTGGAGTTCCTGGAACAAAGAGCTTATATATACCTCATCTTACTGCACTTTGCTTTATTGGGCTTTGCAAATATTGAGCATTGTTACAAACTGAAGGTTTGCGGCAACCCTGCATTGACTAAGTATATTGGTGCCATTTTTCCAACAGCATTTGCTTACTTTATGTCTCTGTATCATATTTTAGTAATTTTCACAATAATTCATTTTTACAATAACATTTTTATTATTATTCTGTTATAAAACCTTAAAGGATGAAGAGTTGCTGCTTATAGATGAGCAAAGAAAGTGGTTTCTTGAAATGGAATGTACTCTTAGTGAAGATGTTGTTTAGACTGTTGAAATGACAATAAAGGAGTGAGAATATTACATAAAATTAATTTATAAAAGAACACCAGGATTTGAGAAGACTGACTCCAGTTCTGAAAGAAGCTCTACTGTGGGGTAAAATGCTATCAAATGGCACTACATGCCACAGAGAAATCATTTGTGAAAGGAAGAGTCAATCAATGAGGCAAACTTCAGTGTTATCTTACTTTAAGAAACGGACACAGCCACCCCAGCCTTTAGCAACCACCACCCTGATCAGTTAGCAGCCATCAACATGGAGGAAAGATCCTCCACCAGCAAAAAGGTTTTGACTCGTGGAAGGCTCAGATAATGGTTAGCATTTTTTTCAGCAATAAAGTATTTCTAATTGAAATATGTATATTGTTTCTCTTAGCCACAATGCTATTATACGATTAACAGACTGCAGTATAATGTAGGCATTTTTAAAAAATCTAGGTACAAACTGGACTATCACTGCAATTCTATCAATGCAGAGTATTAAAAGAGGAGGGAAAAAAAAAAAAAACACTTACCAGATGGAGACATATATTCTGCATTTGCCCTGCAGACCACTTTGATAGGCAGATTACACATTTGCAAAAAGGCCTGTCAATCAAAAGAAATCTATAGTAAGTCTAATGAAAGTATATGCATATTAGAATACAACATTTTATTTCTTTTCTAAACTTATGTAAAGCTCAGGAAAAGGAAAAGAATAAATCAATTTAAAGTGAAAGATTTGTACTCTAAAACAAAAATAAAATGTCATTTCAATACTAACAGATCAATACATATGACTCATACTCAAGTAAATGTATGAAGCTTAAAGTATTTATATACTCAAATGTAAGTTATCCACATTTTACTGCATTAGTTAAGTCAGCAATACTGTGTATTTCTTTAATTTTCTACAACAGATGACTGAAAGTCCAAACTTTATACGTTATCACTTAATTCCACTACTGTCAGGATTCTTATCTTCATCTTAGGCGGAAACTCTCAAACTGTTTTTTTTTACTACTTCAAATTTCTCTCCAACAATACTCAACATCCTAACATGCAGCTTTTATGCTCACTAATTCACTTTTTAAAGACAGAAAATTGTTTATTTTTACTTTGTTTATAGCAACAAAAATTTTATAAGGGACTTTATTTTCTTGGGCTCCAAAATCACTGTGGATAGTGACTGCCACCATGAATGTAAAAGGTGCTTGCTCCTTGGAAGAAACGTTATGACAAACCCAGACAGTGTATTAAAAAGCAGAGACATCACTTTGCAGACAAAGATCCATAAAGTCAAAGCTATGGTTTTTCCAGTAGTCATGTACGGATGTGAGAGCTGGATCATAAAGAAGGCTGAGCACCAAAGAATTGATGCCTTTGAACTGTGGTTCTGGAGAAGACTCTTGAGAGTCCCTTGGACTGCAAGGAGATCAAACCAGTCAATCCTAAGGGCAATCAAGCCTGAATACTCATTGCAAGGACTGATGACATCGACTCAGTGGACGTGAGTCTGAGCAAACTCCAGGAGACAGTGAAGGACAGGGAAGCCTGGCATGCTGCAGTCCATGGGGTCGCAAGGAGCAGGAGACATGACTGAGCAACTGAACAACAAAAATAGCCACAAAACTTTATAAGTAACTTAACTATCTAACAATAGGGAACGGATAAATCATTTATGGTAAACACAAACCACATAATGCTATACAATTTTTTTAATCACTAATTATATTTTCACACAAGGCTGCGTGAAGTAACAACTTTATTTCCAAAGCTTCCTTACAACTGGGTGTGACCGGTGTCTAAATTCTGGCTCATGGGACTTAAAGTTTGGGCAACTGCTTGTGAAGTGTCTTTAAAAAGAAGAGATAAGACCGCTCCTCTTTTTCCTTCATGCTGACTAGAATGTGAAAGGGCTGATTATATAGCTACAGTAGCCAAACTGAATCATACCAGAAGCTGAGTGTTGAAGGTGGTAGAGCAACAATTAGAGCCAAGAAGCTTAAGTCCTTGAAAATCATGCAGTCACCAAACCTGGATTAGTTGTATTAAAAAAGAGAGAGAGAAAGAGAAAGAAAGAATCCTCTTTTTTAACCCACTGCTATTTTGGGTTTTCCAAAACTAACAGCCAAACCTAATCCTACCTAATTGACCAACAATAACTGTTTACAGGTTTAAAGAACAACTCATCCAACCATAGACTCTCTATGTCTGTGTAAGTATACATTAACAGTCCTCTAAAACCTATAACCTACGCTCCCAATTTATAACAACAATAGTGAGTATCTTGGTTAATCCACAAGTATGGACTGCAGGCAGTGGTTCTCAAGCTTCAGTGTGTATCAGAATCATGCAGAAGGCTTGTTAAAACACAGACCGCTAAGGAAAGAATTAAAATAAGCATAAAGAGATCTTTTGAGAAGACTGAGAAGAAAAGGGAGAAAGGAATTAAGAAGGATCAACTCTCTTCATTGCATATGCATCTGTACCCAATGATAAGAAAAAAGTTGAGCTCATTAAACCATATATAGTGGGAAAAAACAGTGGAAATAGGCTGAAATGACAAGAACCAGGTAATAACTGATATACAAGTAACAGAAGATGAAAAGTAATGAATTAAGAGCATAGGTGGAAGCATCTTTTTTCCCCCCAGGAAACAGGACACTTTTTCAGTGTACTTGCAAGGGGTGGTCAGAATCAGTGATGATGACTATAAGCTGATAAGTGAGGATGGGAAAATGAGGGAGTGCCACATTCTGTGAAATGGGAGGAGAAACTGTCTGAGAATGAAGGACGTGGAGGGGTTCTAGGCTTCAGAAGAACAAAAAGAATTGGAAAGAACCGCTTGAAGTATCTTCTTGAAGATCATAATAAATATTCAGTTGTGACTTAAGTCATGAAAGGGAGACTTGCCCAGTCATGTCCAACTCCCTGCAACCCCATGGACTATACGGCCCATGGAGTTCTCCAGGCCAGAACACTGGAGTGGGTAGCCTTTCCCTTCTCCGGGGGATCTCCTCAACCCAGGCATCGAACCCAGGTCTCCCGCACTGCAGGCAGATTCTTTACCAGCTGAGCCACAAGCCACAGTCATAATACTACATAAAATAGCAAATACAATATACTTTGCTAACCTCCATGTATTATATTGGTAACTATACTAATCATTATTCCAAAAAGCTCTGTTTCACTAAAAAAGGTTAAGCAAAATTTTAACGCTCTACAATCAAAGCCATGTTTTCAGCCTTATGAAATTTTTACTTCTTTACTTAAAAAAAAACTGACTTAATTTTGACCAATTTAACAATATTCAACTTACCACAGACCTCAACTGATGCCACAATTCTACTTAGCCAAAGATTAATGTTATAGCATTCAGTGTAATTATTCTTCATCCCTGATTCAAAAGAAATTTTCTGAATTAATCTGAATTAATCATAAAGACATCTGAGGTCACAAACACAGTATTTTCATCCAAACATTAAAAATGCAAAACAAAACATTACCATGACTGTCTTTAAGAATATAAAAACTCTAAATCCAAACCAGACTTTGATTCCGCAGTATTTCTCCTTTCTCTTGTAGGCTAGGAGAAAAATCTCTGAGGTTTCAAAACAGTACTTTCACCTTTCACTTGCATTTTCAATCTCTTATCTGCATCTCAAATACTCCAAATAAAACAAGCATGATACACCAACCTAAAACACATTTTATTTTTAATTCTGAAATAGCAATCTGGATATTTTTATTCTTATGTAAATCCAAAGAAAAATGTAGTTCCAATAACAATAAGAAAAGTCAGGATAACTCAGTCAACTCCTATTCCTCTGTTGGATACATTATTCCAAACTAATTCAAGTGACTGACAACATAAAATAACTTAAATCAAAAAGTTAGCACATCCTATAAGAACAATGACTTATAACTGTGCTGTCTAATATGGAAGCCACTAGTCATCTGTGGCTATTTAACATAAATTTAAATTGACAAAAGTTGAAAAGTCTATTTCAGCTCCTCAATTGTACTAGCCATTTCATGTGCTCAACAGCCACATGTGGCTAGTGGCTATCACATTTATTGAACAGTATAAATAACAGAACATTTCCATCATCACAGAAAGTTCTATTGGACAGCATGGGTCTATTGCAATGGCAATCAGTGCATAAAAGACATCTAAGCAAAAGAGGCTGACATCATCTGAAAGAGATTAGGCTAAATATTATAAAAACAGCCTGCATAGTATTACAGTGTCCACAAATCCTGCAAGTGATCAATCACCTTTTGATGACAGTGACACATTAAATACCATAATATCTTCAATTTCAGAAAGACCTAGTATAGCGTTTACTCATTTGCTGAGCAATCCAAATTGACAAAATGGTCGGGTAAGTTTATTAAAAAGTGAAAACTAAGACTTTAGAATTAATAAATTAAATAAAACCACAGCTATTAAATGTATTAATTCTTTGAATATAAATTTACTGAGTGTCTAAACACATGACATGGTAGGAATTTTTTAACACACACACACACACAGAGAACATAATACCCAGCACCTAACTGCTGAGACCCTGAAATTTAATAAACTTGATGTAGTTTCAACATATTGAATGAATTAATTAAATTCATAGCACACAAAAAAATTCATTGAAGGGGTAGAGTGTTGGTATATTTTTTTTATTTCTGAAAAAAACTCAAAGGAAAAAGTAACATTAGATCATCGACAACCAGTTAAATATGAAGGATTGAACTTCTATATTTATCTCTGCAACCTTTCCAAAAAATCCCATGAAATAACAGTGAAGAAACAGAAAGCATATAAACTCAGAAAAACACCAAGAATGGAAGAGGAGACCAAAGCAGACCAGACATGTCAGCCCGTTTTTGTAAGAAGAAAAGCAGACTTCGCAGGGCAGGAGAAGCTGAAACCTAAGAGCACAAAGAAGAGAAAAACAATCCATTTGCATCGCAGAAACTAGAAGACTCCAAAACTGGAGGCCAAGTACCACAGCAGGCAGAGGCGAGATAAAGCAGTGAAAACAGGAGAACTGCATGGAAGCCATCAGACAACCGGCCCCTCCCCAACCTGGCAAAATTCACAGGTTCATCCTCCGGAAGAACCAAACCCGATGGCCCTGATGGAGAGTAACAATGAAAAGAAAGGGAAGGGAACGTATGTACGCTGAAGCGTCACTCTCTCTCTCAGCTCCCAAACAGTGGCAGCCAAATTTAGTCCTTACAGACTCTCTTTCCATAGAAAACACCTGCCAATACTGATGGGTAGGTGGCCATTTAAGGTAATGGCCAAAAAGATAGTAGCAAACTGTGCAATCAGTCTATAGTGAAGCCCACATGTCAAAAATCCCCCATTAGCTTCTTAGTGCCTCAGTCTTAAATATAAATTGCTAGCAGAGATCAAGAGATATTTGAGAATAGCCTCAAACATACAGAGCCAAAACAAACCACAGAAAAAGGAGGGGAGAGGAAACAGAAAAGGCAGAAAGCAGAGAACAACTTCAAAGAAAATTTATAATGGTTAATATTTATTGAGCACTTACTATGTCCCAGGTACCTACATAAAAGCTCTACTCTATGGGGTAGATAAAAAAGAAAAAAAAATCCCTATTTTAAGATAAGAAAACACAAGTACACAGAGATTAAGGAATCTACTTAAGGCATATAGGTAGAAGGGAAAGGAGGGAGGGAAGGAAGAAAGAAGAAAAAAAGGAAAAGGAAAAAAGGAAACAAAGAAAAGGGGGGAAAAAGGAAAAAAGCAAAGCATACAAGGGACTGAGATGACACTGAATATCTTAATATCAATTCCAAATGCTAGAAGACAAAAGGCCTTCCAAATTCTAAGGGAAAATCTTGCCAACCTAAAATTCTCCATGTGGCTAAGGTATCAATCGAGTGTGGATAGAATAAAAACAACACAATACAAGCAAGGTCATTAAAAAGCCAAAATAAAAATAATAAACCAAGAAAAAACGAGCACAGAATGCAGAAAATTAGGGGATTCAACATTTAAAAAAAGGAAAACAGAATTCCTTGAATGATAAAGAATAGCAGTCATAGGAAAACATTTCTGAAGCCTACTAAAAACCATTCCATTTAAAGTACAAAGGTAATATTTCCAAGAAATAAATAAATAAAAGACATGATGTGTTTGACTACTGTGAGGGAAAAGTTTTACAGTTCAAAGAGTATAGAAGAGAAAATTACCCAAATGAATTAGATAAAGCAATTATTTACTCAAAGGAAAAAAAAAATCATATAGAAAGAATATGTCCGTTGTACACCAAGCCACTCAGCCAGGATCAATATTTACATTCTAATTATAATATAAACACTGAATATTAATTTAACTCCAAAGTTAGAGAACTATGGGGAAGATGGGAGAGAGTTGTAAAGGGGAAATTAAATTTCACAGTGAAATTCAATGGATAAATTTAAATTAAAAAATGAAATAGGAACATGTCAGGGAATATTTAACAGGAGGATTCCTACGTACTGTTTCTCATAAATCCTCTGTTCCTTATCAATCTCTGTTGCCAGAAACGAGAGGAACAGCAAGCTGCTCCCAGGACTGAGGTCATAGGATGAGACAGGCCTGAATCTCCTTCAGTAAACATTCTCCTTACGACAAAGCTGCTGAGTCTGGGATAGTCTTTCTTGAGATATGGATTGTCTCCTGACCTTGTGACCATTATTAATCCCTTGTTCCCTTGGTAACGGCTGCTGTACCTTTGGTTTTCTGATCTTTATCATTGTCGAAAGAAATTTCTTGTACAACAGCCTATATATACTCACAGAAACATCATTAAAGCACCTTGGCTCCATCAGAGCTTGGGTGCCTGTGTCTTTTTTCTTCCTTTCTTCCTCTCTCTCTCTCCCTCCCGCTCTCTCTTTCACTTTCTTATCGTTGACTCCAGACCACCAGGTTCCGATCCATTAAAGGACCCGAAGAAGTGGCGCCCGAACAGGGACAGATAAAAACCATTTAAAAAGAGACTGCCCTAAGAAGCCCACTCCAGTGTTCTCGCCTGGAGAATCCCAGGGACGGGCTGGGGCGGGGGGGGGGGGGCGGGGGGGCCTGGTGGGCTGCCGTGTCTATGGGGTCGCAGAGTCGGACATCACTGAAGAGAGTTAGCAGCAGCACCCCTGAGAAGGCTAATAGAAAACCTACAAAAATCTGCCCTCACTGCCATAGAGGAATGCATTGGGCCAAAGATTGTAAATCTAAATTTGATACTGAAAAAACCTATTCCAGGAAACTCCAAGCAGGGGGCCCCCCAAGTCCACTTCAACAAAAACCAGGGGCAAATTCTATCTTTTCCCTCAAACCCTCAACATCCGGCAGTGCTGCTGTCAATACACCAGCCCTAAATGATTTTTTCCTTTACTCTCAAGCAGTCCCTTCTAAAATACCTACCGGACTTTTTGGACCCCTGCCCCCACAAACCTTTGGTCTTTCACTTGGCCAATCTAGTTTGACTTCTAAAGGAATTACTGTTCACCCTGGAATAACTGATTCAAATTGTAAAGGAGAGATTCAAATTATGATATCATCTCAGATTCTATAACAATTCAAAAAGGGGGACAAAATTACTCAATTACTTCTTTTACTTCTTATTAACTCCTCTAATAATGTATGGACAGGTGGATTCAGCAGTACAGATCAAAAACAATTCTTATGGACATCACTGGTATCTGAATATGCCCGACCAAATATAAATATCAAAATTAATGATAAAAGATTTGCTGGACTCCTCAACATTGGATCTAGTCTTAATATTACTATTATTTCCAAACACTTATGGCCCAAATCCTGGTCTATACAAAAAGTCTCTTGCCAAATTGCAGGAATTTCTGAAACCAAAGTACAAGAAATTAATCAAAATGTTCAAATCTATCCATGTGAAGGACCAAAAGGCCAGGCTGCAACATTAAGACCTTATGTGACAGATTAATCTTAATCTAATAAGAAGGGACTTACTTATGCAATGGCAAACTCAGATATACATTTCACATTTTTCCTAAGGGCCACTGTTCATTTAACAAACAAAGCAATTATTAAAATAACTTCGAAGAATGACGAGCCTATTTGGACAGAGCAATGGCCCCTTACGAAAGAAAAATTATAGGCTACTAAAGAACGTATAGACACACAATTAGAATTAAAACATATTGAGGAAACTTGCTCTCCTTGAAATTCTCCTATTTTTGTTATAAAAAAGGAATCTAACACATGGTATCTCTTAACAAACCTTAGAAAAGTTAATGCATCTATGAAACCTATGGGTGCATTACAACCAGGGATCCCATCACCTACTACTATTCCTCAAAATTGGTACATTATTATTACTGATTTACAAGATTGCTTTTTTTTTTAATATACCTTTACACCCTTTAGACTGGGAGAGATTCACTTTCTCTATCCCTTACTCTAATCATATCAGGCCTCATAAAAGATTTCAATAGACTGTGTTACTCAAGGTATGCTTAAGTCCTATTTGTCAAAATTTTGTAGCCAAGGCTTTACATTTAATGTGACAGCAATTCCCTCATGCATATATCATTAATAATATACTGTAACTGCAAAAAATAGAAATGATATTTTTGACACTGAATGGCCATGATATTCTTTAGACTCCAGAGAAAACTGATTAAAATAAAATCTTTCTTGAAATTGCAAAACCAGATCTTCTTACACATGCAGTTAGGAAAAGGTTAACTTGTTAAAATACTTTTTTGGAGCTCCAATTCTGCCTGGGAAACAAAAACAGGCCTAAGAAAAAAACCTAAAGTTAACTCTTATCATGTGCTTGGGATACACAGCCCACTCTATCTGGGACTCCAGCCATACACAAATTGGTGGAATTCAGAAAAAAAAAAAAATCTATGTATATATATTATATATATAATATATATACACACACACATATAAAAGATATTTTAAATTTCAAGCAGAAACCTGTATCTGTCTGTCTACCTAAAATTATCTATGTCTCAATGTATGTCTTTGTTTCTGGATAATATGAAGTCAATGAGCTCTATTGATAAATTCAAGTTCACATGCACTGAAAAATATTCAATATCAAACATAATGTTTATTTAAATATGAATAGAATTTAAATTGTTTGCTAATATAATTAACTCATGTCTTAAATCATCAACATTATATAATGCTTTTATTGTACCTCAGTTCAGTTCAGTTCAGTTGCTCAGTCGTGTCCGACTCTTTGCAACCCCATGAATCGCAGCACGCCAGGCCTCCCTGTCCATCACCAACTCCCAGAGTTGACTCAAACTCACGTCGATCGAGTTGGTGATGCCATCCAGCTATCTCATCCTCTGTCATCCCCTTCTCCTCCTGCCCCCAATCCCTCCCAGCATCAGAGTCTTTTCCAGTGAGTTAACTCTTTGCATCAGGTGGCCAAAGTATTGAAATTTCAGCCTCAGCATCATTCCTTCCAAAGAAATCCCAGGGCTGATCTCCTTCAGAATGGACTGGTTGCATCTCCTTGCAATCCAAGGGACTCTCAAGAGTCTCCTTCGACACCATGGTTCAAAAGCATCAATACTTCAGCACTCAGCTTTCTTCACAGTCCAACTCTCACATCCATACACGACCACAGGAAAAACCACAGCCTTGACCAGACAGACCTTTGTTGGCAAAGTAATGTCTCTGCTTTTCAGTATGCTATCTAGGTTGGTCATAACTTATCTTCCAAGGAGTAAGCGTCTTTTAATTTCATGGCTGCAGTCACCATCTGCAGTGATTTTGGAGCCCAAAAAGATAAAGTCTGACACTGTTTCCACTGTTTCCCCATCGATTTGCCATGAAGTGATGGGACCAGAGGCCATGATCTTCGTTTTCTGAATGTTGAGCTTTAAGCCAACTTTTCCACTCTCCTCTTTTACTTTCATCAAGAGGCTCTTTAGTTCCTCTTCACTTTCTGCCATAAGGGTGGTATCATCTGCATATCTGAGGTTATTGATATTTCTCAAGGCAATCTTGATTCCAGCTTGTGCTTCTTCCAGCCCAGCGTTTCTCATGATGTACTCTGCACAGAAGTTAAATAAGCAGGGTGACAATATACAGCCTTGATGCCTTTTCCTATTTGGAACCAGTGTGTTGTTCCATGTCCAGTTCTAACTGTTGCTTCCTGACCTGCATATAGGTTTCTCAAGAGGCAGGTCAGATGGTCTGGTATTCCCATTTCTTTCAGAATTTTCCATAGTTTATTGTGATCCATACAGTCAAAGGCTTAGATTTAAGGTAAACTAAATTTGTCAACAAAAAAGTAACTCTTTATATATATATAAATATATAAATGAGATGAAAACTTTTAGATAAACTCTATTAAAAATATTTTTTTTAATGTCTATCTAAAATAATCTTAGGATTCAGCTCAGTTCAGTTCAGTCGCTCAGTCGTGTCTGACTCTTTCCAACCCCATGAATCGCAGCACGCCAGACCTCCCTGTCCATCACCAACTCCCGGAGTTCACTCAGACTCACGTCGATCGAGTCAGTGATACCATCCAGCTATTTCATCCTCTGTCGTCCCCTTCTCCTCCTGCCCCCAATCCCTCCCAGCATCGGAGTCTTTTCCAATGAGTCAACTCTTCTCATGAGGTGGCCAAAGTACTGGAGTTTCAGCTTTAGCATCATTTCTTCCAAAGAAATCCCAGGGCTGATCTCCTTCAGAATGGATTAGTTGGATCTCTTTGCATTAGCCTAACTTGAATTTCTAGAATTGTACTAAACTAAATGATAAAAGTTTATTAAATAGCTTGGTCATTTCCAAATAAACTAAGATTTTAAAACATTAATTACTGAATACTAACTTCCTCTTACAAAAAGTTTTTCTTACAGAAAAACTAGAGATGTTAGACTATTAATAAATATATATAATAAAACATATATAATATATAATGTAATATAATAAATATATTCACCAATCTATAAAATGCTAATATACAAGACACTTCATAGTTGCTAAAGAAAAGTAAGATATATGCTTTTAATAAAAAGATATAAGAAATAGCAAATAAAACGATGAATGCTATGCTAAGTCGCTTCAGTCATGTACGACTCTGTACGACCCCATAGACGGCAGCCCACCAGGCTCCCCCGTCCCTGGGATTCTCCAGGCAAGAACACTGGAGTGGGTTGCCATTTCCTTCTCCAATGCATGAAAGTAAATGATGAATACAAAAATATAAAAAAGGTTTATGACAAATGAAAGAGAATTTTATGGCAAATTGATGTAACTCATTGCCCTGAACTTTCTTCCTCTTCCTTTTTATGTGTCTCGATAGATACAAATTCTTCTTTTATATGGGCCACACCTCTCCGAGGTAAAACTACACAATGTGTTATAACCCACCTGTTAGCTTACTTTACAATAATGAGAACACCTAATTCTATAAAAACAGACAATGGCCCTGCCTATATTTCTAAGCACTTCAAACAATTTTTACATTCATTCTCTATTAAACAGATTAAAGACATTCCTTACAATCCACAGACACAAGACATAACTAAACAAACACATTACACAATGAAACTACAAATAAAAAATTAAATAAGGGAGAATACACAGGAACACTTTTATCTTCCTTATCCAGAGCAGACTTTACTAGATTCCAACGCAATATATTCTTTAAGCCTATAACTATTGTCAATATAGCTTCATTTGTTTTAAATTTTTTAAACTTACCGCAAGGAGATATTTTGACAAAAGCAGAAAAACACTTCGAGACATTGAAGGACACCTCCCTTCCTTTGCCTATTTGGTATCAAGACAGGTTAACTAATCAATGGAAATCTAGGAAACTAATCTTACAGGGAAAGGGGTATGCTTGTATTTCTCCAGATGGATCCAACGAACTCACATGGCTTCCTCTTCGGAAGATTCAACCTAAGGGGGCCCCAGCATTCAAACTAGAGACGAAACAACAAAAACCCCAAGAGGAAGAAATTCCAATACAAGCCATGGCGGCTTTAAGAATTTCCAAAAAACGCCGCACTCGACGTCATAGACCTTTTGATCTCCCTACTTGGGGACAGATAAAAACCCTTACTAATCAAGCTGAAAATCTGATTTCTCAACAGGGAATGCCTCAGAATCCTGAAAATATTTTTTCGCTATGCTTGCTTTGCTTGCTTTTGCTTCCCCCACTCAGGCTGACTTGACTGATCACACTTATTGGGCTTATATACCTCACCCCTAACCCCTTTTATTGTAGGTTATAGAATGGACAGATACGGGACCAATCATATCCACTAATGACTCAACACATATGCCCCCTCCTTGGAGCTTGGAGGGGCCCTCTCATTTTGAGGAAGAAAGAAGACTAATTAACATATCTCTAGGCTATGAAATCCTTCCTTTATGCATGGGCCCAACAAAATTATGCATTAATGTTAGTCAACAAACATGGGCTTTCATCCTGCCTCCAAAAAGGAACTTCCACACATTGCTTGGACTGTTTACTGCCCTGTCCTTTTATAAAAACCATGTCAAATACTACCAAAACTCTAGGAAAAGGACAAAAGTTAAAATGTAAGAGGTTTACTTAAGAAAACTTGAAATATACTCCTGTTTATTGAGATAAATGTCAAACTAAATCAAGGAAATTAATGTTTATGGCCAATTACACCATTGTTGATTGGAGACCCATGGTATGTGGGTATCTAACTGCTCAGATGATATTAACAACACTATGTGTGACTATGCTACTCAAGCAGCATCAGTTAACTTCAGTCACTCAGTCGTATCCGAGTCTTTGTGACCCCATGAATCAATCACAGCACGCCAGGCCTCCCTGTCCATCACCAATTCCCGGAGTTTACTCAAACTCATGTCCATAGAGTCAGTGATGCCATCCAGCCATCTCATCCTCTGTCGTCCCCTTCTCCTCCTGCCCCCATACCCTCCCAGCATCAGAGTCTTTTCCAAAGAGTCAACTCTTCGCATCAGGTGGCCAAAGTATTGGAGTTTCAGCTTTAGTATCAATCCTTCCAATGAACACCCAGGACCGATTTCCTTTAGAATGGACTGGTTGGATCTCCTTGCAGTCCAAGGGACTCTCAAGAGTCTTCTCCAACACCACGGTTCAAAAGCATCAACTCTTTGGTGCTCAGCTTTCTTCACAGTCCAAGTCTCGCATCCATACGTGGAAAAATCATAGCCTTGACCAGACAGACCTTTGTTGGCAAAGTAATGTCTCTGCTTTTCAGTATGCTATCTAGGTTGGTCATAACTTTTCTTCCAAGGACTAAGCGTCTTTTAATTTCATGGCTGCAGTCACCATCTGCAGTGATTTTGGAGCCCAAAAAGATAAAGTCTGACACTGTTTCCACTGTTTCCCCATCTATTTCCCATGAAGTGAAGGGACCAGATGCCATGATCTTCGTTTTCTGAATGTTGAGCTTTAAGCCAACTTTTCCACTCTCCTCTTTTACTTCCAAGAGGCTCTTTAGTTCCTCTTCACTTTCTGCCATAAGCGTGGTGTCATCTGCACATCTGAGGTTATTGATATTTCTCCCGGCAATCTTGATTCCAGCTTGTGCTTCTTCCAGCCCAGCATTTCTCATGATGTACTCTGCATATCAGTTAAATAAGCACGGTGACAATATACAGCCTTGACATACTCCTTTTCCTATTTGGAACCAGTCTGTTGTTCCATGTCCAGTTCTGTTGCTTCCTGACCTGAATATAGGTTTCTCAAGAGAAAGGTCAAGTAGCTTAGAAGGTTACTAACACTACAACAGACTGGTTCCAAAGAGGAAAAAGCGTACGTCAAGGCTATATATTGTCACTGTGCTTATTAACTGATATGCAGAGTACATCATGAGAAATGCTGGGCTGGAGGAAGCACAAACTGGAATCAAGATTGCCGGGAGAAATATCAATAACCTCAGATATGTAGATGATACCACCCTTATAGCAGAAAGTGAAGAGAAACTAAAGAGCCTCTTGATGAAAGTGAAAGAGGAGAGTGAAAAAGTTGGCTTAAAGCTCAACATTCAGAAAATGAAGATCATGGCATCTGGTCCCATCACTTCATGGCAAATAGATGGGGAAACAGTGGAAACAGTGTCAGACTTTCTTTTTGGGCTCCAAAGTCACTGCAGATGGTGACTGCAGCCATGAAATTAAAAGAGGCTTACTCCTTGGAAGAAAAGTTATGTCCAACCTAGATAGCATACTGAAAAGCAGAGACATTACTTTGCCAACAAAGGTCTGTCTGGTCAAGGCTATGGTTTTTCCTGTGGTCATGTATGGATGTGAGAGTTGGACTGTTAAGAAAGCTGAGAGCCGAAGAATTGATGCATTTGAACTGTGGTGTTGGAGAAGACTCTTGAGTCCCTTGGACTGCAAGGAGATCCAACCAGTCCATTCTGAAGGAGATCAGCCCTGGGATTTCTCTGGAAGGACTGATACTAAAGCTGAAACTCCAGTACTTTGGCCACCTCATGCGAAGAGTTGACTCATTGGAAAAGACTCTGATGCTGGGAAGGATTGGGGGCAAGAGGAGAAGGGGACGACAGAGGATGAGATGGCTGGATGGTATCACTGACTCGATGGACGTGAGTTTGAGCGAACTCTGGGAGTTGGTGATGGACAGGGAGGCCTGGCGTGCTGGGATTCATGGGGTTGCAAACAGTCGGACAGGACTGAGGGACTGAACTGAACTGAACTCAACACTACAATGGAGCGTTACCACGACAAAGGGCTTCTTGGGTGGCTTGATGTTGGGTGGCTTCTTGGGTGGCCTTGTCCTGGAATCATCCTTGATAAAAAGATTGGGCCTGAACAATGGGACATTTGGAAACTTGCTGCGAGCACCAAAGAACTTGGGACTTGGACTGGACATTTCACAGGGACCAATCATAGTCATAGAAACTATTTTTTTCATTATGGAAAGAAACTATTTCTTTCTTTTGTTATAATCAATCATATTTCATACAAGCTTGTGTTCCCCTTCCTTTTGTTCTAGCTATAGGAAGTTTACAATTCAATAAGACTTTACGTTCTGTAACTTGTATATATTGCAAATTACATACTTGTCTAAACTCTTCTGTTTCCTTAAGAAATGAATCCCTTTTGATTCTTTGATCTCGACATAGTCTGTGATTACCAATAAATCTCCAGCGGCCCTGGAAAGAAGGTCCCATGGCTGGACTTGCTTCCCAGTTACTTACTAAATTCCTCCGGCGATCTAAATGATTCATTGGATGGGTGATTTTTGGCATTCTGGGATTAATAGCTACTTGCACCACTGCTGCTGTCACTGGTGTTGCTTTTCAAACCTCAATTCAAACAGAATTTTAACCAAAACTGGACTAAAGATGCTCTTACTATGTGGGCCACTCAGGCTCAGATAGATGAGGATATTCAAGGTGAAATACAGGAACTAAAGACAGCCATCAAATGGGCTGGAGATCAATTAATAGATGTACAAAAACAGGTGAGGCTAAAATGTGATTGGAATTCTACTCAATTTTGTTACTCCTGTTCAATTCAATAATAGCGCCTACAACTGGGAACAAATCAAAGTTCATTAACAAAACATACATGATAATGACTCATTATTACAAAAAGAAATCTTTGAAACCTCTTCTAGAAATCTGTCCTCTTCCACTAATTTGAAAACTTCAGCTGAACAACTAGCTGACTAATCTTCTGGGCTAGACCCACGCAGATGGTTTCAAAGCATTACTCACAGCATCAGGTCTGGAACTCTAATTTTGGTGATTGTCTTGACGATTATATTTGTCATTTACTGTTGCCTTCATGCAAAAATTGTTAAAAGTAAACAAACTCAAAAGGTGAGAACCCTTTTTACAAATATTATAAATAAATAAGGGGGAATTGTCAGGGAATGTTTATCAGGAGGATTCCTACGTGCTGTTTCTCATAAATCCTCTGTTCCTTATCAATCTCTGTTGCCAGAAACCAGTGGAACGGCAAGCCGCTCCCAGAACTGAGGTCACAGGATGAGCCAGGCTTGAATCTCCTTCAGTAAACATTCTCCTTACCACATAACTGCTTAGTCTCTTTCTTGAGATATGGATTGTCTCCTGACTTTGTGACCATTATTAATCCCTTGTTCCCTTGGTAACAGCTGCTGTACGTTTGGTTTTCTCATCTTTATCATTGTCAAAAGAAATTTCTTGTACAACAGCCTATATATACTCACAGAAACATCATTAAAACACCTATGCTCCATCACAGCTTGGGTCCCTGTGTCTTTCTTTCTTTCCCTCTCTCTCTCTCTCTCGCTCTGGCTCTTTTACTTTCTTATTGTCGACTCCAGACCACCAGGTTCCGGTCCATTAAAGGACCCCAACAGGAACACAAACATCTTACTTTGAAATTATAGCAGTAAATATCCAAGGGGAAAAATGCAGCTAAAAGAACTAAAAGATATTGTCTCTGGGTATCAGGATTTGGGGTAAGGTAGGACAGTATACATTTTTTGTGTGATAGGCTTCCCATACATTGCTGGTGGGAGTATGAATGAGTCACTTTGATCTGTTTAGTAATACTGACTACTAAGCAGATGCCTACTCTGCTGCTGCTAAGTCACTTCAGTCATGTCCGACTCTGTGCGACCCCATAGACAGCAGCCCACCAGGATCCCCCATCCCTGGGATTCTCCAGGCAAGAGCACTGGAGTGGGTTATGCCTACTCTATCCCCCTTTCCAGAAATATACCAAAAAGAAACGAGGCATAGAGCCACTAACATACAAGGATGCTCCTAGCAACTTCATCCATGTAATCAAATGACAGGAACTCAAATACCCACTAACATGAGCAGCAACTCCAAAATTTCTAATTCCAAGCTAAAAAGGATATATGTCACCAACTGCTATTACAAAAAAGGGAAAAGTAAAGATAAAAAGGTTATACATTTTTCTTAACTCTAAAATTTTTTAGAAATAGCATTCATTGGGAACTTAAGCAAGAGAAATTCTTGAAACAGTTCCAGAAGATGACACCTATGATATTCAATGAAGATTTTAAACTCCACTTCTTCAATAATTACTTCTGAATCATACCTTTTGGGAACTACAGCTCAGATACTTTATAAAAAAAATAACAGGAATAAAATATATTTCATTTACATACAATTAAAATTAAGGCCAAGAGTCTAAAGAAATAAGGACAATCTGTTACCAATCAATTTGACCCTTACAAATATCTTAAATCCTTTATTCAAAAGTTGCTATTGTAGATAACAATGCAACTACTTTGATTAGATTATAAAACTAGCAGCTTACATGTTGGGGAAAAACCTAACACACGCTGCAGGTAAAAGAATGGCAACAGAGGACAGATTGGAGAAGGCAATGGCACCCCACTCCAGAACTCTTGCCTGGAAAATCCCATGGATGGAGGACCCTGGTAGGCTGCAGTCCATGGGGTCTCAAAGAGTCGGACACAACTGAGCGACTTCACTTTCACTTTTCACTTTCATGCACTGGAGAAGGAAATACAACCCACTCCAGTGTTCCTGCCTGGAGAATCCCAGGGACAGGGGAGCCTGGTGGGCTGCCGTCTATGGGGTTGCACAGAGTCGGACACGACTGAAGCGACTTAGCAGCAGCAGCAGCAGAGGACAGATTTGTGGTTGACAACGGGTTGGGGGCAAGGAGTGGAGTATTGGTTAGGAGTTTGGGATTAACAGATGTAAACTATTATATACAGAATGGATAAACAATAAGGTCAAACAATAAGGTCCTACTGTATAGCATAGGGAACTATATTCAATATCCTGTGATAAACCATAATGGAAAAAGAACATAACTGAATCACTCTGCTGTACAATAGAAATGAACACATTGTAAATCAACTATGCCATGCCTTCATGCTTAGTTGTGTCTGATTCTCTGCAACCCTTTGGACTGTAGCCCGTCAGGCTCCTCTGGCCGTGGGGTTTTCCAGGCAAGAGTACTGGAGCAGGTTGCCATTTCCTTCTCCAGGGGATCTTCCCGACCCAGGGATCGAACCTGTGTCTCCTGTGTCTCCTGTACTGCAGGAAGACTCTTTACCCACTGAGCCACTGGGGAAGCCCACAAATCAACCACACTTCAATAAAATAAATTTTTTTTACTTTTTATTTTAAATTTTTATTTTTACTTTATTTTACTTTACAATACTGTATTGGTTTTGCCATACATTGACAAGCATCAGGAATACAGACGGATTCTATAACAGCAATCCTTCAGTAACATGGTGGCAAGGCTTCGGGTAAGATAGTTAAAAATACTCAGTTTATGAAATGGTGAAAAGGGCTCAACCCTGGTCGAATGGAAACACAGCCAGGCAACAACAGGCCCACCCTTGTTGCTGCATCTGCACAGGGAAGATGCTTGCTCATTGAGATGCTGTCCTTATCATCATTTAAAGTACTCTGACTTGCTGCTGCTGACTCATAAGCCATAGCACTCTTATAACAGGGCTACTATCAGCACACTCCCACTCCTTTGTCGCTGGTTAAGTGCCCCCCAGCAGAACCTAATGGATCCTAACAGAGTAGAGATTTAAGAAGCAAGCTGTTTAAGTGGAAGACTAGAGTGTCTGAAAACAATGGAAACCTCTGCATTAGTCTTTTAAGAGTCTGTACAGAACAATAAGAGGTAACAGAGCAGAAGCCTCCCAGTGAGCCATCTCAGAGTAGAATCTTGACGCCTGTGTCAGTCTGAGAAAGTTTCTTTACCTCATAAGCTTCCCCATTTCTAAAAGGAAGACAATTTATTAGGCAGATGAACTGAGGGGTTGGATGTGAAACACTTTACACACCAGCTGGCACACAGGATTTTAATAAATATATTATTATTAAAATTAGTAGTAATAATATTAGTAAAATAAATTCTCATAGATCTATCTGTGGGAAAAAAAGACTTTTCAACCTTGGTGATTTCAAAAGAAAACTTTATCTATTAACATCTCCTTAAGAGAAGAGGGTAAATAAATAATAATTATGTACAGTAACTATTTATAATCAAAATAGAAAAACTGTATACTAAGATAAAAGTAGATATAAACAGAATATAACCAAAAGCCTATACAATACACACTCGATTCAACAAAGCAAAAATAAGAATGAAGATATTTTAATACTGACATAAACTTCTACTTTACAAATAACTTTTCAAAGTCACACATGCTGATGAAACTGATAAAAGGCCTCCCCCTCCAGAACATTAGCTCCATTAGTGCAAACTGACCATGCCTACCCTGTTCACTACTTTAACCTCAGCACACCATAGATTCTCAACAAACATTTGCTTACTAAACAAGACACAGATATCCATAAAAATAAACCCAAGTTCACAGAAAACTAGTAAGCTACAACACAGATTAGCATTTCATGATTTTATGGTACCAAAGCTCACTGCATTAAAAAGATCAATGTGATTCCTATTAAATTCAGAGGTATTTAAACAAGTAATGTTTTAGAAAAACAGTAACAGGAATTCAACTTTTTAAAAAATTAGCTATCCAGAAATCATCAGAAACTACAATTCAATACACACAAAAACTTTTAAACAGAGAAACTTTGTTACCAAAAATAAGAAATGCTACTGGGAGCACATATGAGACAGATCACATAAAAGAGGACCTTCCTAATTAACACAACTCTCACCTGAATACCACTCTTGGAGTATCTGACTCAAGTTTAGATACATCCATACCTGACAGCTGTAGAAAAAAATCAAGTTCTGAAAGAAAGCAACAAAAAAGACGACCATAAGAGGAAAAGGTATAAACTTTCCCTGTTAGAACTAAATATAAGTAAATGTAAATTGTAGAGTCAAAATTTAAGTAAAAGAGTTATAAAGTAGTTAAAGACCCAGAAGCAACTCTTGGAACCCAAGAACCTAATACAATACCAGTCACATAACTGGCACTGAGCCTAATGACAAGAAACTACTTTTTTCTAAGCTCCTATGAATGTTGTGAAGTTCCGTGATTCACAGATAAAATAAATATTCCAACTGAGAGAAATAACAATAACAACAACAAACCCACCAAATTTAAAATTCTTAGGATAAACTAAGCGGTAGATGGCAGCAATATAAAATGTATTCATTTCATTTTTTAACCTAATGATAAATTCAATAATGAATCATTTACCAATGAACAACACAATTAATTTCCTTCCTCTTCTTTAGCCCAAAAACAGAAGGAATATTTGTCTTATAAATTAAATACAAAACAATATTCTTTAATTGCACTTAAGCAAAAAAATCAACATCGCTTGACAATAAAAACATTGAAATGACTCAAAATTTTAAAGAATTGTCTTTAATAAGTTTTTAAAACTTATTACACTGCTTTACACTGATTAACACTATGGAATTTAAGGGATTATAAACATAGTTTCTAAATGTACATAAATTTAAAATTTACAAAACTATCCAAATTCTAAATAGAGAAAATCCATTTTCAGTTCAGCCGTTATCAGTTATCCACAGTAACAGACCTCAGAGGTTTTCCTCTTTAGGACAAAGCTTCTATTCATTTCATAATTAAATTTGAAATATTTTAGGTAAGAACTCACTAAGGACTCTTCTAAATCACGCAATGCCATTTTCAGGGCACAAAATTAAAATAATTCCAAATTTTAATTCATATCTTGTTTCACCAGGACATAAAGGAAAATCTATGACAACAACTGAAGAATTATTTTCCACCTTACTAAGAGACATGTTTTAAAATTAAAAACCAAGAACAAATTTTAAAATAATTCATTTTTTACATCAAACAGCTGTAGACCCTATAATTGAAACAATGTATCTAAAGGTTACAAATGAAAAGTGTTAGGTATCATTCTTAAAGTGACAGATAAAGTTCCTAATCCAGTTAAAGCAATAGTCACATTTGTAGTTTAACATAAATTAAGACCTTAATTATATTTGTGACTATTTTAGACAAAATAACAAATTCCTCTGTACCTGGGAATGTAATTTATAGCAAAGCCAGGTTCATTTTCCAAACCAATCTATTTCACACTGCAGAAATACTCTGGTATAATGGTATAATGTAATTCTTGTTGTAGAATGTTGAAAGAGTAGATTCACTAAAAGCACAGAAGAGGTTTGAAGATAAATGAAGATGCTATTCATTCAAGGGTAATTTCATCTGAGAACTATATGAAAGATGTTTCACTCACATGGGATAGTGTATGACCTCAAATTTAAGTGTATTTTCAGCTCAAATATAATGCTGCTAGATTGATTATGTTGATACTGTATATCTAATAATGAAGAATTCTAGCCTTTTTCTGTTTAAGAAAATAGACTGTCATTTTTTTCATCTTACTGCTATGTCTTTATTGTTCTGTTTAACAGCAACAAATTTTAAAATTCTGCTTGCTGTTTACTTCTTAAACAGAAAAAGTCTATGGTTGATATTCTAATTTGTAATCTCTCAAAACTACAGGAATGTATATTTTTTGCTAAGTTAGGTAGATACTGATATTAGCAAACTATTACTCTGTGTAACCATTTTACATTATTTCACTAATTACTAATAATGACAACCCTAATACCCATCTAATTCTGTTTTAAATATACTTCATTTTCACAAATTTTGTAAGACCAATTTAAATGTTTTACATATACCACACCATTTATGTGTTGAGGGATTAATACTGAGAATTTTTTTAATCTGCTAAATTCTATGTGCAATTTAAGCTCACAGTTATCTTTTTTAAAGGTCACATTTTGTACATTTAAATCATTACAGGTGCTAAAAGCATATATCACCAAAATACTTTGTAATACTTCTGAGATTAAAAAGGTAACCTAATGTAACATTCTATCTGAAGAATTGAAATCAAGGAAACATCTGCAGCCTGCATTTTGCTCATTTTAGAATACTGAAAAGGATTCACTGAATTCTCTCCACCCCTTAGCTTTCCTTCTCCTCATCCTGAAAGGGAACACAGGAGTCTCATTTTGCAGAAAATGATCAAAGTGGAAAGGATAAACATACTTTACAAAACTAAAACTAATTTCCTTTATGAAATTTTAAGAAAGTTACATCAATTTTAAAATGTTTTACACAAAATAACATTCTGTTACTTCTCTATTAAAATAATTGCACTGGTGAATTCCTACCTGTTATATTTATATCAGGTTTAAACTGACACTTAGAAACTGCATACAACCAGCAAACCAAAAAATGTATTAAACCAAACTGAAACTTCAAAATAATTTCCTCTAAAATTCTGCAGGTAAGTTGTCCACTGTGACCATCTGAATGATACAACAAGTTTACAGGGCTGTAAGTTCTTAACCACAGTTGTTTCCCCACACAACTGACCTGTAGTCTCAAACAAAGGAGATACTCCTCTCTTCTGCTCTTCCCCAATCACAACATCAGGATATTACCATTTAACCTCAAATTAATACGTCCACCTAAAAGGCATCATTTGCAAAAAAGGAAAAAGCAAGTGTCCGCTATTTATCAGCATATCTAACACATTAGTGTCTGTGGTCCAGTATTAATGCAGCCTATAAAAATGCTGACTTTTTAAATGACTAAAACACATTCAACAGAAAGAATACAGTGTTTTTCTGTTGTGTTCCCTTTCATTTTTAGAGATTAAATATTTATTCACAAAGGATAGGAAAAAATAAGAATATTAAGTAAAATAGGGACATTTCCCTTAACCTGAGCTTAAATGTTATTCTTACTGGAAATAAGTAAAAACTGCACAAGTAAAAAGTAAGGCTACTTTTTCATGCAGCATTCTAATAATCAATTTGAGACACTGTCTAAAAAATAAATTCAATAATTAAACTTTTACAGTATTCAGATTAAGCAATACAAAAGAGAAACAGTTTTCTTTTTAAATTGGCTTCATATATACTAAACAAAATCCTTTCTAGAATAGAATTTTGTAATCCAATTCTTTCTAATAAACTTACTAGAAATAAATTATACAGACATTCACAAAATATGCACAATCCTTGAAAAATAGGCACTAATTCAGCATTCAACATCATCTTGTAATTATACTGCTTTCACCTCTTTCAAAAGAATTTCCCATTTATTACCTAACTTGAACTTTATAATAACCCATAATATAGGTAAGACTACCTTCATCACATTTTAGAAATCCAAAAGCTGCAATATAGCTTTCACGTCTTAATGTAATCCATAAATTGTTATATATAATCTGCTAGGAAATGTCAGAAATGATTTTTGAATTAAGTTCAGTTCATCTACCTATTTCTAGATAAAACTCCAAAGATCTGTATCACACACTTAACTGGTATGCAGCAAAGTGTTAACAAGCATAGACTTGACCCAGACTCCCTGAGTTTGCACTCCAGCTCTGTTGAGTACTAATTATGTAAGTCTGGGCCAACTGCTTAACTTTTCTGCCTCTACTTCCTAATCTGTAAAATGATAATAATAATGCTACTTACCTCATATGGTGGCTGCATATGAGGATTATCTATGATACCTAAAGTATACATAATAAGACCTGGCACATGAAGTACGGTGTAAATTTTAGCTACAGTTATTATTGTTGTTCTGTCAGTATTATCTGCAGAAGAGGGATTTTAACAGCACTGACTTCATACACTTATTATAAGGATTAAGTGAGTTCCTAAGAATTAAATGCTTAGCACAGTGATTAGCATGCAGCAGGCACTCAGCCAATGCTGCTGGTGTCTTTTTACCTCCACAATTTATGGGCTCTATGACCTTAGCCAGACTTTTCCTGCACTTCAGTTTCCACATATTTAAAAATGAGCTTAATAACAAGTACCATACACTTGGGTCATGGTAATGATTGAATAAGATGTCTCTCAGAAAAGCTCTTTAAAAAGAGTGCCTTCAACAACAAAAGCATTCAATACTTAATTCTAAAACAGGCCTTATTTAGTAAATACTATTAAAATAATATTTTGTTTGAATTAAATTAATCTACACTAACAAATTTTAGGCATACAATGAAAGAATGATTAGAAAATTATTAATGTTCATATAGATTTAAATACATCCAAAAATAATTCTTACACCTAACATTTGCTTTAATCACTTTAGGTATTACAAAGCCTCCAAGCTTTCATTCCTGCTGCTGACACTGATAATGTGTACCTCTGTCAAAGAACCAGGAAAGAAGGAAATAACCAATATTCACCACCATATGTTTGTAATATCCCAGGTGCTTTTCTAAGTGCTTTAATGTTTATACACATTTCATATATTTTTTAACACATTCAACCTTCATGACATCCAGTAGGACAGCTTCTATTATATCTGCATTTTAAAGATAAGGAAACTTAAAACAAACAGTAATGTCTGAGGTATCCGGAACAGAGATTATTTACTCATTTCACTCGTGGAATCTGCTAAAAAGACAAGATACTGAATTCATAAAGACATAAATTTCTTGAAGAAAAATCAAATGAAGTATTTTCTGCAGAAAACTTTGAAGTTCACATATATTTGGTTATACAGTATTTCTAGACATGTGCTGTCCAATACAACAGCTGTCAGCTACATATGGCTATCGAGTACTTGAAATGTGGCTGGCACAAATTGAGATGTGTAAAATACACATCAGATTTTGACCGTAACATAAAAAAAAAGGAAAAACATCCCGTTAATAAATTTTGTATTGATTATGTTAAAATGATAATATTTGACAATATTAAATAAAATATATTTATTAAAATTGATTTCACATTTCTTTTTACTTCTTTTAGTGTGGCTACTAGAAAATTTTAAACTATTATACATATGTGAGTGGGCTTCCCTGGTGGCTTAGTGGTAAAGAATCCACTTGTAAAGCAGAAGACCACCTGCAATGCAGCAGAAGCTGGTTCAATCCCTGGGTCAGGAAGATCCCTTGGAGAGGGAAATAGCAACCCACTCCAATATTCTTGCCTGTCCATTCTTGCATGGACAGAGAAGCCTAGCAGGCTACAGTCCATGGGGTCACAAGAGTCAGACATGACTTAGTGACTAAACAAGGGCCACCACCTTACATATAAGTGGGCAACATTATGTACATTATGTATCGATCGGGCAGTTGGTTTAGGGGATAGAGAATAGTAACAGAGAATTGTATCAAAGTTCTTTTCCAATCAATACAAGCTTCAAAGTGGAAATAATACTATGAAATGGAAGATTTCTCTCCCTAATGTTTGTCTATGTATAACACTGTATGTCGGAGAAGGCAATGGCACCCCATTCCAATGCTCTTCCCTGGAAAATCCCATGGACAGAGGAGCCTGGTAGGCTGCAGTCCATGGGGTCGCTAAGAGTCGGACACGACTGAGCGAATTCACTCTCACTTTTCACTTTCATGCATTGGAGAAGGAAATGGTAACCCACTCCAGTGTTCTTGCCTGGAGAATCCCAGGGACAGGGGAGCCTGGTGCGCTGCCGTCTATGGGGTCACGCAGAGTTGGACACGACTGAAGCGACTTAGCAGCAGCAGCAACACTGTATGTACGCCCTGCCATATATATGTATGTGTACACACACACACACACACACACACACACACACACACACACACAGAGTACTGCTTGTGAGAACCAGAGGGACACATTACTCTAATATTCATAATATTCAACATACAAGATTATTTAATGACTAGGCAAACACTTTAGGTAACAACAATACTTCATGGATGAAAGAAGGAAAGCAAATCTAAGACATAAATAACAGCCATAGGGAAAAATTTTTTTAATTTGCTTTTAAACTGAAATCATAAAGAGGTTTCTTTAATGAAAAAAAAAAAAGTCTAACCATTTAGTTCCAGGAACATAATAAATGCAAAGCCTATGTGGTATGTAAAATTTAAATTTCCTGATGGCTTAGGTGGTTAACTACTAAAGTATCTAATGCTTAATATCTGGTATTTTCTAGGAAATATCCAGCTTATGGATACCTGTCACACTGTTAGATCAATTTTATACATTTAACTGATTCTTCCAAATGGATACTCATCCACTATATAGAAGAAAATTACTCTATAAAGTTTACATCAGATATCTGGAAAAGTCACATTTATAGTCATGGCTACTATCAGCTGTCAAGTCAAAGAATATTGAAGAAAACCAAGAATTTTTAATATATGCTGGTTAATTCATCATCTAAGTGACATGTGTAGGATAACAAAAAATTAAAACAGTTATGCAAAATTCTGCATTTTAAAAGATTCTTATTTTCTGGTTTTAGCTTTAATTGCAAATATGATGAGATGAATGTTGAGAAAACAAATCAATAAGAACCATAAAAACAGAATTACTAAAGAAGGTACACACTAAGATTTCTTTTTTCTTTCCTTCTCCAGATTATTTAAAATGTTAAATTTTTTTAACGGTAATATACTGATATCTTGGTTTATGCCAAAAACTAGTTAAGCCATCTAACACATTCACATTTAGGGTGGGATAATTCTTTCTGGGGCGGGACTGTCTCGTGCACTGTTTCACAGAATCCCTGGCATCTACCCAACAGATGCCAAAAACAGCCTCCCCAACAGCTGTGACCATCAGAAATGTCTAAACGCTGTCAGATGTTCTCTGGGGGTCTGAAACCCTCCCTCAGCTAAGAACCACTGGTCTACTCTTACCCAAAATAACATTCCTACCGGTGAAAATTACTGCAGTTCTTCCTAAACTAATATTCTTAGTTTTAGTGGCTTTTCATACAGGATACCCAGAGAGCTTCAGCTGGGAGATCAATAAACCTCCTGATACCATATGCAGAATTGCCCAGGTATGTCTGTGTCTATGTGTGTGTTGCAATGTTTTCTGGAAAAATATCCCATAGCTTCATGAGACTGAAAGAATTATCCCCAAAATGGCGACTAAAACAGGGTTAAGAATTAGTGCTTCAACTAAAATAGTCACTGCCCTGAAGCTATCTTTTCAAAAATATAAAGACTGAAGACACTATTTCATACATAACAAATAATTTACTTGTGTTATCAGTTATCAAGCAAGACTGCTTCTACCCCACTTGTAAACCATTCATTCAACAAATATTTACTGAGCATACTTTATATGCTAGGCACTATTATTAGTATTTGAAAACTAAACAAACTCCAACTTCCTTATGCCCCTTCCAAAAAGGAAGTAATAAAATACTCATTTATTAAATATAACCAACCGAGAATTTCTGCTTCTCAAAGATTAACATAAGAAAATACACTAGTTATAGTACTAGTGCCTAAAGATAAACGTAGGTAAATAAAATTTATATTCTTCGTAAAAATATACAAATCTTCTAAAAGAAGTAAAAAAACTTGAAAGAAACTTAACAATACTCATTCTCATACAAATACTGTTCAAACACATTGCCTTCTATCTTTTCCTTCTTTCTCCGACTTAAAAGTAAAATGTACTGAAAGACATACTGATTAATCATTAAGTCCAGAAGATACCAAGTTGTGTTTAAAAAAAAGAAAACACAAAACGACCAAGTGCCTAGCATCATACCTAGAACACAGCAGAAGCAGTCCCTCTTTCTTTTCTTTCTGTCCTCAAGCTCACAATCTCATTTCCAACAAATGGCTTGGCTTAAATTTCTAAGTTATCTTTTAGGTGCTACACGTTAAAACACTCTTTGTGATTCAAACTATGCAAGCTAACCAAACAAAGAGCAGCTAAATATGTAAAATGTTTCAATATTTGTAATTCCATAATCTACATAAACATTTCTCTTTTCTTTAAAAGCAAACAATCCCCAAGTATCCTGTTCTTCCTATTGTGCAGTTTAAAGTTTACAGGGCCACAAATCTTGTGGATTACACAACTGTGATATAAAACTCGAAGAGCTATTATATCCAATAAGTGGTCTGGGGATAATAGGCACTAATGTAATCAATAAATATATAAGGCGTCGCTGAAGAAAAATATGTCTGCTTCATAACCACCAAATGGATTAAGGCTAGAATGAGTACAATGAGAGAGTGACACTTAAATATGTAGTGAATAAATCTTTACAAGTAAGTTAGAAAATAGGTTTGTGCCTATAAATGAAGAAATCACCCCAAATAATCAATACTAGCATATTTGGCCAAAACCAAAAAGTAAAAAAAGTGCATTATTTACATATTTACCTGCACAGCAAGAGAAGCGGCATTGTCAGAAAGCAAAATTTGCTCCCCTGTAGAAATACAACGAAAGGTCTGAGTCAAAAGCGTAACTATTACCAACGAAAGGTCTGAGTCAAAAGCGTAACTATTAAACAAGTAAAATACACTTATAAATGCTTTTTACTTTAAAAAACCATTCTTATTTCTAAAAAGAAAGCGTAATCATGAAGTTCTATATCAATGTCACAAGATTATAATTTGGATTAAAGTATCATGATATGTAAATAACAATGAAGACTATTTCCTCTAAATCTATTTGATCACTTATTATATTTTATCAGCAATATGTACGTAAAACTGCTCACTTAAAAACTAAAGCTTTCTTCAAGTTTTTAAGAAATAATCCCTTTCATTAAAATTAAGTAAAACAGTATCTCTGTCAAACCTCTCCAGTTAAAAGTAAAAGCATTCAAACTCGTATAAAACCAGCTTACAGTTAATACTGCACAGTGTGTCTAGATCTGTCACACAAAAGAAAGATGACAAGTTCACTGCAATAAAAATTCCATGCTTAGAAGACGAGGGCTGCTGCCTATTAGTCTTCATTACTTTGCAGTCTTCTGACAACTGTAGCAGGCTGCTGAGCCCCAAATGGGGTCCATAATGTGATCTGATGATATATGAAGAGCTGCTAAAGGGAGCCTGAACCATCCTAGCCTATACATTTTAACAGTTCCTTTTTACTGAGAGCCCACTTTACCACAGGACTTCAAAAATCTGCTGTGTCAGCTATTGGCGCAGTAAATCTGCCAACTACTCCTGCAACCACATCATATTACACTGTCTACAGCAGCCAATATAATGAGTCAATAATAAACTAAGCACCTTACAGACCATGAATAGTTGGTTTACACTGGCACATACAAGTTTAGGTAAAATCTCCTAGACAAATTATACAAGGGAATTCCTTCTTTATGTTTCATGTTCTCTTTGCATTAAATTGCTTTATCAATGGATGTTTTTTGTAGTAAATGTATTTTCATATATTTGATATGTACTTGATATATCTGGGCTTCCCAGGTGGTTCAGTGGTAAAGAATCCACCTGTCAATGCAGAAGTCACAGGAGATGCAGGTTTGATTCCTGAGTGGAGAAGATTCCCTGAAGGAGGAAATTAGCAACCCACTCCAATATTCTTGCCTGAAGAATCCCATGGACAGAGGAGCCTTGGGCTACAGTCCGTGGGGTCACAAAGAGTCAGACATGACTGAACACACATATTTTGATATGAAGCCATTTTTAATGGAGAATAAACACCTACCTTTCAGTTGCTGATACAATGTAGCATTTTCAGGCCAAGGTTCTGCAGCTGTGGAAACAGGTACACACGGCAAAAATATATCAATAACCAACCAAATTAATAAACACATGCATTTGCCTAGAGCATTTAATGTCAAGCATAAATTGCCAAGGATTAAATTACCAAGGATACCTTAAATATGGCAACTAGTCACATTACTGTAGATTCTATGAGAACCTATATAAGCAAGTTAGATAATTTCATTTAAATGAATGTTTGGTGGCAGTTTAATTTTTTATGGGGAGGAAATGGAAGACATTTTGCCCAATCAAAAGTGAAAATTAAAAAAATAAAACTGCCTACTCCTTTAGCCTCCTTCAAACACAGACATATCCAAAATTATATTCATACATATAGAAAGACAGTGAATTTCAGCTCACTATCAAAAAGAAAAATAGTGAAACAATATTTATATTTTACTGTAAACTTTTAACAAACTAAATTTTCAGAAGACACTTTATGAAAGAATCAAATCTATGCATATCAGGCTGTGCATCTTTCCTTATAAGCTGGTAGTATTTAAACAGGGGAATCCTGTTGTCTACGTTTAATTGCCTTGAACCCAACAACATCATCTCACAAAAGCAGAGAATACAATGAAGCAGTAAGTACCTATCAAAACAATGTGAAATAAAGTTGGTGAAGCTCATTTTAGGCCTGAAGTCAGGCTTGACCTTGACTCTTAACCTCTCATCTAGCAAAGACTGGAGCTACAAAGAGTATTAGCAACCTACCAGTGCTTGGAAAAAGCCCAAGATTTGAATTTGTCTAATCAACTGCACATAAGAAGCAATGCCTCCACAGACAGAATATTCAGGATATTATTTGCTGAATTCTTTGTAAAATCCATAAAACATCAAAATCGCCAGTTCTAACACACTAACTATATTTGCTGGCAAGAAAGTCAGTCAAATATATGAAATTTGATTAACTTTTCTTATGGTGTTTAATGCAGTCTCTGTGACATAGCAACAAATTATTTTTTAATATATACTTCTAGCTGGTTTTTTAAAAAAATTTATACACATGAATCATTTTTTCTTTTAAGAATGATCATTTAAGATGTATTCACTTAAACAGTCTTAGGAGGGGGTGGGAGGTGGACACCTTAATTTGCTTTTACTTCCACTTTAGAATGAAAAGAAAAAGTTGTAGTAATTATTATAAACTGTAAAATTTGGTTTGGTCTGGGCCACACAAAATCAAACTTATACTTAGGGACACCATGAAATCACCAAGCAAATAAATCATAGTTCTGTACAGTTATGCACAATATTACAGACCTTCCTCAACTTACCGTGGAGTTACAAACTGTAACTTGAAAATGCATTTAATATACCGCACCTACCAAACATAGCCTAGCCTCGCCTACCTTAAATGTGCTCAGAACACTTACATTAGCTTACAGATGGGCGAAATCACCTAACACAAAGCCTGTTTTATAATAAAGTATTGACAATATCTCATGTCATTTATGGAATACTGTACTAAAAGTGAAAACAGAAAGATTTTATGGGTATAAAATTATTTTAAGTGCCCAGTTGTTCACCCTTGCAATTTCTGGCTGACTGGAACTCCGGTTCCCTGCAGCTGCCCAGCATCAAGACAGAGTATCTCACTACACATCACTAGCCCAGGCAAAGATCAAAATTCACAATTTGAAGTACAGTGTCTACTGAATGCATATCACTTTTGCACTATTGTAAAGTCAGAAAATTCTAAGTCAAACCATTGTTAAAGTTGGAGACTATCTTACTACACGCCTGTAAACCTTTTAACAAAGTAAAATTTCAATAAGAATCCAATTAACCGGTGTTAACAGTTTTAAAAATAAAAGGCAGGGAAACAAAAACAAGAGGACATCTACAAACTACTCAAAAATAACCTTTTAGGATAAACTGTATGGTCAGCATACCTACACCGTTTACATTCATATGAGAACAATACAGTGAGGTTCATTTGTTATAAGAAACTACATCATCAAACATTCAATTATATGCATTTATTAATCTTATTAAAGCAATAAAGCAAAGGAATAAAATTTACAAAAGTTTCAAAGACACTGAAATTAAGTTCCTTGAGGGAGGGCGAAAATGTGTCACATGCATTGTGCATGCCACACTGCCAAGTTTTACATACAGTGGTGTTCATTAATCGTGCATGGAAAGAAAACGGATATTAAGCTTATCACTCAAGTCCCTAAACATTCTGGCTAATCAAAGTTTTACTGATCAATATGTTAAAGTACTGCTGCTGCTGCTAAGTCACTTCAGTTGTGTCCGACTCTGTGCAACCCCGGAGACAGCAGCCCACCAGGCTCCCCCGTCCCTGGGATTCTCCAGGCAAGAACACTGGAGTGGGTTGCTATTTCCCTCTCCAATGCATGAAAGTGAAAAGTGAAAGGGAAGTCGCTCAGTCATGTCCAACCCTTAGCGACCCCATGGACTGCAGCCTACCAGGCTCCTCCGCCCATGGGATTTTCCAGGCAAGAGTACTGGGGTGGGTTGCCATTGCCTTCTCCGGTTAAAGTACTGCTGCTGCTGCTGCTAAGTCACTTTAGTCGTGTCCGACTCTGTGCAACCCATAGACAGCAGCCCACCAGGCTCCCTCGTCCCTGGGATTCTCCAGCCAAGAACACTGGAGTGGAATGCCATTTCCTTCTTCCAATGGATGAAAGTGAAAAGAGAAAGTGAAGTCACTCAGTCGTGTCCGACCCTTAGCGACCCCATGGACTGCAGCCTACCAGGCTCCTCTGTCCATGGGAGTTTCCAGGCAAGAGTACTGGATTGGGTTGCCATTGCCTTCTCCAGTTAAAGTACTAGGGTGCTCTAATTAAATATTCTGATAATTTTAATTTTTGATTAGCTATTTTGTGTACATACGAGACCATGGATTACAAATTTTCAAAATAGAGTAACATACATTTAGCATTAAATATATGCTGAATATAAATGTTCTTTAATAAATCAGAAGCTAAAGTCACTACTCTGCAATATCAGAGGTCTCATAAGAACAGGAACTTATATGTTTAGCAAGTTCAGTTAAAAAATCATTTATCATCACCAGCCCCACTCCCATTCTCCTGATCTAATATAACCAGCATATTTAAAAGAAATCTTAAAAAAAAAAAAGATAAAAAAAATAAAAGAAAAGAAATCTTGCAACATATTCAGTTCAGTTCAGTTCAGTCGCTCAGTCGTGTCCACTCTTTACGACCCCATGAATTGCAGCACGCCAGGCCTCCCTGTCCATCACCAACTCCCAGAGTTCACCCAGACTCATGTGTGTCGAGCTGGTGATGCCATCCAGCCATCTCATCCTCTGTCATCCCCTTCTCTTCCTGCCCTCAATCTTTCCTAGCATCAGGGTCTTTTCCAATGAGTCAACTCTTCGCATAAGGTGGCCAAGGTATTTACTCAACGACAAATAAGAATAAAGGAGTTGACCTGGGCTTCCCTGGTAGTTCAGGGGTAAAGAATCTGCCTGCCAATGCAGGAGACATGGGTTCAATCCCTGGTTCGGGAAGATTCCACATGCCACAGAGCAACTAAGCTCATATGCCACAACTACTCAGCCCGGGAACCACAACTACTCAGCCCATGCAGCACAACTACTGAAGCCAGCGTGCTACAGAGTTTCATGCTCCACAAAATGAGAAGCCACCGCAAGGAGAAACCCGTGCACCACGACAAAGGGTAGCCCCCGCTCACTGCAAGCAGAGAAAAGCCCACGCAGCAATGAAGACCCAGCAAATCTAAAGACAGAGAAAGAAAGGAAGAAAAGAAAATTATTTTTTAAAAGTTGTTATTAAGAACCTAAAGCTGAAAATGGGGTTGGCAGAGTATATTTTCCTTTATCCAATTTCTGCTCTAAGTCAGAAACTATTACTGAAAAGAAATTCGCAGAAAGTAACTCTGCCAAAACATTTAATGTTGTCTTCACAAACAGAAAAAAGAAAGAAGAGAAAGTGAAGTTGCTCAGTTGTGTCTGACTCTTTGCAACCCCGTGGACTGTAGCCTACCAGGCTCCTCCGTCCATGGGATTCTCCCGGCAAGAATACTGGAGTGGGTCACAAACAGAACATTTCATTTAAAAAGGGAAGGCAAGCTGACATAAACTATATAACCATGCTATTTCAACAGCTTGGAATTCCAGTACACCCACAGACCAGAAGGCCAGAAATGGCAGAGTATGCAGGGAATGATCTCACCCATGAGCAGTTCAGAAAATATAAACATCATCAATTTAAGTGTATCATCTATGTGAATCAGCTCACATTTTAAGCATGACATGGGAGAAGAAACGGCTGGTGTGTTATTCAATAGAGAGACAAGAGCGAAAATCCTAAATTGTGTGGCATGGCATTGGATCTACAAACCAACCATGTAGCTATCTTTCTAGGAAATAAGCCTTCATAATAAGCAAGTCTAGGAATCATAAACATTATACACACATAACAAAGTACAAAGCCTATTTCTTGGTTTGGGTAACATTATATAAAGCCTTTTCATTGAGAATGCCTGTTCTGGTGGCTCAGACGGTAAAGTGTCTGTCCACAGTGCAGGAGACCCGGGTTCGATCCCTGGGTCAGGAAGATCCCCTGGAGAAGGAAATGGCAATCCACTCCAGTACTATTGCCTGGAAAATCCCATGGACAGAGGAGGCTGGTAGGGTACAGTCCATGGGGTCGCAAAGAGTCGGACATGACTGAGCGACTTCATTTCATTTCATTACGTGAAAGACAAAGTCCAAAAATACGATTATTCCCCACTCCTCTTTCCAAAGGTCAGGCAGGTCAATATCCACCCTTGCCCTTGATCATGTATAAAAGAGAGGGAGATGAAGAATTCAAAATCATAGTGCTGATAAAAGCCTTAAATATCTCAGTATTTAAAAACAAAAATCTTTTTAAAACAATATTAAAACATTTTCATCTCTTACTAGTTTTACCTCAGTCAACCTAAAATGTTTTAGACCACACTAATCCAACAGTGAATAAAACTTCATGACTCATCCTACTTTCAAGTTCTACCACCAAAAGCCCTCCCTGATATGAAGAGCCTTTTTAGACTTGCCTCAAGGAAGGACCAGCCTTAGAATAAACATAGAAGGTTAGACTAAAAGTTTCTGGAAAGGAGACTGATTAAAAAACAGGGACTGAGAGAGAACATTGTCCAAGGCTGTCAAGATACAAGATACTGGTATAATTAGCATATCAAAAGTAGACTTTATGCTTAATACACTTCAGTAGTCCTGTGGCTTTGGGAATAAAGATCAGCTCGAGCTTACACATTGCTCTCTCTATCTCTCTGGCCTCATCCTTCTTTTCCAACCACTCTGCACATCAGCCACACTGGCCTTCACCCAGTTTCTGAACGCATCATGTTTTTTCCTGCACTGGAAATTCATTTAAGCTGTTTCCTTTGTTGTTGTTGTTGTTGTTGTTGTGCAGTTGCTCAGTCGTGTCCAACTCTTTGCGGCCCCATGGACTGCAGCACACTAGACCTCCCTGTCCTTCACCATCTCCTGGAGTTTGCCCAAGTTCATGTTCATTGCATTGGTGATGCTGTCCAGCCACCTCATCCTCCAAAGCCCTCTACTCTTTCTGCCCTCAATCTTTCCCAGCATCAGGGACTTTTCCAATGAGTCGTCTGTTCACATCAGATGACCAAAATACTGGAGCTTCAGCTTCAGCATCAGTCCTTCCAGTGAATATTCAAGGTTGATCTCCCTTAAGATTGACTGGTTTGATCTCCTTGCTGTCCACAGGACTTTCAGGAGCCTTCTCCAGCACCACAGTTCAAAAGCATCAATTCTTTGGCTTTCTGCTTTTTTTATGGTCCAGCTCTCACAACCACACATGACCACTAGAAAGACCATAGCCTCGACTATGTGAACCTTTGTCGGCAGAGTAATGTCTCTGCTTTTCAACACTGTCTACGTTTGTGATGGCTTTCCTGCCAAGAAGCAATCATCTTCTCATTTCATGGCTGCAGTCACCATCCACAGTGATTTTGGAGCCCAAGAAGAGGAAATCTGTTACTACTTCCACCTTTTCCCTTTCTATTTGCCATGCAGTAATGGGGCCAGGTGCCATGACCTTAGTTTTTTTTTTAATATTTAGTCTTTAGCCAGCCCTTTCACTCTCCTACTTCACCCTCATCAAGAGGCTCTTTCTGCCATTAGAGTGTTTCCTTTACCCTGGAGCAATCTTCCCCTCCCACCGTGTCCTTACATCTCAGCAAAAACATCACTTCCTTACGTTGGTCCAGCTTCATGGACATCCAACCTGAGCAGCTGCACAGGGCTGGTACTTGAAGGGTTCTGTTCTCAGTTTAACAGTCTACTATGGCAGTCCGAGAATTCTTTTAAACAAGGGGGCTCCACATTTTCATCTTGCACTGGGCCCTACAAATTATGTAGCTGGTCCTATCCTCAGGGACGACTTCAGTGACCTCTAGAATAGTTCAAAGCCTCTCTTTTCCAAGCTTAAATAACATGTACACTCCTTCGCACCACTTACCAAAGTCAACATTTTCACAGGGATTTGAGGACTATTTGTTTATTTTCTCCACTTTAGAATGTAAGCCCCATGAAATCAGTGTTCAGTTCTGATTTTTGCTTACCACTTCGCTCCTAGAGGGCTTTCCTGGTGGCTCAGAGGGTAAAGCGTCTGCCTGCGATGTGGGAGACCAGGGTTCAATCCCTGGGTCGGGAAGATCCCCTGGAGAAGGAAATGGCAACCCACTCCAATATTCTTGCCTGGGAAATCCCACGGATGGAGAAGCCTGGTGGCCTACAGTCCACGGGGTAGCTAAGAGTTGGACACGACTGAGCGACTTCATTTTCACTTTCATTCCTAGAACCCAGTGCCAAATAGGCGATCAGTAAATGTCAGTTGAATAAATGTTTGTTTTTACTATTACTGCTATCATTATTGTTAATGATTCTGTACTGTTTAGGCTAAAAATGCAGCAGAGAAGACAAGAAAACTATACAAAATGGCCAAAAAAGGTAAATTTTTATCCCTGATGGCTCAGATGGTAAAGAATCTGCCTACAACGCAAGAGATCCAGATTTGATCCCTGGGTCAGGAAGATCCTCTAGAGAAGGAGGTCGCAAAGAGTCAGATACGACTGAGAGACTAACACAGGGGTCCTCTGGATGAAGTGAAAGTGAAAGTGTAAGTCGCTCTTACCTGACTCTACGACTGTAGACTGTAGACTATATTTCTACAGTCCCCCACAGACTGTAGTTCACCAGGCTTCTCTGTCCATGGAATTCTTCAGGTAAGAATACTGGAATGGGTTGCCATTTCCTTCTCTAGAAGATCTCCCTGACCTGGGTCTCCTGTATTGCAGGCACATTCTTTACCAACTGAGCCCCCAAGGAAGCCCCAGAGAACTCCAACTCTACAGCCAATAACACAACTATAAAAGTATTAAACAGCTCCCTGAAATAGCTGGCAGAATCTAATCCTGTAAACTTACCCTAAAACTGGAAATCTGTTTCTGTTTTATATCAAATACATAATGTCCATTGGATATTCCTGTTGCAAGACTCCTAAGACCATCACCAATGCCCTCAACCATCTGACAGGTCATCTCACTATTCCCCTGTCCATATTCTTTAACTCTAACCTAGGGATTACCACTTTTTAAAATCTCTTGTCCCATCAATAAACTATTTGAGTATGCAGACCCAAATAGATTTGGAAATCACAGAGCTGGTATTCCTAACCTAGTGAATCACACACATTATAAAACACACTAAAAAAGAAAACAGTTAAAAAGTTGAAACCTAAATTCCATATTTCTTTTCCGTACTTGAAAGGATTATCTAGCACAAAACCCCTGTATATACACCTAACCCCACTTTAGAAAACATGGTTCAAATTAAATAACTACTTATTTGAAATTTCATCAGGGAACTCAGCCATTCACATATCCTTGATCAAAGACAAGTCCTCTTCTATTCTAGTGAAATCATCTTTTTGACCACAAAAAAAGCTTGGAAAGAACACACACAAATTAATGTCGGGTGGGGGGAATACCTGACTACCCAACCATCTAATAATAGGACACTTGCATCCAACCAGAGTATTTAAAATTTCCCCCGTATACTTTATACTTTCTCATCTGAGTGACTTTGCTCAAACTGTTACCCTCTACCCAGAATATTTCTTCCCACTGCATGCCCAAATTCCACACCTTTTTCAAGACCAAGCTTAAAATGCTACCTCCAGCAAGAAGGCTTCTGTAACTAAACAAATCTAATTTCTCCTTTATCTATACTTCTCATAGCAGTTTGCACTTCTCTTATATCATATATTGCTTTCTACACTATTCTATTATTATGTCAATATCTTATCTTCCTTTCTAGGCAGTAAGTTCCTAGAATGTGAAAATTCCCATGATCCTGAGAGTATTTATTAAAGACTCAGCTTCTCAACTGCCCCAAACTGAATACAATATTAATAACAAAATATACAATATATGGAAAAATATGAAATTTAAATTAAGCAATATTTAAATTATTTTGGTCTAAGTATCATTTAAAAACTAATCTTTATCACAGGAGTTCCAAAGTAAAATTACCCACCTTTCAGAAATTAATTCTTTTACAATCAGAAACTACTATCTCATTTTCATATCAAAGAAATAACTTACACTAAGACATTCTTAGTGACCTATATTAATTCATTTTTAAACATTACAATGATGTTCCATTCCCTAGCAAAAGATCCATGAAAATGTTTATCATTTTTATAAAGAAGAAATTTACTATTTTATAGGTATAAATTTAAAACATCTAGAAATAAAGCAAATATTGGAGCACCTCAACACTTCCTATTCAAATAACACTATTAGAAGTCTTTTAACCCCTTTGTCCTTTACTGTTTTTCCAATTTTATCTAGGTAAAATTGTCTTGAGAATTTTACACTAATGTCTCTTTCACTAGGAGCAAAGGTGATTCCTCTTAAAGTTGCAACCTTTAGTGAGATAGAGGGCTTTTTTATGTAAATAAATTTCAAAGCTTTTCAAAGATAATTTCTATCTCCTATAAGTATTTAGGTTGGAGGAGAAGAAAGTTTAGAAAGAGAGAATACATACTCTTGGACTTGTGAAAACCCTAACATAAAATAAATGACGTCTAAACAAACAAATGTATGCTAGAAATGCATACATGGTAAAATAATTCTCATAGCCCCCCAAAATACACATTTGATTCTCATTTAATTCTCTTTAAGGTACCTACTACTTATAAGTTTTATCAACCAATACAACAAAAACACCAACATTCTTTACTATTAACCCATTACAACTTTTAAAGAAATGACTACTGCCAACAAATTAACATATGTATATACCTAAGAGTCTTAAATACGCCATTTTACCTGCAGTATTCTCTTAAGGATCAAGTTGGGTGATAAGCATTTCTGGTGCCAGAAGATCTGTCTATTCCACTCAATTTGGGGCATTCCACTCACTTCACAGCATGAAAGTGCTATGACCTAATAAACAAGTCTAGTTCCAAAGTCCACCTCTTGATGATCTAATCTAAAAGGCCAAGAGAAGGGCAGTGAAAAGAGATGCCCTCTGTTGTTGATTTTTTTTTAAAGTTCTGCATTCTTAATGTACAACATGACTCCTCTGGCATATGAATATAGGTGAAGACATAATTTGCAGAATAATAGGCACTAATAATACATGCTGCTTCAGTACTGTCATATTTCCAATCCATCAAATTGATTAATGCTATAATAACTCTATACAAACCTATCATTTGTGCACTAATGAAGTCAAACCCAGTTTATCCTTAGGCAACTACACTCCAAAAGCTCATAGATGTCATCTCTTCAGCTTCCAAAGACTATTTAGACAGTGTAATACAAAAGGAGTAAGAAACACATGTAACCTGTCTCCAAATTTGGATGTCTTTCTGCCAAAGGTGTAAATGCAAACACTACTAACATAACAAAGTGCTCAAAGAACATTTAGCAGCTCTTAAACATGGACAATTTGCTGCAAGATACACAGAGAAAAGGAAATAAATTTACTAGTTTGACATAAATACTATACTGATGATCTCAGTGATATCAACACAGCCACCAAGTTCAAAACCTGGTAAGTTTTAGGAAGTTATGATATGAAGCCTTCATTTAAAACAGATTTGCAAGATATTTAGACTTAAAATATAGTGACATGTAACCTTATCAAAACTAGAATTTTAAGAACTATTAAACCTGCAATTCAATTTTCAAATTATAGTACAATTCAAAGATAACACTGTATCCCAGATAATACTGATCATGAAATGATTAAACGACAATGTCCCTGAGGCACTGTCTCTTAGGGGATGTTTAATGATACTGCAGAGGATGTGTAAGCAGGAAGTGACTCTTCACGTTAACAGGAATTTAAAACCATTCTCCAATCACCTCAACAGCCAGAGATCAATGTTCAACATGTGGGAAAGTGGTCCATGTATTTTACAACTCCGGGAATAGAGCCAATAGTTTATAATAATTATTAGTGGGGTACAACCTTTAAAAATTGTGGATCACTATGTTGTACACCTGTAACTTATACAATATTGTACATCAACTATGCTTCAATTTTCAAGGAAATTTAAAAAAGAAAGTGGCTCCTGTTGGCAAGTGGAGAGGCGCAGTGTCATGCTGTCACTTCCGTAACCTGAAGTACCGACAGGTAGTATCTGTAACACAGTGGGAAGGTTACTCTTAGTCCATGTGGGCTACTACGACAAAATACCACAGACTGAGTGGCTCACAACAACAGAAATTTATTTCTCACAGTTCTGGAAGCTCAAAGTCCAAAATCAGGGTGCCGGCACGGCTGGGTTCAGGTAAGAGACTTCCTCCAGGTCACTGACTACTGACTTCCTGCCAGGTCCTCATATGGTGGAAGGGGCGAGGGAGCTCTCTGGGATCTCTTTTATAATGGCACTAATTCCTAATCACCTCCCAATGGCCCCCATATTCTAATAACATCACCTTGGGGATTAGGATTTCAACACATGAGTAGGGGGAAGGAGGACACATTCATAGGAGCCACTTAAAAAATAAACTGCAAGAAAGCACAGATAAAAGATTAAAGACTACCTTAGACTGAAATAAGGGCCCTGAAGCAAGAAGCAGACATTCTAAGACAGACTGGAGAAGTGTAAGATAAATACAGAGGGACTGCTGCTGCTGCTGCTGCTAAGTCACTTCAGTCGTGTCCGACTCTGTGCGACCCCAGAGATGGCAGCCCACCAGGCTCCCCCATCCCTGGGATTCTCCAGGCAAGAACACTGGAGTGGGTTGCCATTTCCAGCTCCAATGCATGAAAGTGAAAAGTGAAAGTGAAGTCGCTCAGTCGTGTCCAACTCTTAGCGACCCCATGGACTGCAGCCTACCAGGCTCCTCCATCCATGGGACTTTTAAGGCAAGAGTACTGGAATGGGTTGCCATTGACTTCTCCAACAAAGGGACTGCCAAACTCTAAAAGATCCACACTAGAACCATTTCCTTGGCTTGATCCATCAGTCCTTAAGGAGAAAAAACTTGTTGACTGACATCAAAATTCACTGAATATTCTTTATTGCTTGTCGTATATATGTAGTAAACTGTATGTAGCTTTTTGGCCACATTCTACAAATCTGTTTTATCATTCAACATATATTCACAGAACACACACACATATTTTATATATATACTTATACACATAAAAAATATACCCCCCCAAATATAATGTACCAGGCACCAGTCTAAGCACTTATGGATAAAATTACAAAGAAAACCAAGTACCTGCCTTTAAGGTACTTAGACTTTAGTGGTACCATATGGCCCATCTCCATATTTTTTATAATACTCGAGCCCATCTGAAGATAACAATAAGGATTACCTGATACGGCTCAGTGGTAAAGAATACACCGGCTAATGCAGGAGTTGCAGGAGACACGGGTTCGATCCCTGGGTTGGAAGGATTCCAACCTGAAGGAGGAAATGGCAACCCACTCCAGTATTCTTGCCAGGATAATCCCATGGACAGAGGAGCCTGACAAGCTACAGTCCATGGGGTCACAGAGTCGAACACAACTGAGCAACCGAGCATGCCTGCACACACGATACACTCGTAACAATTCTTAATTCTATCAACATGTTACAGACAACTAAGAACTACATACAACAGTGCACAGTCTCCAGAGTGCCAAAGGAATGCCAATTTACTGAGCCCTCAGCAGAGAAATCATCAGTCTCACCAACCCATGTCAACATCTCCAACCACCTACTCATTTGTAACAAAGTGGCAAACAAAAGACTAGAAACACTCAAAGTGAGGATACACGACGGAGTGATACATTAGATAGATGGGTTCTAATACCCTGCCATTCAGGAAGCAGAGGAAGAAAAGCAAAACCGATTAAAAATTCAGGGAAACTAGTAAGGGGCAGAACTGCCTCCTTACAACCAAAGTGGGGGCCCAAATGAAACTAGAGAATAAAAATCTCCTTCTGGTCAAAATCTACCTAGAAAGAGAACAAGACGGCAGAGGAGTAGGTGGACGTGGAGCACATCTCTCTCCACGGATACATGAGGAAGATGCCTTCAGACACAGAAGTGCATGCAGAACACCGGCTGAGAGCGGACAGGAGTACCTGACCAGTAGAAAAGAATATATGGAACCATGCAAAACTCGGGAGGACTAAGGAACTAGGGGGAAAAACAGGAGAGTTAGTAGGACTGGACCTGCCCTCAGCCAGTGGGGGAACTGAAGCAGGGGTCCGATCCCCACATCGGGGCAATTGTCTAAGTCAGAGGAGAGACATTTGAGGCTGAAACAGCTGATCTGTGGCAGCCTAAATGGAATGAGAATCAGACAGTCCTTGCTGCAGCCATACATACCCCGGACAGGGGACACAAGTCCTCTAGAAAGCACAGCAGCTGGGAGCTGGAGTTTAGGAACTGTGGAGCAATCTCAGGGTGAGGGCTGCTGTTGGCTGTGAAGAGACGTGATCGAGGGGATATGAGGGAGGAGATTATGGTGGGAAATGCCTGTGGAGGAAAGCCAGGCAGCCACAGAAGCAAGACAATACTGCTGAGTCACGTGTAGGGGTTAAGCCATCACCATAGCCTCTCTCACCCCACACACCAGCATCAGCACCTGAACAATAGAGAGGCTGGCCCATCAAATGCCTGACACACTGAACTACAGTAGGGTAGGACCCCGCCCAGGATGCCCCTTTAAGTGCCTGACACACCCATCTACAGAGTAAGACCCCAACCAGGGGGGCCCTTCTATAATCCCAATGCACCAAACAACAGAGAAGGACCCCAGGCAAGGGAGCCCTCTAAGTACCTGAACAGGAAGAGCTACAGAGAAAGACTGGCCAAAGAGGCCTTCTGATTGCCAGCTACAAGAGGCTCAAAAAAAGACCCTGATAGGGCCATAATTCCTGCAGCGGAGGCAGTCCATGTCCCTGCACACTTGGCACCGCCAGAGTCCCCGCCAGCCAAGAGCTGTGCCACCTTCACACTCAACTCTCACTGGGGCAGAGCTGCCACAGGCAAAAAAAAGTCTTGCATCTATGCGCACAGGGTCGCTTCGGTAGCGCACAGGTCGCTCTTTGCAACCCTGTAGACTGTGGCCTGCCAGGCTTCTCTGTCAGGGATCGGGGTTCTCCAGCCAAGAATACTGGAACATATGGGCCAATACTGGTTACCATACCTTCTAGAGCACTGTATTTCCCTCTGCTCTAGCCACCAACTCCCCTGAGTACCTGGTGCTGTCAGAACCCCTGCAACCCAAGCAGTTGCACCACCTCAACTGGCCCTCACAGGGGCAAAACCAAGTCCTCCAGGGCAGCCCCAGTGGACAACCCACATGCAGAGGTGGAAATAAAACCACAATTGAAACCCAGGGGCAGTGTGGCTAAGGAAGAAGAACCAAAACCTTCCCACCAGCTGTACAAGCTGCAGATTAAATCCACACGATCAACTAGGCAGACTCTGTGTCTACGGAATATATAAAAGGTCATTGAGAGCTCCCACAAAAGAGAACACACTAGTTCTGACAGCTGTGGACATTGGAGGCAAGAACAAATTGGAGTAGGACCAGATAAGAATCTGAGCTGCCCCTACAGCAGGTCCGGAGATAAGCATCCGAGGAGGGCATCCTAGGGAGGTGAGGTGGACTGTGACTTCCAGCGAAGGAAAGGACTCTGACAGCAGTGACTCAAGAAAAACATTTATTGTTCTTATGTTTTGATTTGTTCTCTAGATTCTTTTGGATTTTTTTCTTTTTTGCCCACTTTGTTGTAGTTGTCGATTTTGTTGGCATTACGAAATCTAATTAAGCTTTTGTGCTTTTTTTTTCTGTCACTTTTTTTTTATAGTTGTTCTAAACATTTGCCTCTCTGTTGAGCTTTTGCAGTTCTGCAGAGTTTTCCTTTTTTTCTCTTTTCTCTTTTTTTAATTTTTAAAACCTATTATGTTTTCTATATTTATTCCTTTGTTTGCTTTTCCTACTGTCCTTTTCCCCTTGCAGTTAATCTTTAATGTATATAAACCTTCTTTATCTATCTATATTTAACTTTGCATATCTATTCTTTCTTCAACATATTTGTCAGTTTTATTTTTATTGCTTTATTCCCCAATTGGCACCTTGCTTTAGTTTTGTTTTCCAGTTTGTGCTTTAGTTAGTTTTGTTCTGGTAGATATAATTTTGGGTTTCCTTTGTTCACCAGGTCAATCTATTGCACTTTATTTTTGTTGGACTGTTTTCATTTTGCTTATGGGTACATATGTATATGCTAATATTCAGTCACACCTTTTATTGTTGTTATAAACCTTTGCCTCTCAGCTGGCCTTTTGCAGTTCTGTGGAGTTTTCCTTTTTCTCCCTTTTTTCTTTCTTCTTCCATTTTCTTTTTCTCTTTTTTATAATTTTAATTATTAATTTTTTAAACCTATTATATATTTTTTTACACTTATTCCCTTCTTTGCCTTTCCTACTGTTCTTTTCTCCTAGCAGTTAATCTTTAATGTATAGAAACCTTTTTCATCTACCTCTTATTTAACTTTGCATATCTATTCTTTCTTAGAAAACTTCAATCTTCCAAGACTGAACCAAGTTCAGTTCAGTTTAGTCACTCAGTCGTATCTGACTCTTTGCGACCCCATGAACTGCAGCATGCCTCCCTGTCCATCAACAACATAGGCCTCCCTGTCCATCACCAACTCCCAGAATCCACCCAAACCCATGCCCACTGAGTCGGTGACACCATCCAACCAGCTCATCCTCTGTCACGCCCTTCTCCTCCTGCCCTCAATCTTTCCCAGCATCAGGGTCTTTTCAAATGAGTCAGCTCTTCGCATCAGGTGGCCAAAGGACTGGAGTTTCAGCTTCAACATCAGTCCCTCCAATGAACACCCAGGACTGATCTCCTTTAGGATGGGGATCTCCTTACAGTCCAAGGGACTCTCAAGAGCCTTCTCCAACACCACAGTTCAAAAGCTTCAATTCTTCTGTGCTCAGCTTTCCCAAGCAGAAATAGAAATTATGAACACTCCAATTACAAGCACTGAAATTGAAGCTGTGATCAAAAATCTCCCAAAAAACAAAAGCCCAGAACCAGATGGCTTCACAGGAGAATTCTATTAAACATTTAAAGAGCTAATGCCTATCCTTCTAAAACTCTTTTTTAAAAATTACAGAAGAAGGAACACTTCCAAACTCATTCTACGAGGCCACTGACACCCTGATACCAAAACCAGACAAAAACAACACAAAAAAAGAAAACTACAGGTCAATATCACTGATGAACATAGATACAAAAACCCTCAATGAAACTTTAGCAAACAGAGTTCAGCAACATATCAAAAAGCTCATACACCATGATCAAGTTGGGTGTATTCCAGGGATGCAAGGATTCTTCAATATATGCAAATCAATCAATGTGATACACCATATTAACAAACTGAAAGACAAAAACCATATGATAATCTCAATAGATGCAGAAAAAGCCTTTGACAAAATTCAGCACCCATTTACGATTAAAACTCTTTAAAAAATGGGCATAGAAGGAAACTCTCAACATAGTAAAGGCCATATATGATATAGAGAAGGCAATGGCACCCCACTCCAGTACTCTTGCCTGGAAAATCCCATGGACAGGGATTCCCATGGGGTCGCAAAGAGTCGGACACGACTGAGCGACTTCACTTTGACTTTTCACTTTCATGCACTGGAGAAGGAAATGGCAACCCACTCCAGTGTTCTTGCCTGGAGAATCCCAGGGATGGGGGAGCCTGGTAGGCTGCCGTCTATGGGGTTGCACAGAGTCGGACATGACTGAAGCGACTTAGCAGCTTAGCAGCATATATGATAAGCCTACAGCAAACATTATTCTCAATGGTGAAAAACTGAAAGCATTCCCCCTAAGGTCAGGAACAAGACAAGGGTGCCCGTTTTCACCACTATTATTCAACATAGTTCTGGAAGTCCTAGCTATAGCAATCAGAGAAGAAAAAGAAATAAAAAGGAATCCAGATCAGAAAAGAAGAAGTAAAGCTCTCACTGTTTGCAAATGACATGATACTGTACATAGAAAACCCTAAAGATAGTATCAGAAAATTACTAGGGCTAATCAGTGAATTTAGCAAGGTTGGAGGATACAAAATCAACACACAGAAATCACTTGCATTTCTATACACTAACAATGAAAAATCAGAAAGAGAAATTAAAGAATCAATCCCATCCACCACTGCAACAAAAGGAATTAAATATCTAGGAATAAACTTACCTAAGGAGACAAAAGAACTGTACACTCATAAGTATAACATACTAATGAAAGAAATCAAAGACGACATAAACAGATGGAGAGATATTCCATGTTCCTGGGTAGGAAGAACCAATATTGTGAAAATGAGTATACTGCCAAACTCAATCAACAGATTCAATGTGATCCCTATCAAATTACCAATGGCATTTTCCACAGAACTAGAACAAAAGATTTCACAATTCATATGGAAACACAAAAGACCCCAAATAGCCAAAGAAGTCTTGAGAAAGAAGAACGGAGAAGGAGGAATCAACCTTCTGGACTTCAGATTATGCTACAAAGCTACAGTCATCACGACAGTACGGTACTAACACAGAAACAGAAATACAGACCAATGGAACAAGATAGAAAACCCAGAAATGAACCCATGCACCTATGGGCACCTTATTTTTGACAAAGGAGACAAGAATATGCAATGGGGCAAAGACAGCCTCTTCCCTAAATGGTGCTGGGAAAACTGGACAGCTACATGTAAAAGAATGAAATTAGAATACTTCCTAACACCATACACAAAGATAAACTCAAAATGGATTAAAGACCTAAATATAAGACCAGAAACTATAAAACTCTTAGAGGAAAACATAGGCAGAACACTCGATGACATAAATTAAAGCAAGATCCTCTACGACTCACCTCCTAGAGTAATGGAAATAAAAACAAAAGTAAACAAGTGGGACCTGATTAAACTTAAAAGGTTTTGCACAGCAAAGGAAACTATAAGCAATGTGAAAAGACAACCCTCAGAATCGGAGAAAACAACAGCAAATGAAACAACTGACAAAGGATTAATTTCCAAAATATACAAGCAGCCATACAACTCAATGCCAGAAAATCAAACAACCCAATCAAAAAGTGGGAAAAAGACCTAACAGACATTTCTCCAAAGAAGACATCCAGACGGCTAACAAACACATGAAAAGATACTCAAAATCACTCATTATTAGAGAAATGCAAATCAAAACTACAATGAGATATCACCTTACACCAGTCAGAATGGCCATCATCAAAAAGTCTACAAACAACAAATGCTGGGGAGGGTGTGGAGAAAAGGGAACACTCTTGCACTGCTGGTGGGAATGTAAATGGATACAGCCACTATGGAAGATGGTATGGAGATTCCTTAAAAAACTAGGAATAAAATCACTGTATGACCCAGCAATCTCACTCCTAGGCAAATACCCTAAGGAAACCAAAACTGAAAAACACACATATATACCATTGTTCAGTGCAGCACTATTTACAATAGCTAAAACATGGAAGCAACCTACATGTCCATCAACAGATGAATGGATAAAGAAGTTGTAGTACATACACACAGTGGAATATTAATCAGCCATAAAAAGGAATGCATTTGAGTCAGTTCTAATGAGGTGGATGAACCTAGAATCTATTATACAGAGTGAAATGAGTCAGAAAGAGAAAGATAAATATTGTATTCTAACACATATATACAGGATCTAGAATAGCTGGAGAAGGCAATGGCACCCCACTCCAGTACTCATGCCTAGAAAATCCCATGGACGGAGGAGCCTGGTAGGCTGCAGTCCATGGGGTCGCTAAGAGTTGGGCACGACTGAGCGACTTCACTTTCACTTTTCACGTTCAAAAATTGGAGAAGGAAATGGCAACCCACTCCAGTGTTCTTGCCTGGAGAATCCCAGGGACAGGGGAGCCTGGTGGGCTGCCATCTCTGGGGTCGCACAGAGTTGGACATGACTGAAGTGACTTAGCAGCAGGAGCAGAAGAATGGTACTGAACTTATTTATAAGGCAGCAATAAAGAAACAGACACAGAGGCAGACTTAGGAACATAGGGACAGGAGAGGAGAGGGTGAGAGGTATGGAAAGAGTAACACAGAAACTTACATTACCATACGTAAAATAGACAGCCAACAGGAACTTGCTCTATGGCTCAGGAAACTCAGACAGGGGCTCTGTTTCAACCTAGAGGGGTGGAATGGGAGGGAGATAGGAGGGAAATTCAAAGGAAGGGGATATATGTATACCTATGGCTAATTCATGTTGAGGTTTGACAGAAAACAACAAAATTCTGTAAAGCAATTATCCTTCAATAAAAAAATAAATTAAAAAAAAATTAGACTTCTACTTTCACAGATGATGATGGCAGTGGTGGTGGCGGTGATGGTGACAGCAGTTAAGATTCCTCAAGAATTTTACCGCTAATATCTAGCACATAGTTTAAAATGCTTACAACTTAGTAATAAAGATGACAACTCAGTCTTTTCAATGAGCATAGGATATGAATAGATATTTCTCTATGAATGGCCAACAAGCACATGAAAAAATACTCAATATCATGAGTCACTAGGGAGACACAATTCAAAACCACAAGGAGATGCCACTTCAGAGCCACTAAAATGACTATAATTAACAAGACAGACAGTAACAAATATTTAAAGGCTATGGAGCATTTGGAATTCTCACACACTGCTGGTGGGGATATAAAATGTTTAGTGGTTTCTAGAAATTACCATTATGACTCAGCAATTCCACTCTTAGGATTTCACCCATGTGAAATGGGAAAACATGTTCACACACAGATTTGTACAAGAAAGTTCACAGCAGCATTATTCATAATAATCAAATGGTGGAAACAACCCAAATGACCATCAACTGAGGAGTAAACAAAATGTGGTATATCCATTCCATAGAACACTATTTGGCAATAAAAAAGAATCAAGTAGAATATCTGATGCAACAAAGATGAATTTCAAAAGCATTATTCCCAGCGAAAAAAGCCAACCACTAAAGAATACACACTGTATGATTCCATTTATACAAGATATTCAGAAAAGGCAAATCTACAGACAGAAAGTAGGTTAGTGGTAGACTAGGCAGGCCTGGGAATAGAAATGATTGTATACAGGCAAGAAATCTCTTTCGGGGGTGAAGAAAATGTTTGTCCTACAACTGGATTATGGTAATAATCACATCTCTATAAATATACTATTTTTTTTAACTTTACACTTAAAAAGTATATATAAAGTATATATAAGTATATAAAGTATATATAAGTATATAAAGTATATATAAGTATATAAAGTATATATAAGTATATAAAGTATATAAAAGTATATATAAGTATATAAAGTATATATAAGTATATAAAGTATATATAAGTATATAAAGTATATATAAGTATATAAAGTATATATAAGTATATAAAGTATATATAAGTATATAAAGTATATATAAGTATATAAAGTATATAAAGTATATATAAGTATATAAAGTATATAAAGTATATATAAGTATATAAAGTATATAAAAGTATATATAAGTTTATAAAGTATAAATTATAGATCATAAATAGATCTTAAAACACTTCTTGCATTTATTGTGCACTTAAGTGCTTGACATAGTAACTGTTTCACAACAACTTTATGAGGTGCATGTGTGCTAAGTTGCTTCAGTCATGCCTCACTCTTTGCGACCCTATGGACTACAACCCACCAGGCTCCTCAATCCATGGGTTTCTCCAGGCAAGAATACTAGAGTGGGTTGCTGTGCTCTCCTCCAGGGGATCTTCCCAACCCAAGGATAGAACCCATGTCTCTTATGTTTCCTGCACTGGCAGGCAGGTTCTTCAGCACTGACGCCACCTGGGAGGCCCTTGATGAGGCAGACAGTACTATTATTATCCCTATTTTACAGTAAGAAAACTAAGGCACATCCATAAATAATTTTCCAAAGTCACAGTGCTAATCAGTGACAAGGGCTAGGGTTTGTCAGGGTGTGACTCCAGCGTCCATGAACACACAACTGTGTTAGCTAACCTCTTACAGAACCCACAAATAAACATACTTGGGTAATAATTATTATAACTAATTATAATTAAAGCAATTATCATCGTTCTACAACAATGGTTCTCAACCCTTAATATACAAGAATCCCCTAAAAAACTTCGTAAAACTGTGTATTTCCATCAAACCCTAAACTCAGAGATTCTGATACTGTAGAAATGAAGGCCAAGAATCCAAACTTGCCACAGGCATGCCCAGTAAATCTGATGAAGATGGTCAGTGACCACAAAAAAAAAAAAAAGACTGTCCAGAGGGCATGGAGTACACCTGAAGTAAGAATAAGTTCTTTTCACCCCTTTCATTCATTTGCCTCATTAAAGAATGTGGCAGTAAGGATCTGTGTAGATTAATTTTATTCAGGAAGATTTTTGCCCATCTTATTCTACTTAAGTATTTGTGGATATGGCTTAAAGCCGTTTTAAAACATACTTTAGTTAACATGTTGCAATTTTACAGTGTTCCAGAATAAGCTTTTAAGATTAATGAACTGAGGCCACACTTGTTCTGGAAACAGAAAGTGGTTAAATGATAGTGTTTCCATTAAATGTAATCAATAAGGAAAGTAAAATTAAGTTAGTAGTTATAAGATTTGAACGTGAGCCATTTGAACCTATCTATTTGAAACTAGAGATCAATTTCAAAAAGTTACTCAAGGATCAATTTCAGAAAACAGACAAATTTCTGGAGGTTAACAAGGGTGAAGAAAACAAATTCATAGCATCATCAAGCCAATAACCCAGACTACACTGAATACAAGCTAAAACTGAAAACGTTCCATTCTTATTCAGTAAGGATTCATATGTCATCCTCTCAAAGGGTTATGTTTAGACTCTGTCTCATTATAAAAATGATCCATCATTTTTCATTAATTTCCAATAAAAAGCTGGCCAACTCCAAGTGACTATGAATAGATATGAACCTTGTAGCTAGGGCTCAAAATGCGAATTTTGTTTTTAAAAATGGTAATCTGGAATTCATCAAAGAGGAAACACTGACACCATGTCTGAGCTTTTCTCAGAAACAAAGATGAATATGTGATCAATAGCAGAGCTATACAAAAACAGCTGGTTTAGATTAAAAGTCCAATATCTGGCCAAAAAACTGAGAAAAGACAAACAGTCCCACACAAATATCAGACCTCAACACTGCTAACAATGTTAACCTTCAAGATTTAATGGTTTTCTAAATCTAATCCTGGTAAATGGAAAATAAATGTCCCTTCAGCTAAGAAACAATCCTCCCCACCACTCTAAACTCATTACAATCATTGTAATAATAGAATGTTATTTTAAATATCTACTATGTTCTAATACTAGACATAGAGTCACTCACTCCTATCACGCTAGGTAACCAGAGAACTCTCTGTTCCTCCTGCCTCACTCCTCTCTGGTAGCCATGAGACAAATGATTCCCTACAGAGGATTTGATCTGTTGTTATATCTCCAGATATCCTGGCAGAATTGCAAGATTCCCCAAGAACAACAACAAAAACAAAAAGACAAAATAAACAGGAAACAAGATAATACAGCCTAACCATCACAGAATCCCTTCATGAACAAGGAACACAGGGAAAGAAAATCCTCAGAGAGGCAGAAAAAAGTATATTAAAGCCTGTAACTGAACTACCACAGGTTATTAAACTTGCAAAATGTACCAAGGACGATGATAAATAGACAGAGATTAATATAAAACTGCCACTGCTCTCTAGGATCTAATTTTGTTGAGTAGGTGGGGGGCACAGAATAGGGGGAGTGAGAAGAGGTGACTGAGATACACATAACCATTTAGAATACAACAAACCAATACAGGTGGGGTAGGGGGAAAACACAGGTCTCGAAGTGAGACATGGCTGGGTTCCCCTCCCCATTCTACAACTTATTGCCTAAGTGACCTAGGCCAAGTTGTGTAATCTTTCTTGCCTCATTTACTTCATCTGTAGAAAGTGGAAAATGACCCACCTTGTAAGGCTGTTGGAAGAATAAAACTAGATAAATTGTGTGAGTGCCATATACAATCTCTAAGCTCACAGAATGTATTCAATAACATTAATATAAGCATCAGACCAGAAGTCTGTATAAAGCAATAGAGGAATCTTCTTGAAGAAATAACAACCTGCTTGAGGAAGACAGGAAAGAATTCACAAGAGGAGACGAAATCTGAGCTGAGTAAAAACACAAATAATAATAATCACAAGTGCACCAGACAGAGGGTGAGGGTGCAGGGAGAGCAGTTCAGACGCTCACTAATTATCTAACACCCCTAATTCGGTTTGAGAGGAGAGAGGTAAAGGCTCAGTAAAGACTTCCTAAATTAGCATCTGTATTATAGGATATACCACTTTGTATTCAAATTATCTGTTTTGATGGATGTGTCCTACACAAGGATGTTAAGTTCATCAAAAGCAATGATTGTTACCCAGTTTTGTACCCCAGCACCTAGCAGAGCACCCAGCACAAATTAGATACTCACCCTAAAAATATATTCTATGGAAAATATAAGCAGCTCTTTTGCTCTCTAAAACCTGAAAGATAACTGACAGCAAAAAACCTGCTCTAAGTCTGGAAATAAAACCATCTAACCAAATTAACATCTCAGGTTAAGTCATGAAGTAACTTCTTTGGCTTATAAAATTTCTTAGAGATAAAAATATATAATCAGCACAAAAACAGAGCTAAGTGTATAAACATAATGAAATGCTTTTTATGGTTTCTATTTTGCTAAAGCAGTTACAGTTAATGGGAATTGCCATGAAAAAATGATTGTTTTTATGAAAAGAACCTTCTTTATTACTAACCAATCAAATTTCATTTTTATTACTGATGTAGAAAAGTTCAAAACCATGATTCATTTATAAAGCGTACAAAAATAAGAAAAGTGTTCAAGAACAGAGTACAGGATCATTTACAAAGCAATAAAAAATTAAACATGCATTTCTCTTACTGCCAAGGCAGATACTTCTACACATAAATGTCTGTAGCTGGATTTGCTGAATATAACTTCTGTCTTTGAACAAAAAATGAGAAGCCTGAATTTAATATCTCATTTCCAGTTGACATCTTCAGTCCATCTGATAACTGCTTATCAAGAAATATCAAAAACGTTTGAAAAATGTTAAGAAGTTTGATGATGTTTTCTTTCAATTTTCACTCAAATATGAAAGGCTTGAGCTAACATTAATAACTCGGAAGTTCTCACAGAAGAGAGACTGACAAATTTTATGGAGCACCAAAATCTTTTAAGCTAAAAATGAAAAGTCAAGTAATTTAAGAGTATAGATTGTTAATAAAGCATACAAAATTCATGTTACACTTAACATGGACTAATACAACATCAAAAACAAGTCTCTCATGTGGTCTTCACAGCATACCAAAGTTTTCTAAAATGAAACAAATTATTGGCTCTAAGAATCTGGTTTCCAACCTATTCATGAATACAAACATGATAAAAGAAAATAGATCACACTGATGTCAATAAATTGTGTTTTGCCTCTAATCTGAAGTATAACCTATTTTGTCTTTGCTTTTGTATCTGCCCCTTCAATATTTACTTCACAGGTGCCAAGGTGATAAGCACTACAGCATGAGACTATTCCTACAATGAACACAAATGAAAAAGATTCTCTGAAATGTGATGGCCAATTCAATAACTTCTTATTAATCCTTCAGTGCCTTCCTCAATACTGGAAAAGCCTCCAAATGCAGATTACAAATAACTAACAAACCTTTATTTTCAATAACAAAGAAATTTAATGTATTTTTTCAAATATCTGTTGCAATGATTATTAGATATTCGATATACAGATATGAGCCCTGACTATCATTTCTTTATTCTCAATAAACCTGTGACCAACAGCATCACTTCTATTACATAAAGGACTTTTAACCCATAGTTTCCACTTCACTGAGCCTCTAGAATCCTCCTGAAATGCTCTAAGTCCAGATTTCCCAGTATTCATGTGAAAGAAAGATGGAATAAAAAAGTTTATTACTAATATAAAAACAAAATTTTTAAACATGTCTGTACTTATTACACTTAACTTCATGTTTACACAAGGATGCCATGGAACGCTGTAAAACTACTTTCCGAGATGATACCATAAAGTAATGCTACTGCTAGAAGGAAATTATTAATACATTTAAATAATTAAACACCTGCATACCCACAATGAGATAAATGAAATATCCCAAGTCTTCTTTTTCATCCTTTATGTAGTTTACGGAGCTTCTAAATAAAGAACAGGACAGACATTGCCCTGATTTCAAAAGATTATTAACTGTGCTATGATGAAATTGACTAATATGTTTAAAATATATCAACACATTAGTGAAGTAATATTCACTAACTCAGAAAAGATGGTATAGTTAATAAAAATAAAGACACTTCGGATATTTTGGTGTCCAAAATATTACGAGGATATTACAATGGTAACATCCTCAAAGGCACCAGGAAAACAAAGTATAACAGAAACCGCCATGTACTAAACATACCACGTACCACCCTAAATGAGGTGCCTTCCATACTTTATAAAATATACTATCTCCCTTTCACAAATAAGGAAACTGTCCTACTAAGGTCTGCCCAAGATTATTAAACAAAAGGCAGAACTGAGCTTAGAACTCAGTTCTATCTTACTCCAGTAGCCTTGTTTTTATACAAGTTTCAATTTCCTTATCCATAAAACAAAAACAACACCTAAAAGGATCAAATTGTTAAATATCAGCAGCTATGTATTATCTAGCACAGTGGGTCAAAAATGGACACTTACTCTTATCATCAACCAGATACACAGCAATTAATTTTTTAAGGCTAAAACTTTTCAGCAAAACCTCATAAATAAACCACCACTGAAAAAGCCTCAGAGTATTTACATCTATTACCTATACTGAAGATTCAATTATATAATGAAGATAAATATGGCTGAAACTTATCAAAGGTATAATCTTGAAACAAACAGAATAATTTGTTATAGGAGTAACTTTAATAAATGTAATAACTGTTTACAGACATTTTATATTATTGATATAAATTATGTATTCTATCTAAAATCAATTTTACAAGTTTTACCAAACTTGTATTGTTACACAAGAGGACAGAGGCAAAGTCCAGTGAGAGAGAGAAAGTGATAGGTAAATGAGCCAAAAATAACATTAATGAACACTTATTGAGCACTTACTATGTTTCAGACACAATGCCAAACATTTTCTATCTTTTCTTATCTACTCCTTAAATAATCTACAATTATCTTTACCAATTTGCAAATAAGAAACCTGAATCTTAAAAAGGCAAGTGACTTGCCTAAGGTAACACATTTAGCAAGTAGCTGAATAAGAACTCAGGTCTGACTCTCACTTCTAAGTCCACAAGAAAAAAGCAAGGCGAAGGAAGTGATCAGCACTGTAGAAGATTCCTACAGTTTAAATTCAGTATTTCTCTAGCTTTTTGCATGTATCTGATGAGTGTGGAACCCTAAAAAGCTGGAGACACTCCTGGTACAGAGATGCGCAAGTGAGTCAGCCCTTTCCTGTCACAGTATTCCATCCCTTTGGCTACTACAGTGACCACGCCAAATGTGGTCACACAACCCAAATGTGAATACTGAATCATTCCCCAGGATACGTTCATACCCAACTATCTGTAAAAAATAATTTTTTTACCTGAAACTCAAGAAATGTGTTGAAAATCTTGCCAGTTTAAAAAAAAAAGCAAGTGAAAATTTAAAATACACAGGCTGTTATAAAAGATTCTGAAAACCATTCAATATCCAGACTATTTATCCTTTTACAGTTCTTAATCTAGCCATGTCGTTATCTAGAGACCATTCCTTTCCACGTCACTTAGTTAGAAGAAAAATTCAAAATTCTCTCCTTAAAAAATTTATCCAAATAAACTATTCAGTTAGATACACAAATATGTATTTGCAAGTACCATTTATATCAGCAAATTCATATACACCTGTGATGGCTCTGAAGTCCATTAAACTGGCGAGACTAAACTACCTTTGCCACAATACCCTTTCTACTGTGTCTTATCAGGGTGAGCTACAAGGGACATCCTCCAGCAGGTGTTGGGAACATAGAGGGAAGACAGCCACTTTGTAGCAAACACCTCCCAGTTATTCAAATACTACTCTAGGCGAAGGAATTTTGCTGACATAATTAAAGCAAGCCCCAATGAACTGACTTTATGTTAATCAAAAGGGAGATTATCCTGGGTGGGCCTAACTTACTAACAAACAAAGCTCAGGCTCTGCAAGCAGCTGCACATGCTCTCTCCTCCTGGAGCCCTTTCATGGCTATCTACCTTGTGGCCTTAGCGTCTGGTTGGCCAACCTCCACAAGAACGTAAGCGTCTGTGTGTGTCTGTGTCTGTCCGTTTGTGTGTGTGTGTATGTGGGTCTCCCTATTCACAGTGATCGCTATCCATTATCAGGCCTCCCTGTCCATCACCAACTCCCAGAGTTCACCCAAACTCATGTCCATTTAGTCGGTGATGCCATCCAACCAAGTCATCCTCTGTTGTCCCCTTCTCTTCCTGTCTTCAATCTTTCCAAGCATCAGGGTCCTTGCAAATGAGTCAGTTCTTCGCATCAGGTGGCCAAAGGATTGGAGTTTCAGCTTCAGCATCAGTCCTTCCAATGAATATTCAGGACTGATTTCCTTTAGGATGGACTGACTGGATCTCCTTGCTGTCCAAGGGACTCTCAAGGGTCTTCTCCAACACCACAGTTCAAAAGCCTCAATTCTTCGGTGCTCAGCTTCCTTTACAGTCCAACTCTCACATCCATACATGATCACTGGAAAAACTGTAGCCTTGACTAGACGGACCTTTGTTGGCAAAGGAATGTCTCCACTTTTTAATATACTGTCTAGGTTGGTCATAACTTTCCTTCCAAGGAGTGAGCGTCTTTTAATTTCATGGCTGCAGTCACCATCTGCAGTGATTTTGGAGCCCCAAAAAATAAAGTCAAACACTGTTTCCCCATCTATTTCCCATGGAATGATGGGATCGGATGCCATGATCTTCGTTTTCTGAATGTTGAGTTTTAAGCCAACTTTTTCACTCTCCTCTTTCACTTTCATCAAGAGGCTCTTTAGTTCTTCTTCACTTTCTGCCATAAGGCTGGTGTCATCTGCTTATCTGAGGTTATTGATATTTCTCCTGGCAATCTTGATTCCAGCTTGTGCTTCATCCAGTCCAGCATTTCTCATGAGGTACTCTGCATAGAAATTAAATAAGCAGGGTGACAATATACAGCCTTGACATACTCCTTTTCCTATTTGGAACCAGTCTGTTGTTCCATGTCCAGTTCTAACCACTGCTTCTTGACCTGCATACAGATTTCTCAACAGGCAGGTCAGGTGGTCTGGTATTCCCATCTCTTTCAGAATTTTCCACAGTTTCTTGTGATCCACACAGTCAAAGGCTTTGGCATAGTCAATAAAGCAGATATAGATGTTTTTCTGGAACTCTCTTGCTTTTTCCATGATCCAGCAGATGTTGGCAACTTGGATCTCTGGTTCCTCTGCCTTTTCTAAAACCAGCTTGAACATCTGGAAGTTCACGGTTCACATGAACTATTGTTGAAGCCTGGCTTGGAGAATTTTGAGCATTACTTTACTAGCATGTCAGATGAGTGCAACTGTACGGTAGTTTGAGCATTCTTTGGCATTGCCTTTCTTTGGGATTGGAATGAAAACTGACCTTTTCCAGTCCTGTGGCCACTGCTGAGTTTTCCAAATTTGCTGGCATATTGAGTACAGCACGTTCACAGCATCATCTTTTAGGATTTGAAACAGCTCAACTGGAATTCTATCACCTCCACTAGCTTTCTCGTAGTGATGCTTCCTAAGCGCCACTTGACTTCGCATTCCAGGATGTCTGGCTCTAGGTGAATGATCACACCATCATGATTATCTGGGTCATGAAGATCTTTTTTGTATAGTTCTTCTGTGTATTCTTGCCATCTCTTCTTAATATCTTCTGCTTCTGTTAGGTCCATACCATTTCTGTCCTTTATTGACCCCATCTTTGCATGACATGTTCCCTTGGTATCTCTAATTTTCTTGAAAAGATCTCTAGTCTTTCCCATTCTGTTGTTTTCCTCTATTTCTTTGCACTGATCACTGAGGAAGGCTTTCTTATCTCTCCTTGTTATTCTTTGAAACTCTGCATTCAAATGGGTATACCTTTCCTTTTCTCCTTTGCTTTTCACTTCTCTTTTCACAGCTATTTGTGAAAATTTGGCCATGGAGTACAGAATGAATGAAGCAGGGCAAAGGCTAATAGAGTTCTGCCAAGAGAACGCACTGGTCATAGCAAATACCCTCTTCCAACAACACAAAAGAAGACTCTACACATGGACATCACCAGATGGCCAACACCGAAATCAGACTGATTATATTCTTTGCAGCCAAAGATGGAGAAGCTCTATAAAGTCAGCAAAAACAAGACCAGGAGCTGACTGTGGCTCAGATCATGAACTCCTTATTGCCAAATTCAGACTTAAATTGAAGAAAGTAGGGAAAACCACTACACCATTCAGGTATGATCTAAATCAATCCCTTACGATTATACGGTGTGAGAAATAGATTTAAGGGACTAGATCTGATAGACAAGGGTGCCTGATAAACTATGGATGAAGGTTCATGACACTGTACAAGAGACAGGGATCAAGACCACCCCCAAGAAAAAGAAATGCAAAAAAAAGCAAAATGGCTGTCTGAGGAGGCCTTACAAATAGCTGTGACAAGAAGCAGAATACTGTGCATAGTTGCTGAATTTGAGTCACACTTAATAGTCAAACACAAGGTTTCATATAAATTATGTTAGCCATCATTTTTTTTTGCTGTTGCCAAAATATAATCTTCCAAATTTTTATAAGCATTTACATTTAAAAGTAAAATATTCTCACTCCACCAACACACTATCCTTATTACTCTGAAATTACCAGTTAAAATTGAATATTCTCCTACATTTTTTTTGCTTACATATACCTGTTTACACAGGATTCATTTATTTAAATAGTTCATACTATATATATATAATTCTATAACTCATTTTTATTAATGTTTAAGATAATCAGAGTCTTCAAGCCAATATGCTTAACAGCTATGTTGCTATTGTTGTTTAGTCACTAAGTCGTGTCTGACTGCAGCCCATCAGGCTCCTCTGTCCGTGGGATTTCCCAGTCAAGAATACTGGAGTGGGTTGCCTTTTCCTTCTGCAGGGGATTTTCCTAACCCAGGGATTGAATCCATGTCCCCATCATTGGCAGGTGGTTTCTTTACCAATGAGTCACCAGGAAAGCTTAACGGCTATACCTCTACATTTTTAGTATCTGTAATAATGTGGGCATGCCATTAACTATACCCTCACAGGTGGTGCAGTGATAAAGACTCTGCCTGCCAATTAGAGGACACAAGAGAGGCAGGTTAGAGCCCTGGATGAGGGAATTCCCCTGGAGTAGGAAATGGCAACCCACTCCAGTATTCCTGCCTGGAAAAGCTCATGAACAGACGAGTCTGGCAGGCTACAGTCCATGAGGTCACAAAGAGTCAGACACAACTGACCACGCATGCTGTAACTTAACATATATTTAGGATGTCTCTGGGTTTTTGCTATTACACGTAATACTACAATTACTACAGTTGTATAAATACTGGCCCTTATATTTCTATCAGATAAATCCCATGAAGAATTTCTGAGTCAGTTCAGTTCAGTTCAGTCGCTCAGTCGTGTCCAACTCTTTGTGACCCCATGAATCGCAGCACGCCAGGCCTCCCTGTCCATCACCAAACTCACGTCCATAGTCGGTGATGCCATCCAGCCATCTTATCCTGTCGTCCCCTTCTCCTCCTGCCCCCAATCCCTCCCAGCCTCAGGGTCTTTTCCAACGAGTCAACTCTTCACATAAGGTGGCCAAAGTACTGGAGTTTCAGCTTTAGCATCAGTCCTTTGGATGAACACCCAGGACTGATCTCCTTTAGAATGGACTGGTTGGATCTCCTTGCAGTCCAAGGGACTCTCAAAAAGTCTTCTCTAACACCACAGTTCAAAAGCATCAATTCTTCGGCACTCAGCCTTCTTCACAGTCCAACTCTCACATCCATACATGACCAATGGAAAAACCATAGCCTTGACTAGACGGACCTTTGTTGGCAAAGTAATGTCTCTGCTTTTTAATATGCTATCTAGGTTGGTCATAACTTTCCTTCCAAGGAGTAAGCGTCTTTTAATTTCATGGCTGCAATCACCATCTGCAGTAGCATTTAAATAAATATTGCTATGTTAAGTTCCCCAAAACCAGCTGTTTCTTACAGACTCCCCAATACTTTGAGGACAACTGTTTTCCCCATGCCAGAGTCAGTACTAAAATTTATCATATTCATTTCTGCCCATCTGACTGGGTGGAAATTAGTGATGGAGGGCATCTTTTCGTATGTTCACTGCTGATTTGCATTTCCCCTTTAGTAAACTGCCTGTTCTTATCCTTTATCTTTGATTCTGTTGGTCTGCCTTTTTCTTATTAATTTGTAGAAACTTATGTGCCTCATCATACGAAGCTTTTAAAATGTATCTGCAAAAATTCTGTTAATTTTTTCTTCCATGCACTCTGAACTCTGTGTCTTGCTTAGGCATTCTACACTGCTGCTGCTGCTGCTGCTGCTAAGTCGCTTCAGTCGTGTCCGACTCTGTGCGACCCCATAGATGGCAGTCCACCAGGCTCCCCTGTCCCTGGGATTCTCCAGGCAAGAACACTGGAGTGGGTTGCCATTTCCTTCTCCAATGTATGAAAGTGAAAAGTGAAAGTGAAGTCGCTCAGTCGTGTCTGACTCTTCGCGACCCCACAGACTGCAGCCTACCAGGCTCCTCCATCCATGGGATTTTCCAGGCAAGAGTACTGGAGTGGGTTGCCATTGCCTTCTCTGCATCCTACACTATATCACCTATATTTTTCCTAATTATTTTATTACAATTTGGTTTTTGTTCTTATTTTACACTTAAATTTTTAATCCATCTAGAATTTATTCTTGCAGTGTCATAACTTAGGAGCTGTCCCTACACCACTTATTGAATTATCCATCTATAAATGCCTCCTCCTAGAGTGATCACCCCGAATAGCTAAGATGGCTGCTGCTGCTGCTGCTGCTGCTGCTAAGTCGCTTCAGTCGTGTCTGACTCTGTGCGACCCCATAGACAGCAGCCCACCAGGCTCCCCCGTCCCTGGGATTCTCCAGGCAAGAACACTGGAGTGGCGTGCCATTTCCTTCTCCAATGCATGAAAGTGAAAAGTGAAAGTGAAGTCGCTCAGTCGTGTCTGACTCTTCCCGATCCCATGGACTACAGCCTACCAGGCTCCTCCATCCATGGGATTTTCCAGGCTAAGATGGCAGACTGATCAAATTCATAGAAACTCCTAAATTTCAGTAATTGAAGTAAAGTTCCAAATGGATTAAAAGGTATTCATTTTTTCCTTAAGAAAGCACACATTAGGGAACATGCACACTGTATACCAGTATCAGCATACATTGTGAAATATTTTAATATAGTATTAATATATTAAATATTATGTATTTATATTAAATATTAAATATATGAAATATTTTAATATAGTAATCTACATTCATGATCCAACTTTTTAAAAAACATGAACAGTAAAAACAAATAATCATTGCTTGAAATTTCAAAATTATTCATTGATTTAGGTCACGAATACTTCTTAAGCACCGACAGGTCCTCAAGATACTAGAAACAATGTAAGTATCATTCCTGCCTTCAAGAAGCTTGCAATCTAGTGGGAGCTTCCCTCACTTTTAGAAGACAATGTTTTTGAGTGAGAAAAAGGAAAAGGAAATGAATTTTAACAAAAATGTAATGAAAAACATTTTGGCAAATTTCATGACATTCAATACTTTCCATTTCAAAAATACTACCTTATTGCAAAGGTATCTAAGTATCCTGGGTAACTAAATATTTACTGTATTCAATGAAAATACTTCTAGGACGTTTAAGACTAACTCCATTTAAAGATTAACCCATCAACCTATACCTACAATAATCTCTCACTTTCTCAACAATATTTACTATCTTTCACTACAGTAAATAAGAACCTCGATAACAGAAATATATTCAATAACAGAAATTTTCAAAATATACTGTAACTCTATTTACAACAGTCATGTTCAGTCCGTCAAGTCAAAGGTGTTTCAAAAAATTCATGCAGTCTTTAAAATGTGTCAGTGAACGCTGGAGACCTAGCAAATGGCAATACTGTGCTGCTCTGAGATGAAACTTCATTGGCCTCTCAAATGACAATGGCGACTCATTAGTGACATGCACCTTAAACTTCAGGTCCCACACCGAGGCTGCCCCCATACTTAACTCTGACGCTCTCGGATATGGCCACGCCCCTCACCTTAATTCCAGCCCACAGCGTTCTCCACTTATCCCAACACCTCCAGACCCAATGGGTAGCTGGACAAAGCACTGCCCAGGAAAAACGCATGGGATTTCCACTCCTCCAGGCTGACCTTAGCCACGTTTCTCCCCGTTTTCTCATCCAGGAGATGGTAGTCAGTGCCCGCCTCGATCCCGAAGCTTGGGTTCAGCGTCTAATGCTGCAAGGCTGGAGGAAAGCTGCAGTGCTTAAAGCCGCACTGCTCCCTACGACTACCCCACGCCGGCCCCCGCCTCCGTCCGGGTCCGCGGCCACACACGCTACCTGCGATCTGGGAGACTAAGGCTTCCGCAACTAGAGACATGTCGGCTGGGCGGCCCTGCGCCCGCAGTTCCTGCTCCCCGAGATCCTCAGCGAACTCCCGCGCAACCCCGGAGGCTCCGGGCACCTAACAGGCCCGGCTCCGGCTGACGCTCGGACTCCCAAAGCCCACCCCCGCGGCGACGGCGGCGGCAGCACCACCGGCTGAGACTCCAAGGTTACCGCCAGGCCTGGCCAGGAACTTCCGGCGCAGCTGACAGCGGCGCGCGAGCGCTTCCGCCGGCCCCGCCTCCGCCTTCTTTGGCATTTCCTGTCCCCGGGCTCCCGGCCGCTGGGGGCCACCCCAGGAAGGGAGGGGGAGAAGGGAAGAGTATTTGATTCCCGACTGCCGCGTACAGCGTGGGCGGGTGTACCCCAGAAGTTTTCAGTTTCCTTTCCAAGCGAAATTTTTGTAAGCAAATAAGTTTTTTTTTTTTAAGTGATTTCAAACAAGAGGCAGCTCATGATTCTGTGTGCTCAATCACTTAGTCGTGTCTGACTCTTGGCAACCCCCTTAGCTGTAGCCCGCCAGGCGCCTTTGTCCATGGGATTTTCCGACAAGAATACTGGAGTGGGTTGCCATTTCCTTTAAATTTTATGTTTATACAATTTTTAAAGGTTAAACTCCATTTACATTACAAAATATTAGCTATATCCCTGTGTCCTACTTATCCCATGTAGCTTATCTTACATCCAGTAGTTTGTACCCCCCACACTCCCACTCGTGTATTGCCCCTTCCTCCTCACTTGTAACCATTAATTTGTTTTCTCTATTTGTCTTTTTGTTGTTGTTGTTGTTGTTGTTATATTCACTACTTTGTTGTGTTTTTTAGATTCCACGTATTACTGTAGCGTTCCTAAGCGTCCACTGAATACCAGACTTAAAATATATATACAGTATTCTATTTCATTTCATCCTCTAAACAACCCGGTGAGATCTTATTGCCCTTTTACAGGTAAAGAAACAGGCTTAGGAAGGTTAAACTGCCTTCCCAGGGAGTCCACTCAAGCCCAGATTTCAAATCCACATTAATTTCCTTTATTCAGCTACTGTTGATTGGTCCATGGACAGACATTGTTTAATTGTTTCTTTACTCAACCATGCTTGCCAGAGAGAATGTAGCTGAAGCAAATAAGAAAGTGAAAGTCACTCAGTCTTGTTGGACTCTTTGGGACCCGGTGGACTATACAGTCATGGAATTCTCCAGCCCAGAATGCTCCAGCCATTCTCTTCTCCAAGGGATCTTCCCAGCCCAGGGATCGAACCCAGGCCTCCAGCATTGCAGGCAGATTCTTTACCAGCTGAGCCACCAGGGAAGCCTGAGGCTTAAAAAAGTAAGTGGTTTGCCCAAGGTCACAATATATAGGTACACCGTATGTACATCCATGCAAAGAGATATTATTCAGCCACAGAAAATAATGAAATACTGCCATTGCAACAACATAGATGGACCTTGAGGGCATTATCCTAACTTAAATAGGTCAGACAAAGACAAATACCTTATGATCTCACTTATACATGAAAAAAAAAAAAAAAAACAGAAGAAGAAATGAAAGCTTATAGTTACAAAGAACAGATTGGTGGGTGACAGAGGCAGGGTGTAAGAAATGAGTGAAAGAAATAAAAAGGTACAAACTTCTCTAGTTATAAAATAAGAGTATATAATGTACAGCACAGCAACTATAGGTAATAATGTGCTGCATATTTAAAAGTTGCTAAGAGAATAAATCCTACAAGTTTACATCACAAGAAACACTTCTGTAACTATGTGAAGTGAAGTCGCTCAGTCGTGTCCAACTCTTTGGAGACCCCATGGACTGTAGCCTACAAGGCTTCTCTGTCCATGGAATTTTCCAGGCAAGAGTACTGGAGTAGGTTGCCATTTCCTTCTTCAGGGGATCTTCCCCCCACTGGGGATCGAACCCAGGTCTCCCACATTGCAGGCAGATGCTTTACCATCTGAGCCACCAGGGAAACCCACTGTAACTACACAGAATAACAAATGTTAACTAGATGCACTGTGGTGATCATTTCACAATACATACAAATTTTGAATCTCTATGCTGTACATCTGAAACTAATATAATGTTGTATGTCAATCATAGAGCTTCCTACGTAGCTAGGACGGTAAAGAATCTGCCTGCAATTCAGGAGACCAGGGTTTGCCCCTTGGGTTGGGAAGATGCTGTGGAGAAAGGAATGGCAACCCACTTCAGTATTCTTACCTGGAGAATCCCATGGACAGAGAAGCCTGGTGGGCTATAGTCCACGGGGTTGCAAAGAGTCAGACACAACTGATCAACTAACACTACTACTACATCAATCATACCTCAATAAAAAAAATCACGGTAAATTTAAAAGTCAGATAGCTTACTAAGTTTCTGCAAAGAAACATGATGTTCTGAGAATTACTGTCCATGACATTTCGAAAGCAATGTCTTCTTTCTTTATGCTTCTATAGCTCTATTACAGTTTTTGGTCCATAGTTCTGCTTCTTTAACTAGTATATTAGTTTCATAACATGTAACCATAAATTGAGTGGCTAAAAACAATAGAAATTTATTCTCTCAAATATGTGGAGGCTAGAAGTCTGAAATCAGGGTGTCATCAGAACCATGCTTTCTCACCAGGCTGCCGGGAAGAGTTCTTCCCTGCTTCTTTGTAGCTTTTGGGGGTTGTCAGCTATCCTTGGCCTACTCTGGCTTGTAGACATATCACTCAAATCTCTGCCCCTCATCATCATATGCATTTTTGCTGTGTGTCTCTGTTCAGTTCAGTAACACAGTCGTGTCCGACTCTGCGACCCCATGGACTGCAGCACACCAGGCTTCCCCATCCATCACCACCTCCCAAAGCTTGCTCAAACTCATGTCCAACAAGTCAGTGATGCCATGCAACCACCTCATCCTCTGTCATCCCCTTCTCCTTCTGCCTTCAATATTTCCCAGCATCAGGGTCTTTTCAAATGAGTCAGTTCTTCGCATCAGGTGGCCAAAGGATTGGAGTTTCAGCTTCAGCATCAGTCCTTCCAATGAATATTCAGGACTGATTTCCTTTAGGATGGACTGGTTGGATCTCCTTGATGTCCAGGGGACTCTCAAGAGTCTTTTCCAACACCACAGTTCAAAAGCATCAATTCTTCTGCACTAAGTTTTCTTTATAGTCCAACTCTCACATCCATACATGACTACTGGAAAAACCATAGCTTTGACTAGATGGAATTTGTTGGCAAAGTAATGTCTCTGGTTTTTAATATGCTGTCTAGGTTTGTCATAGCTTTTCTTCCAAGGAGAAAGCGTCTTAATTTTATGGCTGCAGTCACCATCTGCAATGATTTTGGAGCCCAAGAAAATAAAGTGTGTCACTGTTTCCATTGTTCCCCCATCTATTTGTCATGAAGTGGTAGGACTGGATGCCATGATCTTAGTTTTCTGAATGTTGAGTTTTAAGCCAGCTTTTTCACTCTCCTCTTTTACTTTCGTCAATAGACAAGAGGCTGTGTGTCTATGTGGGCATATTTCCTTCTTCTTATAAGGGCACCAGTCATTGGATTAGGGCCTACCTCATTTAAGATGACCTCATCTTAAGTTGATTTCATCTGCAAAGACCATATTTCGAAATAAGATCACAGGTACCAGGGATCAGAAATTTGTACCTATCTTACTGTGGCAGAGAAGAGACATAATAGGGCCCACCTCATTTAAGATGACCTCATCTTAATTTGATTTCATCTGCAAAGACCGTATTTCCAAATAAGATCACCGGTACCAGGGATCAGAAATTTGTACCTATCTTATTGTGGGAGAGAAGAGACACAATTCTACTCACTACAGTAGATGATTTTTTTAAGGATAAAGCAACATTTGTGGGCTTTCCCCATGGCTCAGTGGTAAAAAATCCACCTGCAATGTAGCAGACGTAGGAGATGTGGGTTCAATCCCTGGGTCAGGAAGATCCCCTGGAGGAAGGCATGAGAACCTCTCAAGTATCCTTGCCTGAAGAATCCCATGGACAGAGGAGCCTGGTGGCTTACAGTCCATAGCATCGCAAAGAATCGGACATGACTAAAGCAACTGAGCGCACGCATACACACACATCAATATCACCCTCTGCAACCAGGAAACTTGCTAAACTGAATTTCAACTTACCAAAAACTCACATGGACATAAACATAACAGTGTTTAAGAAGCAACAGCATCTTGCTGGCTGAGATTCAGAATTGCCAAGAAGTAGCGATAATGGGTTTATCTCTTGGGCTTCCTGCATAACTCAGTCGCTAAAGCATCTGCCCGCAGTGCGCAAGACCTGGGTTCAATTCCTCGGTTGGGAAGATCCCTTGGAAAAGGAAATGGCAACCCACTCCAGTATTCTTGCCTGGAGAATCCCGTGGACAGAGGAGCCTGGCGGGCTACAGTTTGTGGGATCATAAGAGTCGGACAGGACTTGGCACTATCTTTTTCTTTCTTTCTTTCTCTTGTGCTGAGGGTGTTAACACTGATAATAAAGTGTATGCTATGCCCAGTTTCCTCCTCCTCATCCCATGAGTGACACTGACCAAGAGAAATGAACTGTTCCAGGTACTTAAGTGTCGACTGAAAGAAAATCTTTCGGTTCCTGTCTGTTCTCTGTACAGCAGAGAATTATATATAACTTTTAAAAGTGAAGAATATCCATCATCTATTCAAGTTCTATTACCAGGTTTAGTTTGTCACTTTAAAGCCGAAGATAAAATGTTTTGACTGCTTTTTGACACAATGATTTTTTTTTTTTAAGATTTCTCCATGTTATAGACCTTGTTTAGGAACCTGAAACAAAGCCCTGAGAAAGCAATAAGAATTTGGATGGGCAAAAATGAGTCCACAAGGCAGAAGTGAGCCCCAAAATGAAAGAGCATGGTGAGAGCCAGGGGCTGGGCTTGCATATGAGAGAAACAGAAATATTAGAGGAAAGATAACTCGCCCTTCAAATTTCAGTTAGGTGTCTATGACTAGATGCATGGTACATGGATGAGCTGGGCTAGCTAAAAGGCTTTGGATTTGGACTGACACCAATCTTGTTTTAGCAAGCTTTTGAGGAAAAAAAAAAGATCTGCTAGGGGAAACTGTCTATACTCAACTCTTTCTTCACTGTAGCCAGAGAAACTGAATCATTGGTGCCATATGGATTCACTTTTTCTCCCTGACTGATGGTTCCTTGCTTCCCACACAGGCTAATTTGGGCTGGAAAGAATCTATAATGTGGGAGGTCTTTATTACTGAAAATTAAATCCAATAAAATGCAGATGTCCTGACAGTGCCCACAAACAAGTTGTCTTTGTAATAAATAGCCAACTGGATAAAATATATTTATGCATCTGTATTAGAATAACTAGCAGATTTAAAACTGAAGATCTGTTTAAGATCACCATGATTAAGAAAAACACAAGAAAACAAGCCACTGGAATTTTTAAGAATGAGGTTTAAAAAAAGTGCTAAGGAATTCATATGTTACTAAAAGGTTAATCACATAATTATTTAAAATAAAATATTAATGCATGACACTAACAGCCTTATTGTTTGCTCTAATAAAATCACTTTTCTTGCAAAACTGTTCTGTCATGTAATTTTCATGTCTCTAATCTGAATTTTATATTACCATGTTAAATAAAAAATATATAGTAATTGTAGTGAATACATGCTTTATTAAGATTAAAGTACTAAAGCATTTATCCTCATTTTTATGTAATAGAATGTTAATATTTTAAATGTAAACATTTTCTTTTATCAAAAATGCCTGCAAGAGAAAATTTGGGGCTGAGATTTCTTCAGAATTATACTATTTACAATGATTTCATAAATTCAGGCCTTTTTCATCAAGTTAGTTCCCCCCAATCCCATCAACAGAATTAACTATGATTAATCAATCAATTAACCTTAATACAGTTTAAAAAAAACACTAAAGTAACCATGTTATGCCCCAGAGCTTTTCTATTCATCTGTTAACAAATTCATTCTTTAAAAACAATGGAACTGTAGACCAGTATAAGCAATCTGATATATTACAGAGACATTTTTTAAAGGGTACAGAAATGTGACAGCCGTTGGTTTTTATCGTTCTCAACCCCTCTTTCCCCCACTTTGTTTAATTCCTAAGAAATCCAGTACTGTTAAATTCTTAACTGTTTCTCACTTTCTGATCCTACCCTTTTACATTTTAAGTTAGCACACTCTCATATGAACTGCAAGTGTGTCAAACTACACTTCGGGAAATAACTACATTATTAACTCTAATGGGCCTGGATTCTACAAACATTAACTGATTATCAAAAGAAATTAAAATGTTTAATTTCCAAAATATTCTGCAGAATATGTACGTTTCCTCACTTTCACGTGATCAGTCTCGTTGGACCCTTTTGGACCCAACAGACTGTAGCCCGCCAGGCTCCTCTGTCCATGGGATTTCACAGTCATGAATTCTGGAGTTGGTTGCCATTTCCTCTTCCACAGGAACTTCCCAACCCAGGAATCGAACTCTTGTCTCGCTTCCTGCATTGGCAGGCAGATTCTTTACCACTGAGCCACCTGGGAAGCCCCTACCTCACTTTCATAGCTTTTCATTATTATTGGGAGCTGGGTCTTTTAATCATATCTACTGAAGGTACTCTTATGGTGGATAAATGTCTTACCTATGGTTACAGAAACTGAGTTAGGACTTTTCTGGTTCTGAGTTATATAAACACAATTAAACCTAACATAAGAAAGATAAAATATTTTGCTTCATAGTGGCAAAAAAGACACAAGGGTAATTCCCATAACTGGGTGAAGAGCTCCTATAGGAGCCAGGAACTTAGTGTTTCAGCTTTCTGTCTCACCACCTCTCATCTATGTTCAGCTTAATTTTTTTAATTGAAGACACACCTCACAGATGGCAGGAAAAATGGCTGCCAGCAGCACTAACATGACATCTTCCTGGTTTGGCAGCTCCAACCTCCATATGTTAATCCCAGGAAAGAATGATAATTGTGTGTATGTTCTCTGATAGCTCTGATAGTTGGTAAAGAATCTGCCTGGAATGCCAGAGACCCCGGTTTGATTCCTGGGTTGGGAAGGTCTGCTGAAGAAGGGATAGGCTACCCACTGCAGTGTTTGTGGGCTCCCCTGGTGGCTGAGCTGGTAAAGAATTCGCCTGCAATGTGGGAGACCTGGGTTTGATCCCTGGGTTGAGAAGATCCCCTGGAAAAGGGAAAGGCTACTCACTCCAGTATTCTGGCCTGGAGAATTTCGTGGACTCTATAGTCCACGGGGTCGCAGAGTCGGACACGACTGAATGACTTGCACCTGCACTTTCTTCCACATCTCTGGATTAAATGTTTGGTCCAGGTGAATGGGTTCAATGACCAACCAGGCCAGGGAGAAATGGGACCTGTTACAAGAAGGAAAAATGGAAGAGAAGATGCCAGGAGCCAAAATCATAGCACCACAGGCTACAGTAGGACCCAAGAGTCCTGTGCTGCGGCTGCACTGCTAGTGTTAAAACTAGAAAAGTCATTTAAGCTCTTCAGTAATTTTTATTTCCGCAAAGGGGATAATAAAATGTAATGATGCCTTAACTACAGCCTCTGAGGTGAGGGAAGGGGAGAGAAATTCAGATGATTGTGTTAACTAAAGGGAAGAGCTGAGGAAACTGTCAACAATTTATGTTTATTGTTTATATAATTCATCATGACATTATTATATTTAGGTGAAAGTAGTGATTACTTTCACCTAAATGTAATAAGCTGACTCAGTCCTAAATCACTGTAACTGTAAACTTCACTCACTTGCTCGCGAAGTCGCCTCAGTCCTGTCCAACTCTGTGTGCTTCTATGGAATGTAGCCCGCCAGGCTCCTCTGTCCACGGGATTCTCCAGGCAAGAATACTCGAGTGGGTTGCGTTTCCTTCTCTAGGGGATTTTCCCCACCCAGGGATAGAACCCATTTCTCCCACATTGCAGGCAGGTTTACACTCTGAGCCACCAGGGAAGCTGCTTTTCGTGAATACCGCTATGTGAGAGAGGAGAGTGAAAAAGCTGGCTTAAAGCTCAATATTCAGAAAACGAAGATCATGGCATCTGGTCACATCACTTCATGGCAAATAGATGGGGAAACAGTGGAAACAGTGTCAGACTTTATTTTGGGGGGCTCCAAAATCACTGCAAATGGTCACTGCAGCCATGAAATTAAAAGACACTTACTCCTTGGAAGGAAAGTTATGACCAACCTAGACAGCACATTGAAAAGCAGAGACATTCCTTTGCCGACAAAGGTCCGTCTAGTCAAGGCTGTGGTTTTTCCAGTGGTCATGTATGGATGTGAGAGTTGGAGTGTGAAGAAAGCTGAGTGCTGAAGAATTGATGCTTTTGAACTGTGGTGTTGGAGAAGACTCTTGAGAGTCCCTTGGACTGCAAGGAGATCCAACCAGTCCATTCTAAAGGAGATCAGTCCCAGATGTTCTTTGGAAGGACTGATGCTAAAGCTGAAACTCCTGTACTTTGGCCACCTCATGCGAAGAGTTGACTCATTGGAAAAGACTCTGATACTGGGAGGGATTGAGGGCAGGAGGAGAAGGGGACGACAGAGGATGAGATGGCTGGATGGCATCACCAACTTGATGGACGTGAGTTTGAGTGAACTCCGGGAGTTGGTGATGGACAGGGAGGCCTGGCGTGCTGCAATTCATGGGGTTGCAAAGAGTTGGACACAACTGAGCAACTGAACTGAACTATGTAAAAATATGCACACACACACAAAAAAAACTGGCTGGGATTTCTTAAATGTAATAAAACTGTCATAACAAAAGGATGGGATTTTGATTTTTTTTTTCTATACTTTTATGCCACTTTTACCACTTAGAAAAATAAGTACTTTATCACACTGAGTAGAACTTTTTTAAAGGTGGCTAATATGGCAAGTCCTCTGACCTGTCTACATCCAGGCCTCGCATGGCATAGGTCTCCACAGCCTTAATTATACTGTTGAGAACCTGCCTTGAACCAGCTCCTTTCTCCATAGCAGAGACTCACTCCTGTGGTAATGAGAGAAGAACACATGCAGACAGAATAATGGCCAAAATACATTATTGTTTGATTGTATGTCCTTAGTCAATGCTGTATACACCTGGGCAAGACATATCTCAATGTGTGACTCCTGTTGTCAAATACTGATTTATGTGTTGAACAGAGAAAAACTAGCAAACTTTGTAGACCAATTATAGACACTCTTGCTTTTGATGATGGTTTGACATTGATTTTAAACTTTATCTGAGTTATCATATTTTACCTTATAATTCTTAAACAAAGCTGAAGAGTTGATGATGGTGATTAAGGAGACTGAAGCCAGTGTGTCTACAACACGTGTGTCACCAACAACTGGTAAAGAGAGGGGCCTAAGACAGCAGACAGTTAAAAGGACCCCTGAACAGTTGGAGACACTTTGGAAAAAAGGTTTCCAAGGTGGAAAAATAGGTCACTTCTGATACATATTCGGCATCTATAAGATTATGTCAATCAACACAGCCACCACTCTTCTCCTTTGCCTTTTGGTCAAATCAGAATCTCTGTTACAGAGTGAGACTTAGTCACTCATTCATGAGATTTAGTCACTCATCAGGTAATTATTGGACCTTATTTTGTAATGTTGGGCCCCATGGAGATACCATGGTGAACAAGATTCAGAGTCTGCTCTGAATTACAGCCTAATTGAGATGGACCCAGCTGAGACAATGAACAAAGAAACAAGCCATTTCAACACAGTGTAATAAGCATTATGAGTGTCCAAACCCATTCAAAGTCATAGGCAAGAAATGTTATCTAAGAAATGTTTTAAGTCGCTGTGTTGCCATAGCTACCACAACTCTTCAGGGTAAGTGAAATCATGCCCTTACCAGGATACCGAATGTCTTTCTGAAATTAGATGTCTAAAAAAAAAATAACTGCCCAGGCTGGTATAAAGTGCACCTTCAGTAATCTTAAAGCTTATCAAATAGCTTTTGCAGGGGTAATGAACAATCTTTATTTTGGCATATGCTTGAACTTCACAGTCTCAGGGGCACAACATGCTTCTCTTCATGGAAATTCATTATATTTTTCCTTTCTAGATAAAGTGAAAACATTTCAAAATTAAAAGCAACCATGTTAAGCTGTTGGTTAGTTCAAATTTCAGCACAAAATATTTGGCATCTTACCAGCTTCCCCTTTTTAAAAACAGTATTCCAGAAATAAAACACAGGAACTCAAAAGGAATAAAAGCAACTGATATCGGAAAGCAGCACGGCAGTGCTTCCCATTTTCTCTCTGCAAAGTTTTTTTGAGTATTTCTCTCTTTGCCACTGAGCCCAGTCGTTCACATGAACCCACATGAACTTTGCTGAAATCTTCTATTTAGTTTTGTCTGTACTTTTTGCATTGCCTTCCTCCAGGGGATCTTCTTGACCCAGGGACTAAACCCGCATCTCTTATGTCTCCTGCAGGCAGGTTCAGGCGGGTTCGTTACCACTAGCACCATCTGGGACTTTATTCATTTCTATTATTAATTTAGTTCTAATGTTAATATCTTATGGTAAAAGATAATTTTGTATTTTATGTATATGCAAAACTATATTTGCAAATGTTATGTATTTGCAAAATGTATGTGCATTTGTAAATGTAAAATAAAACATCATAAAATTACTGAAACCAAGAAATTAACACAGTGATGTGATACCATTAGTTAATCTACAGATCTATACTAATTTCTCCAATTTTCCTACTAACCTCCTTTTTCTGGTCCAGGATCTCACGCTCATTTAGTTGTCATATCTCTAGCCTCCTCCAGTGTGTGACCTCTTCTCTGGTTTCTTTGTCTCCCATGCCATTGACACTTTTGAAAAATACTCATCAGTTATCTTGCAGAATGCCTCTCAATTTGAGTTTCTCTGATATTTCCATGATAAACTGAGGTTATGTGTTTTTGGCAAGAGTCACCCAGAACTGATGCTGTGTCTTTTTCAGTACATCATATCAGGGGTACGTCTTATTACTGGTCATTTTCAGTTTGATCACTTGGTTAAGATGCCATCTGTGAGTTTTCTCCACTATACAGTTACATTTTTTGTAATTAATAAGTACATTGTGGAAGATACTTTGAGACTCTACAAAATTCTGTCTCAAATTTTGATATCTATTGATTGTTCTTGCCTGCAACAATTATTACTTTGATCTTTGCCTAGTAATGATTTGCTACTTTTATTTTTCCTCCCACATTTATAAATAGAATCCTGCTTCAAGGAAGAGCTGTGGTAAGTCAGAAAGAGAAAGATAAATATTGTATTCTAACGCATATATAAGGGCTTCCCTTGTAGCTCACTCGGTAAAGAATCTGCCTGCAGTGCAGGAGACCTGGGTTCGATCCCTGGGTTGGGAAGATCCCCTGGAGAAGGAAATGGCAACCCACTCCAGTATCATTGCCTGGAAAATCTCATGGACAGAGGAGCCTGGTGAGCTGCAGTCCATGGGGTCGCAAAGAGTCGGGCATGACTGAGCGACTAACACTAACACTTATGCATATATACGGGATCTAGAAAAATGGTATTGAAGAATTTACTTACAAGGCAGGAATGGAGAAACAGACATAGACTTGTGGACATGGGGAGCGGGGAGAAGAGGGTGAGATGTATGGAGAGAGTAACAAGAAACTTACATTACTAAATATAAAATAGATAGTCAACGGGAACTTGCTGTATGGCTAAGAAACTCAAACAGGGACTCTGTATCAACCAAAAGGGGTGGGATGGAGAGGGTGATGGGAGGGAGGTTCAAAAGGGAGGAAATATATGTATACCGGCAATGGCAACCCACTCCAGTACTCTTGCCTGGAAAATCCCATGGACGGAGGAGCCTGGAAGGCTACAGTCCATGGGGTCGCTAGGAGTCAGACACGACTGAGCGACTTCACTTTCACTTTTCACTTTCATGTATTGGAGAAGGAAATGGCAATATTCTTGCCTGGAGAATCCCAGGGATGGGGGAGCCTGGTGGGCTGCTATCTATGGGGTTGCACAGAGTGGGACACGACTGAAGCGACTTAGCAGCAGCAGCAGCAGCATGGTTGATTCAGGTTGAGGTTTGACAGAAAACAACAGAATTCTGTAAAGCAATTATCTTTCAATTAAAAAAAAATTTTTTTTAAGGAAAGTGAATAAACATTTTCATTTTCTAGAAAAAAAAAGAAAGCTGTGCTTTCTCTCCTTTTACTTATTCAATTTTTCATCTTTATCTGTATAGATTTGTGATATTAATTTTATTCTAAAATTAAAGCTATCATTGTTTTTTGTTGCTCAAATTTCCCCAGATTTGGCTGTTGGTAGATCTTTCAAGTTGATCCCTGTGTCTTTTTTCAAAATGTCTCTATCAGTTTTTCCCTTGTGACTTAGCTGGTGAAAAATCCACCTACAGTGTGGGAGATCTAGGTTCTATCCCTGGGTTGGGAAGATCTCCTGGAGAAGGGAAAGGCTACACATTCCAGTATTCTGACCTGGAGAATTCCCTGACTGTATACTCCATGTGGTTGCATAGAGTCGGACATAACTGAGTGACTTTCACTTTCACTTACTATCAATGTTTGAACATTTCTTTATTTTCAAGAGCTAGAAGATGTTCCAGGCTCATTTTGCATTTTTCCTGCTCCAGTCATAGAATCAATAATTTCCCCAAGAAAACCTGATTCCTTTTAGTGGGGTGGTAATTAGAAACCAACATCTGGTTGCTACGTATGCCCAATACTACTGAGCCATTATTGCTTTCAGACCCATTAGGTGGACAGAGGCAGGAAATAATTATGTGTATAGTAATACACACACCTATATTTGTTTCTAAAACTATTCATTCATATATATATATATAGACTATACTTAGTCACTCAGTCGTGTCTGACTCTCTGCTACCCCATGGACTGTAGCCTACCAGGCTTCTCTGTCCATGGGACTCTCCAGATAAGAATACTGGGCATGGAGCGGTTTCCATGCCCTCCTCCAGGGGATCTTCCCAACCCAGGGATAAAGCCCAGGTCTCCTGCATTACAGGTGGACTCTACCGTCTGAGCCACCAGGGAAGCCCATATGTAGTCTATCTATATATATCTAGTCAAAGCTATGGTTTTTCCAGTGGTCATGTATGGATGTGAGAGTTGGACCATAAAGAAGGCTGAGCGCTGAAGAATTGATGCTATCGAACTGTGGTGTTGGAGAAGACTCTCGAGAGTCCCTTGGACTGCAAGGAGATCCAACCAGTCCGTCCTAAAGGAGATCAGTCCCGTTTGTTCATTGGAAGGACTGATGCTGAAGCTGAAGCTGCAATACTTTCACCTGACTGGAAGAACTGACTCATTAGAAAACACTCTGATTCTGAGAAAGATTGAAGGCAGGAAGAGAAGGGGATGACAAAGGAAGAGACGGTTGGATGGCATCACCAACTCAATGGACATGAGTTTGAGCATGGAGATGGTGAAGGACAGGGAAGCCCAGCATGCTGCAGTCCATAGGGTCGCAAAGAGTAGGACATGACTGAGCGACAGAATAACAAAAGCAAATATATATATTCTACCCTTAAAACAAAAGGGTTAGTGATTTAGCCAGCAAAGTCAAGTTTATCAAGGAATACCGGAAGAACTGCATTCAGAGCATGCAAACCATGGAGAACCATAGGCGAGTCTAGAGAACATAGTAGAGGCCATCTTCTTTTACAGTGAAAAGGGGGAGGTTAGGAGGGGTTGTCTATCACACAGGTTTATTGGAGGAGAGTGGAAGTTCAGGGTGGTGGTAGCTTCTTCTTGGCTGGGAAAGAGAAAACTCTTTCCACCTTCTGCTGAGGTGTAAAGCAAGCTTCTTCTTGCTGGCATCTTTAAAGGAATGGCAAATGGTAGTGTGTGAGAGCTCCCTCACACCATTTAAAATAAGGTTTCCTTTATTTTCACAATGCATATGTATATATATTAAATATATATATTATATATATATAAAACCATGAGTTCATACGGATGTGTTCAAGTTTAATCCAAATTTCATTTTAGCCTGTCACTCTTTCCTTATTTATTTATTTGGCCAAGCGCCACAATATGTGGGCTCTTAGGTCTCCAACCAGGGATCAAATCCACACTCTCTGCGCTGAAAGTGCAGAGTCTTAACCGCCAGAGCACCAGGAAGGTTCCCCCAACCCCCACCCCATTCCCCGCTTTCCTTATTTGTAACATCCTTATCCGATATCAAAAAGTCTGGGTCTCATTATCTACAATATATTTTCTTGTCTGTTCAATCATAGTGTATACATCCCTGGAGATGAGACTGGCAACCCACTCCAGTATTCTTGCCTGGAGAATTCCATGGACAGAAGAGCCTGGCTGGCTACAGTCCATGGGGTCTCAAACAGTCGGACACAACTAGAAACTAACATACACACATACACAGTGTACATATAAAGTACTTTCAGAATTGCAAACCCATATCCCCATGGGAAATAAATTTACTAAGTTGAGTACAACATTGCTGTGCAGGACTTTTGGCTTAAGCATTATAGTTTATAGCCAAAAACTATTTTTCCAAGATTAGTTAGGTTAGTTCTTTACTTCGCCACACATTTCAGTGTGACTATGTTATTCATTAATACACTTAGTTTCATTTATTGCTCTTAGTGTTCTATTTGAGGTTATCCCCAAGTCTTGGCTTATTTCAATTATTTGTTTTGGGAAGGGATGAGCTTGTGAAACATTACCATGGTTATAAGAATCAAAGAAATATAAAAGGAAGTCACAGACAAAGGTCAGCTCCGCTCATTCATAGTGCGCATGGTTTCCACTCACTTTCATCCTCTCCTCGTATCTCATTATTTCTGATTTATCCTTCCTATGTTTCTTTTGTACAAGTTAGCAGATAAATGTTTATTTTCTTAAAATCGCCTTCCTTTTTACACAAAGTAGTTCATCTTCATCAATGTCTCTCTTTTCTCATAAATTTGGAATCTTACCCTGCACATTCTTTCATGTTTATTTTTCCACATGAACTTTAGTATCAACTTATATTGCTTCATTAAAAAAAAGCTTGTTGGTATTTTTATCGGAATTGCATTAAATCTATAAATTGATTTAAGGAGAGCTGACATCTTTATAATGTTGAGTCATCCTATCCAGGAACAGAGAATGTCTTTCCATTTGTTCAAGTCTACATTTTTGGCTTTCAGGTGTGTTTAAAATTTTTCACATCTAGGTTTTGCACATTTCTTATTATGTTTATTCTTGAGTATTTAATCTTATTTATTGCTATTAAAAATGGGATTTTTCTCTAAATTTATAGTCTGTAACTAGTTATTATTTGTGTATATACACAGAAAGGGACTTGTATTATAGGAAGAGAAGTGGGGAAACATGTTGAATTTCAGGTGGTAGAACAATATTCAAGGGAAATATTCTGGAGGCATTTTGAGGTACAGGACTCAGGCTAAGAGAAATAATTAGGGACTGATTTTTTTATCTATATGTGGGTGATGATTGTAATATAAGGAAATGTTTATAATGTAATATAAATGTAATATGTTTAAATATAAATATAAAATGTAAATATAAATATATAATGCAATAATAATTACATAATAAATATAAATTATTACCTAATAAATAGAAAATGTAAATATAAATAAATATAAAATAAGTATATATTTATAATATAAATATAAAATGTATATGTAATGTTTTTAATGTAATATAAGGAAATTACAGAGGAAATGTAATAAAAGAGGAAGAGAGTTATTTAAAAGGAAAGGGTTGGGGAGAAGAAGAAAAAGCACTGAGAGCTGAAGCCTGAACCATGAAGAATATCCAGGCTTAGGACGCAGAGTGGAGGTAGAAGGAACATCAGAATAACGGAAGTCACAGGGGCCAAGAAAGAACAGTCCAGAGTAAAAGTGGGCCTCTCTGCAAAAGCTGTAAAGTCAATGAGACCTAAGCAAATGCCATTAGATGCAGGTAATTCTAATGTTTTCCAAAGCTCGGTTCCCAGCATTCTAGTTCCTTCAGGATAGGTATTATTCAAAAAACGTTATGGAGATCAAAACGTTTTGAAAAACATTGGATTAATGAAAATCAAATAGGACTTCTCAGAGCTGTTAGCATGCTGCCACGGATTATGAATTCCCATAAGAGACAGCAGTATGCAGATTTCTGCACTTTTCTTTCTAGCCAACTGAAGGTTAACGAAGTTATAGCCACAGTGGAAGCCAGAAAACAAAGAGCTGGATGGGTTTACCATAAATCTATTCATTGAGAAGTAGCATTCATTTCAACAGAACGTATACTATGTGCAAAAAGAAATATTTTGCATAATGTTTTATAGCAAATTAACCTAATCATGCCTTAACACATTTTTTTCCAAAGAAGATTCTCAGGACAATATGTATCTTGGAATACACTTTGGAAATTTTAGACCACACGATAAATCAGTTCTCTTCAGCCTCTCTGCCTTCAAAGTCAAAAACAGAATCTAGGAATTTTATTTTTATTTTACAGGAAACAGAACTTTCCTACCCTGGAAGATTGCCACAGAGTACTCCCAGTGTTGACACACCGCAGCCCCAGCTGAACAGCATGCTGAGAATTACTCTGAAGCGGGCACCTGAGAGCTGGGGGGGACAGGAGTGTGCTTTGAGGAAGAGAGGGGCTCTGTGAGGGCAGAAAGAACACCAAACCAATGGAATCAAAAGGCCCAGGAGTATTTGGAAACTCACATGCAATCTGGTAGCACAGTTCCCAAGAGGTTTGATGCCAGAGAGCCAGAAAGACTTTGGTTCTCAGAAGCAGATCCTCAGTGCTGGGAGTCTGGCAGCTCCAGGCCTTCTCCAGAAGGGAGCAGTTCCTGACACAGCCTGTCCAGGTGGAGCCTGTGGATGGGCACCAACATGGGAGGCAGTTAGGGTGGGGACAGGGCTGACTGGAATTTCCCCTTGCAAATAAAATATTCTAAACTCACTCATCTAAAATGTTATTTTAAATTTTCTAAAACAAAAACTCACTCCTGAAAAGATACTCTATCATCAAAGGAAGAAACATTTCTCTAGTAAACACCAAAAGAGAAGTTCTAGTGACAGTGGAAGCCAGATAACAAAGAGTCGGATGAATTTATGATAAATCTGTTCATCAAGATGTTCCTTGCTGCTTAGTCACTAAGCCGTGTCCAACTCCTTTGCGACTCCATGGACCGTAGCCCTTTAACCCCGGGATTTCCTGTAGCCTGTAGCCAGGCTCTGTCCATGGACTTTCTCAGGCAAGAATACTAGAATTCACTTAAACAGAGACTATATTGTGTGCAAAAGGAATATTTGTATATTTTTAGAAAATTAAAGAGGAAGACAATTGCTTTATTACCCAATGCTAATGTAAGACTCTTCATTTTTTTAAATCCTAAGGACATTGGATAAGTGGGTGTTGGATAAGGGCAAGAAATAAGAGAGTATATAAATACAATCAGACGTATTCGTGCCTGTCTCATGGAATTTCATTCAGTTTTAGGTCCTGAATTTGCTTAAGTTCTCATCAAGTCTTAACCAAGCCTGTCAGCATATTGGAAACCTCATTCCCATCAGTGTGTGGGGTCTGGAATTAGTCTTGCTGATCGAAGTCTGGTAGCCTGGGCACCAGTAGTCCAAATCCTGAATGTGTCGTGTCTCCCCTACCCCCGTCTTGTTTGTGCACATCTATCCTGCATGACAGGACTTCTTTTCCAATTTGTTTTGTAACTCATTCCTCTCCTAGGATACACATCTACCCTAAACTTAAGCCCTCTTGACTAGCGTCTTGACAGTCTTCCTCGTGTTCGAGGTTGACACGCTCAATCCTCTCCCGCTCACTCTAATCCCTTAACCGCCACCATCACCACCACCACTGTTCCTGTGCTCTGCCTGATGACTGGGGTCTGGCTCCCAGCTGGATAGAAATCCCACAGCCATTATTCCTTATTCGACTAAAAGTAGCACTGCTTCATGGAGATCCCTACCACTAAGCCTCAGCCAGAATGTCTCACGTGTTAAATATCAATGTTAAATAAATAGGATGGAACCTCACACCAGGACTTATGAAACAGACTCTTAACTGATTTTACCATTTCCAGTCTCCCTCAATTGCAAATCATGCCACAGATAATCACCAGATTAATCCTCCTAAAAAGCTGCTCTTGTAGAGACATGCTTCTTACTTATCTCTCATACTTCCTTACACAACTTCGATATTGACTCACTAACCACTCAGTACTCCTTGTTAATTCTTGCTTTTGTTCATAATTTTATTCTCATCTAGAATGTCCTTCTTCCTTCTCTATTCCTTTTCAACCCCTGCCCATTTTTAAAGTTTCTGTTTAAACCTTTCATCTTGATAAGTTCTCTCATCTACCCTTTGGAAATATCTTGCCCTTTTGAGCATTCCATTAATGTTTAGCAGCTGAAATACTCACTCATCATTTGTCACATATAATACAGAGAATCTCCAATTTACAAATAAGTTTGGAAAAGGTATCTTTATAAAGTGGTTGCTTAACAGTATTTTTTGAGTGGGTCTACTTTGTTGGTCATTGTTGAATAAAATTGAACATTTAGGTAACTTTTGGTAATGGGAAGGCAAAAATTAGATACTCTATTACTGCATGTTATTATGCAGCTCAAAAAATGCTCAGTAATATTTGGTTGATTTTTGCATTATTGTGATTTAATTAAATACTAAAAAATAATAAAGTGACTCTGAATACAATCTCCCTCAGAAGTCAGATTATAAATGATAGTTAGATTGTTTTTTACATTCTATTTTACAGTGGAGTATAGTTGATGAACAATATTCTGTTAGTTTCAGGTGTATAGCAAAGTGATTCAGTTATACATATATATGTATCTATTGTTTTTCAAATTCTATTCCCATTTAGGTTGTTACATAATATTGAGCAGAGTTCCCTGTGCTTTGCCAAGGACCTTGTTATTTATGCATTTTAGATATAGCAGTGTATACATGTCCATCCCAAACTCCCTAGCTATTCCTCCCCTCCTCAACCCATCTTCCGCCTCCCCCAGTAACCATATGTTTGTCCACTAGGTCTGTGAATCTGTTTCTGTTTTGTAAATAAGTTCATTTGTATCTGGTTAGATTCTGAAGCTAGCTCACAGAAATCTAAGGCCTTTAAGGAAACTGAACTCAAGTGCTCAGTACCAGTCCAAGAATCTGTGGGTCGAAATGTTATGCTGTCCAGAAAGAGCAAAAGTATAAATATTAACAACTCCTTCTGTTTGACAAAGCAATAATTTCTGCTCTTGGGCAACTTTCTACTTAATTTAACAAATATTTAGGAGACAATTACTAAGTGACAAGTACTGTAGAAACACAGTGATTAAGACAAACATATCCTTTGGCCTCATAATGGATACTTTCCCTACCCCCTTTCTGTATGTCGTGCTCCTTCATCTCATCAACCATTCTTCCACAGGCCAAAATTTCAGACCTAGTGACTGTGTTATTGGAAGCAGTGCCATTCACCAAGGCGGGACTTGCCAGAGAAAAGATGAGTTTGGATGTATTTGGTTTGGAGTTTTTTGGTGGTTTTTTTTTATGATAGCATCAAACCTTGCTTCTATCACCAGTTCCAACCACAACTGGGTGTTGTTTTTGCTTTTGTGTTTTACTTAGAAGAAATGGAGTAGCCATCATAGTCAACAAAAGAATCCGATATGCAGTACTTGGAGGCACTCTCAAAAACGACAGAATGATCTCCGCTTGTTTCCAAGGCAAACCATTCAACATCTGAACATCCAATCCCAAACCATTCAAACACCTGAAGTAACAGGCAAATTTGGCCTTGGAGTACAGAATGAAGGAGGGCAAAAGCTAATAGAGTTCTGCCAAGAGAATGCACTGGTCATAGCAAACACCCTCTTCCAACAACACAAGAGAAGACTCTACACATGGACATCACCAGATGGTCAACACCGAAGTCAGACTGATTATATTTTTTGCAGCCAAAGATGGAGAAGCTCTATACAGTCAGCAAAAACAAGACCAGGAGCTGACTGTGGCTCAGATCATCAATTCTTTATTGCCAGATTCAGACTGAAATTGAAGAAAGTGGGGAAAACCACTAAACCATTCAGGTATGACCTAAATCAAATCCCTTATGATTATACAGTGGAAGTGAGAAATATTTAAGGGACTAGATCTGATAGACAGGGTGCCTGATAAACTGTGGACAAAGGTTTGTAACATTGTACAGGAGACAGGAATCAGGACCATCCCTAGGAAAAAGAAATGCAAAAAAGCAAAATGGCTGTCTGAGGAAGACTTACAAATAGCTGTGAAAAAAAAAGAAGCGAAAAGCAAAGGAGAAAAGGAAAGATGTACACATTTGAATGCAGAGTTTCAAAGAATAGCAAGGAGAGATAAGAAAGCCTTCCTCAGTGATCAATGCAAAGAAATAGAGGAAAAGAACAGAATGGGAAAGACTAGAGATCTCTTCAAGAAAACTAGAGATACCAAGGGAACATTTCATTCAAAGATGGGCTCGATAAAGGACAGAAATGGTATGGACCTAACAGAGGCAGAAGATATTAAGAAGAGGTGGCAAGAATACACTGAAGAACTGTACAAAAAAGATCTTCACGACCCAGATAATCACAATGGTGTGATCACTCACCTAGAGCCAGACATCCTGGAATGTGAAGTCAAGTGGCCCTTAGGAAGCATCACTACAAACAAAGCTAGTAGAGGTGATGGAATTCCAGTTGAGCTATTTTAAATCCTAAAAGATGATGTTGTGAACGTGCTGTACTCAATATGCCAGCAAATTTGGAAAACTCAGCAGTGGCCATGGGACTGGAAAAGGTCGGTTTTCATTCCAATCCCAAAGAAAGGCAATGCCAAAGAATGCTCAAACTACCACACAATTGCACTCATCTGACATGCTAGTAAAGTAATGCTCAAAATTCTCCAAGCCAGGATTCAGCAATATGTGAACCATGAACTTCCAGATGTTCAAGCTGGTTTTAGAACAGGCAGACCAGAGATCAAATTGTCAACATCTGCTGGACCATGGAGAAAGCAAGCGAGTTCCAGAAAAACATCGATTTCTGCTTTATTGACTATGCCAAAGTCTTTGACTGTGTGGATCACAATAAACTGTGGAAAATTCTGAAAGAAATGGGAATACCAGACCACCTGACCTCCCCCCTGTGCAACCTGTATGCAGGTCAGGAAGCAACAGTTAGAACTGGACATGGAACAACAGACTGGTTCCAAATAGGAAAAGGAGTATGTCAAGGCTGTATATTGTCACCCTGCTTATTTAACCTATATGCAGAGTACATCATGAGAAACGCTGGACTGGAAGAAGCGCAAGCTGGAATCAAGACTGCCGGGAGAAATATCAATAACCTCAAATATGCAGATGACACCACCCTTATGGCAGAAAGTGAAGAGGAACTCAAAAGCCTCTTGATGAAAGTGAAAGAGAAGAGTGAAAAAGTTGGCTTAAAGCTCAAGATTCAGAAAACTAAGATCATGGCATCCGGTCCCATCACTTCATGGCAAATCGATGGGGAAACAGTGGAAACAGTGTCAGACTTTATTTTGGGGGGCTCCAAAATCACTGCAGATGGTGATTGCAGCGATGAAATTGAAAGACGCTTACTCCCTGGAGGGAAAGTTATGACCAACCTAGACAGCATGGAAATCCAACCAGTCCATCCTAAAGGAGATCATTCCTGGGTGTTCATTGGAAGGTCTGATGCTGAAGCTGAAACTCCAATACTTTCGCCACCTGATGCGAAGAGCTGACTCATTTGAAAAGACCCTGATGCTGGGAAAGATTGAGGGCAGGAGGAGAAGGGGACAACAGAGGTGAGATGGTTGGATGGCATCACTGACTCAATGGACATGGGTTTGGGTAGACTCCAGGAGTTGGAGATGAGGGAGGCCTGGAGTGCTGCGGTTCATGAGGTCACAGAGTCGGACACGACTGAGTGACTGAACCGAACTGAACTTTTTATGATAGCAGAGGCCATGGAATTGGTTTCTGTTTCTGTTATATGTTGTTTAGAAGAGAGATTATACGCTGGGGAAAGAGGATTATGTATTCTATAGGAGCTTAAAATTTGGCACGCTTGCAAGATATCACTTAAAGATCTGCAAAGTGAAAAAAAAAAATAAAGGACATGCTGTTTCAGAGCTTATGAGGATAAGAAATGACTTGGAATTTCCTAGCAGTCCAGCGGTTAGGGCTCTGCTCTTGCACTTTCACTGCTAATGGCCCACGGTTCAATCCCTGGTCATGGAACTAAGACAAGCCACAAAATGAGGCCAAAAAAAACAAAGTGACTTGGGCCACAGCTAGAGGTTTAGTCTGATCAGTGTAGTAAGATAATCATTCTCAACATGGACATGCGTAAGATCATTTTTCTAAGTACAGTTGGCTTGAAGGTTTATTTTTTAAAAGTGTTAAACGGGCTGTATGGTCTTGGATTTTATTTTGCTTTTTCCTTGAGGGCATTTTATAACAGCAACTAGTCTTCTTCATTAGGGCCAGAAACTGTCCAATCCAGCTTTACACCCCGTAAAGACTTGCACACTCTATGGATTCAATAAGTATTTGTCAGTTGTTCCACTGTGTCCATGTTAGATTCTGAGACACATCAGTAATTTCCCTAGGGTTAATAAAAGTAATTGTGAACAGTTGGATAGTCTGATGTACCACAGACTGGCTAAATATAGCAATAACAGCTACCACATTTGCTAAAATAACAGCTAAGCTGCTATACACAATTTGGGATTAAAGACTCATTAAATAATAACACAATTCTTTCCAGTATAACTGGCCTACACATTATTCCAAGACAGGCATTAAATATCCCTGCTCCCATATTCCCAATTACTCTGTTTATCCCACCTAGAAAGACCTTATCACTCCTTTCCATAGCTCCACCCTCTTCTGCCTTGTTAACCTCTCTCCAGTCCCATCTGTGAAGGCCTTCCTCAACACTCTGGCCCTAGGTCATCATGCCCAACCAGGACACATTATTCTATTTCCCTAATTCTATGCATGGAACCTCTCTTCCCAACCAGACTGAAGAGGAATCTTTCAGAAGTTTTAGGATCCTCCTTGCCTTGCCCAATATGGTAAAATAATAGGCACCCCATAACACATTGTTGTTGAAGATGATTGAAGGATAAGCCCCAAATAAGTCATAGGCCCATGGACTGCTAGAGTTGGAAGGAAACTGAAAACCCCATGATCCTAGCCTAACGTCTAACAAACATTGTGCCTTAGTCCTCAGATTGACTGCATAAGTGAATTAGAGGTTCCCAACTAGGACTCCTCTGACAACTGCTGAAGTGAGATACTCCGATGATGAGGCAGGGCAGAAAAACTAGTCTAACTTAACTTTCTTATTTTTAAAATAGAGGAACATAGTTCCAAAGAGCTGACATTATTTTTCCAAGGTCGCACAACTAGCTAGTGTTAGAATTTAGAAACCTCATTTCCTGATCGGTACCTTGAAAGTTTTTGCCTAATGCCAAAGTACTTAGAGAATGGTACATTAGCTGTGTGATTTTTATAAAGAATATACCCCACAACTTTCCCCTTCTGCTTTCTATAATGATATTTTGAGTTCAAAATCTATTGAATAATTGAACGAGATAGTGACTGGATAAAAATTGTCCTTCGGGTTAACCAAAATAATTTTGCACTTAAAAAAAATGCTCTTTATGGTTATTATCACTGAGTTTCAACTCCAAATGGAGTTAAGTAGGAGAAAGCTTTCAGAATGAAACTGCTGCTACTATTTTATCCTTGCTACCAACTCCAACAAGAACAAGGGCCCTTACAAATTACTAAACCCTCCAAAATACTTCTATAATATAGGTACGACTTTTTGATGTTGTAAAATTACCATGCTTTATTTTGTTTTGAACATCTTAGATAAAATTTGCCTTAAAATACAGGAAGCTTTAAAAATAGAGAATACTATAATATGGTCAGTACCTCAGCAAGAGAACTTATTAAGTAAATGAACATATTTGGTTTCCACTGCTTCCTTTCAAAGCAGTGTAATAGGAATAATTGATGCCAAAATAAAACTATTCATTTCATATCAATAATATTAAGAATTTGCTTATAACTTTGATAAGAAAAAATATCATTTAATAGAGAAATTTGTTTTCTTATTTTTTCCCTTCCCCCACCTTTTAAACTACCAATAAAAAAAGGAATATGAATTTTACTTTTCAGACAATTTATTCAGTCTTGCTCTTGTTATATCTCTGGGGACTAGATTTACATTTTGAAAAAACACCACAATGCGCAAATGTGCATACCCTACTCAGCCAACATATCATAGATACTGTATAATAACATCTGGGAATATTAAACTTTGCCTTTACTGGCAACCCAATTGGCATTTTTAATTTACAATGCAGATGTTTTATACTGATGTGTTTTGGAAATATTTGAAGTATTCTCAAGACAGTATTCTGAGGTTTCTTCAGTGGTCCACTTTAGTCTTTTGAAGTTCTCTATACAATAGGATACATACATAGCTTTTCCAAAACATGCTTTGGTGGGAAAAAGAAAAAAAATGTTCAAGTTTGCATTATACAAGGCTTCCCTGAGTGGTCTGTACCTAATTCCTTTTGGGCACTGTTGTTTTGGCAGTTCATGAGCTTTATGACACCCGTCGGATAAAACTATTCCTGTTCCAGACTGCTTTGTGGAATCCAAATCACTTTAATGCCTTGTATTTATGAAACACTCATATTTCTAAAGTACAGATATAAAATTTTAATTTTACCTCTGAGCACATCATGTTTTGGCTGTGCATTATCTGGGGCTGGGGGCCGGGGTGGGGGATTGCCCAGTGAGAGCAATTACTGCCTCTGTGTGCAGAGAGAGCTGAGAAATCCCATGTATGAGTGTGAGTCTGTCCACAGCCCTCCCACTGAGCAGTGTTCTTTCATTCAAGGCCTCAGCCACTTCTCCTGGAACTCACTCTGGTTCAGAGAAGCGGCTTCTCAACTTAAGCGCAGTCTGGCTTCTGTCTAAAAGAAGTTGCCTTAACTGTCTATTGCTAGACAGTTAAGAACCCCCTCCCAGGGGTCCACTATCGTGTCATGTGCTTAAAACATGGACTTCAGAGCATTTTAGAAGCAGAATTGACATCTCCCCTGTTGCAGTGTGATGGGGCTAACAGGCAGGAAGCACATACGCTTTGGAGACACATTTGCTTAGATATAATCCCCAGCTCCATTGCTTACTAGCTACATGACTGGATGAGAATACTACTCTGGCCAGCAACAAGGACCTACAACATAGCACAGGGAAGAACTATATTCAATATCTTGTGATAACCTATAATGGGAAAGAATCTGAAAAAGAATATACATTCCTCTCAAAAAGAATATATAAATAAAACCAAAGGCTTCCCTGGTGACTCAGATGATAATGAATCGCCTGCAATGCAGGAGTTTTGGGTTCAATCCCTAGGTCCCAAGGTCCCCTGGAGACAGGAATGGCTACCTACTCCAGTGTTCTTCCTAGCATAATTCCATGGAAAGGAAAGCCTGGAGGGCTATAGTCCTGGGGGTCGCAAAGAGTCGGACATGACTGAGCAACCAAGCACACATATATAACCGAATCACTTTGCTGTACACGTGAAGCTAACACAACATTATGATCCAACCAAAAAAAAAAAAAGAGCTAAAGAAACACTCTTTTTCAGTTTTCCTTCTGTGATAATGGAGATAGCTATACTTCCCTGATGAGGTTGAGTGAAGATTAATTAAGAAAAACTGAATAGAACCCTTTCTACAGCATCAGATCCCTAATTAGGCTATGCCATTGGCATTGTGAACTCACTTGAAATAGCAAGTGTTAAAAAGCACACGGCTCCAATTTTGTATTGTGGTAAAAAATATAATGTACCATTTTAACCATTTTTAAGTGTTCAGTTCAGTGGTGTGAAGTACATTTATATTGTTGTTCAACCACCATCGCCACCATCAATCTCCAGAATTTTTTCATTTTCCCCAACCAAAACTCTCTACCCATGAAACTCTAACTCCCCTCCCTCATCTCCTCCTTCAGCCCTTGGCAATCATCATTCTTTCTGTCCGTGTGACTTTGGCTACCCTAGGTATCTCAAATAAGTGGAATCATACAGCATTTGTCGTTTTTCTTCAATTCTTATAGCTTAGCTACAATTTCAGTTCAGTTCAGTCGCTCAGTCGTGTCCAACTCTTTGCGACCCCATGAATTGCAGCACACCAGGCCTCCCTGTCCATCACCAACTCCCGGAGTTCACTCAAACTCATGTCCATCGAGTCAGTGATGCCATCCAGCCATCTCATCCTCTGTCGTCCCCTTCTCCTCCTGCCCCCAATCCCTCCCAGCATTAGAGTCTATTCCAATGAGTCAACTCTTCACATGAGGTGGCCAAAGTACTGGAGTTTCAGCTTTAGCATCATTCCTTCCAAAGAAATCCCAGGGCTGATTTCCTTCAGAATGGACTGGTTGGATATCCTTGCAGTCCAAGGGACTCTCAAGAGTCTTCTCCAACACCACAGTTCAAAAGCATCAATTCTTCAGTGCTCAGCTTTCTTCACAGTCCAACTCTCACATCCATATATGACCACTGGAAAAACCATAGCCTTGACTAGACGGACCTTAGGACTTCATTATTGATTTCTTGGTCTTGGCATTAAATTATTAAGTTACCATGGCCACATGTATATTATATTTAAGGTGTTAGGATCCAACCCAATGTACCTATATGTATATGTACCCCTACTATTCTTCTGATAGGATATTAGAGTACCTAATGATGATGGTTGGAGTAAGAAATGGGAACCCAGTCCAGTTTCTTGCCTGGAGAATCCCACGGACAGAGGAGTCTGGCGGCTCCTCCTAGGTCTCAGAGTTGGACATGACTGAGAGACTAACTCAATGATGACGGTGATGGTGATGACATAATCTCCCAGTTGTCTCCCATATCTTCTCTTTTCACCTTCTGGAACAGTAATTCTGCCATCAGCAAATTCCTCTCACCCTCAGGCTCCTCACAAAACCTGACTCATCTCTTGCCTGGGGAGAATCTCAGAACTTGCTGTGCCCCAGCAACCATCTGCAACCTCTGAAGTGGGGGCTGCTAATTTTCCATCCCCATAGTCAATGGGCACAGAGGCTTTGCATTCTCCTGTATTTCTGTTTTGAAAAGTTATACTCCTTCAGTATCATGTTTGTGACTGGCTTTAATGCTCAAAATGTTCTATCTGACATTCATTGTATTTGCGTTGCTTACCTAACTCAAAGTAGTCACACTGATCTATGAGGTTAAGTCACCTTTTGATAGTTCAGTTCAGTTCAGTTCAGTCGCTCAGTTGTGTCCAACTCTTTGAGACCCCACGAATCGCAGCACACCAGGCCTCTCTGTCCATCACCAACTCCCGGAGATCACTCAGACTCGCGTCCATCAAATCAGTGATGCCATCCAGCCATCTCATCCTCTGTCGTCCCCTTCTCCTCCTGCCCCCCATCCCTTCCAGCATCACAGTCTTTTCCAATGAGTCAACTCTTCGCATCAGGTGGCCAAAGTACTAGAGTTTCAGCTTTAGCATCAGTCCTTCCAAAGAAATCCCAGGGCTGATATCCTTCAGAATGGACTGGTTGGATCTCCTTGCAGTCCAAGGGACTCTCAAGAGTCTTCTCCAACACCACAGTTCAAAAGCATCAATTCTTCGGTGCTCAGCCTTCTTCACAGTCCAACTCTCACATCCATACATGATCACAGGAAAAACCACAGCCGTGACTAGACGTACATTAGTCGGCAAAGTAATGTCTCTGCTTTCAATATGATACTCATAAATAGTTGTAGATGTTTTACTATAAAGAAAACCTAAGGAAAATTGTTTTTTTTAAGTGAACCAGAACAAATCACTCTATTAAAAATAATCCATAAGAATAGCTGTAGCAAGATCAGACTGCTATCAAGAGTGTTTGTAACTATTGATTTGTTGGCTAAAAATGTTCCAGGAAATCATAGTAAGCTCAAAACATATAAGTAGGAGCATTTTTTAAATTTCCAAATAATTATATATCAGACAGTAATGATCAAATTATGGGTGGCTTTGGGAAAATTACATGAAGCTCAAATGTTAGAATTGTTTGGAAAATAAATTTGGTTTTCATCAAAAAAAAGTATTACTTTTCAATCTTTATGCAAAAACTCTTCACATTTGGATAAATTGAGATAATTAACAAGACTCACTGAGGCATTAGATATAATGTGTGAGAAAAAGAGAAATGCCAATGGTGATACCAAAGTTTTAGCTTTGGACAAATGGAGCTGCTATTAATTAAAATAGAGAGGACTAAAAAAGCATGTGGTGGCAGAAGGAAATATCTGGAGCCATGTTTGGACATTTTAAGTTTGGGATGCTCGGATGCTCACTAGACACCCAATGAGAGATGATAAATAGGTGATCTGGAGCCCAGGGGAGAGGTTCCTGCAACCTAAGATTCATCAGCCTATAGATGGTATTTAAAATCATGAAGTTGAATAAGATCATGTAAAGAATAAGTAGAGACAGGAAAAAGGAGAAGTCGAAAGATTGGGTATTCAAACACTACCAAAGGAAACTGAAATGGAAAGGCCAGAAAGTCAGAGGGAACATACGCTAGAATGATTTCCTGGAAGACTGTAGAAAGTGTTCCAAGGAACAGAATCATCAGCTGTCAAATGATGCTGATTGGTCAAGGAAGGTGAGGACTGAGAAATGACTTCTGGTTTGGAAATGTGAATGCCATTGGTGATGTTAAAAAAGGAGCAGTTTTCACACAGTGCTGGGGTGAAAATCTGCCTAAAGTGGGTCCAAGAGAGAATTAGGGGAAAAAATTGGAGAGGGCTGATATAAACATCTAATTCAAGGAGTTTTGCAAGAAAGGGACAGAGAGGTAAGTGTGTAGCTGGACAGGAAGGGAGAGCCAAGGGAGGTTTTCTAAATGGGAGCAATAATACTGTGATTGTATGCTGAAGGGAATGATGTATAGAGAGAGGGAGGCGCAACCATGATGCAGAAGAGAGGGAGAGTCGCCAGAGCAACATCCTTGAGTGAGAAAGCATGGCTTCAGGTACGGGTGAAAAGATTGGCCTTTCCTAGCAACATGGCAGCTCATCCTCAGTAACATGAGAACACAATGCATACAGACACAGACAGGTAGATAACCAGATGTGATGGTGAGTTTGGACATTCCCTTCTGATTCCTTCAAGTGTACTGGTGAATAAAGTCATCAGTTGAGAGTTTAAAAAGGCAAGGAGGGGGATGGCTGGTGCCTGTGGAGCTCAGGCTACAGCATGGCTGCCACCCGCCCTGCCGAAGAGGCTGAGGATGGGATCCAAAAGTGGAAGAAAGAGGAGAAGGAGGAGGAGGAGGCAGCCGCGGGGCCGTGCATGGTTTTTTAAAAAAAAAAAAGGCAAGGAGGTGCAGGCAGTTTGAGGAGAGAAGGTACAAAATAACCTAGACATTGACAGTGAAAGTGAAAGTGAAGTCGCTCAGCCATGTCTGAATCTTTGCAAACCCATGGACCGTAGCCTGTCAGGCTGCTCCGTCCATGGGATTTTCAGGCAAGAGTACTAGAGTAGATTGCCATAGTAGCGCTACTCAAAGTGTGGTAAGAGACCAGTGCTTTCTTGCAAATTCTCTGCTACCTGTCCATGAAAGGATATGTACAGAAATTAATAGTGAGCATTTAGAATATTTTCTAACAATTTGAGAGTACTTTTTAGATTTAAATTTAATAATAAAAATTTGGGACATGCATTTTGCATGTTTTTGTTTTAATTTTTCTTGCAACTCATTTTAGTTATACTTTAAAAAGTCATGTCCAACTCTTTGTGACCCCATGGCTCTTCTGTCCATGAAATTCTCCAGGCCAGAATACTGGAGTAGGTATCCATTTCCTTCTCCAGGGAATCATCTCAACCCAGGTCTCCCCCATTGCAGGGGGGTTCTTTACCATCTAAGCCACCAGGGAAGCCTATATTTTATAAAAGTAACATTCTAAGATAAATTTTAAATTATAAGAAACTGGCCCTTCACAGTTTGAATAACCCTTGTTTAAAGTGTGGGAGAGACTAAGTAAACAGTATAACTACTAGGAAGCATGAAGCATCCACTTGATGTTAGTAATCATGAATTTAAAATACACACAGTAAAAATAGTTTTTTCTATCCCATCTCATTCAACAGTAGAGATAAGCTTTTATTGGCTGGAGAGTTGGATTTAAGCAGAGTTTTGGTTTCTCCAGCTGAGTACAATAAAGACAGAAGGGAAAAGAGAATTGGGATATAGCAAGGGATCAATTATAGAGTGACTATTTAGTCTGTCAAAACTCAACAAATGTAAACTTGAGATTTGGGCATTCCCTTATATGTAGATTTCACATCAAAAGAAGAAAACTGCAAACAAATGTTGAACTCAACTTAATGATATGCAAGCAGAAGAACTTAGAAAGTAGGGATGTCTAATTTACTTTGAAATGCACGTATAAAAGGATAAATTGAGAGATGAATAGAGGAATGACTAAGTGGATAAATATGGATAAAATTGAATGGTAGAATTCAAGTGAAAGAGATATGGCTGGTCACTGTAAAATTCTCCCTCTTTCACTATTTGTTTTACACTTTTCACTATAAATGTTGGGAAAATATGCCTTGAATTTTTTGTGATCATTTTCTCTTTCTACCCAGATTAGTTTAGTGGGCTCATGCTTTTTTTTCCACAAATTGAGAAGCTGAGTTCTAAAGATGCTAATGACGTCATCAAAATCAGATGGCAAGTTAGAAGTATATTTGACTTCTACTTAGTGATTTCCAGTACACTGGAAGCAACTGAAATCCTTAACTCATCCCAAGAGGACCCATGAAAGGGCTTCTGGAAAGCCCACGTGCTTGTTGTTGTTCAGTCGCTAAGTCATGTCCAACTGTTTGTGACCCCAGCTCTTTGTGAACTGCAGCATGCCAGGCTTCTCTGTCCATCACTGTCTCCCTGAGTTTGTTCAAACTCGTGTCCACTGAGTCAGTGATGCCATCCAACCATCTCATCCTCTGTTCCCCTTCATCCTCTGTCACCCTCTTCTCCTCTTGCTGTCAATTTTTCCAGCATCAGGGTCTCTTCCTATGAGTCAGCTCTTCACATCAGGTGGCCAAAGTACTGGAGCTTCAGCTTCAGCATCAGTCCTTCCAATGAATATTCAAGGTTGATTTCCTTTAGGATTGGCTGGTTTGGTCTTCTTGCAGTCCAAGGGTCTCTTAAGAGTCTTCTCCAGCACCACAGTTCGAAAGCGCCAGTTCTTCAGCCCTCAGCTTTCTTTACAGTCTAACTGACACATCTGTTCATAACTACTCGAAAAACTAGAGCTTTGACTAGATGGGCCTTTGTTGGCAAAGTGATGTCTCTGCTTTTTAATACACTGTCTAGGTTTGTTATAGCTGTCCTTCCAAGGAGCAAGCGTCTTTTAATTTCATGGCTGCAGTCACCATCTGCACTGATTTAGGAGCCCAAGAAAATGAAATCTGACAGTTTCCACACTTTCCCCGTCTATTTGCTGTGAAGTGACAGGACTGGATGCCATGATCTTTGTTTTCTGAATGTTGAGTTTTAAGCCAGCTTTTTCCCTCTCCTTTTTCATCTTCATCAAGAGGCTCCTTAGTTCCTCTTTACTTTCTGGAAAGCCCATAAAGCCCTCCAAAACAATGTAAAATTTGAAGTGTATATTCAGATGTGCAATTTCCTGAGGAGAAAATTCATAGCTTTCAAATGATCCTTAAGAGAGAGTACTGTCTCTTTAAAAAGTTACAAGGGCAAATTTCATCTCCCTTCCTCAGAAAAACTGAACACAGTGTTAAGTCATTCAAGAAATATTTTTAAACCAATAGTGTTTTATTGATGATCAGTGTTAAACTGATACTATTTTAAACTGATTGGTGATAATGATATTCAAGAAGGCTTTTTGTAATTCCCAGATTGCAAGTATGCTTATAATGTAAGACACTCAAGCTTTTTATTGTTTTAAATTAGTGTTACATTTGGTCAAACCACTGGAGGAAAAGATATAGATATAAATACAGAGATAGAGATAGTTTGTATACTTTAAGAAACCCAAGAAATTGTAAATTATTGAAGAAATGAATGATTTAGCAGAGCTGCTTCTATTTTGTGGGGGAGGGGGGATGAGGGGAAATATTCCTCATCTCATGTAAGTGACTATTGTCTAGCTGTGCCTGTTTGCCCTTCCACTATTTTTCTTATTTGTCAACTCAGTCTATGCCTATCTTGATCTCCTAAAGGCCACACTTGTTAAGTAAATATCACAAAAGCTTATAAATGCTAACTATAACAGATTTCTCCTGAGTCTCCCAAGGATAAACTGAATAGATAGGCCAGCATAGCTAAAACTGTAAATCTGCTTGGGCTGTCAAAAGAAAGAGAATTGTGCAGGAAGTGAAAGAGTCAATGAGACAAATTAAAGGAAATAAAGAATTCTAGTGTGGCATGAACTGACAAGCTCAAGAATAAAATGATAAAGACCTTTAATCATGTTGGAAAGTCTATAAAACTATGTAAGTACAAGAACTAGAAAACATTAATAATAAACCTTATCCTGTTACATAAAAGACAAAATGAAAATGCCAAAACTTGAGAAAGGTCAACTCTATCAGAGAGTATATCTGTATTGAATGCTCATATTGAAAACTAATTGGAAGCCTGATGAAGAATTTGCTAAGAAAGACTGATCTTTTTAGTGTCAGATTGTATCAAACACAGGAGGCTCTTGGACCATCCCACTGGGCTTACACTGTCCCACTGGAGGCCATCCTATGTCAGACAGCTGGTTGACCAACTGGTGCGAGAACCCTAGATGAGCCCAGAAAAATCAGCCAGCCAAAGCCCAGCTGCGATCAGTAGAATCGCCCAGCCAACCCCTGACTCAGTCCCCCTGGAAAACACCCTTTGTCGGGTGGGAGCAAGGGCAGAGTGGGGAGACCTACTGCAGTGCACTTTGCTGACAGCCCCTCAACTGCCAGTCAAGGCTAACCTCACACAGAGACAACCGGGCATTGTACACCTTCTGAGGGGATGCAGTCAGTACCCAATGTACTTATGAAGTAGTCTCCCCCAACAGTGGGAGCTGCTCTGACCAAGCATCCAGACCTACCTACCAATGTATAAGACATGCAGGGGACAGAAAAGATGCTAAACAATAATAGGGGCATGCAATCAGCAACATTCAGACTTTGAAAAACTCTATGGGACAAAGTACCTGGTTTCTTCCACAAATAAAGGGTGAGAAAAAACTAGAGATACAAGTCAATTGGAAAAAAAATACATTCATGAGACAAACAGGGAAATTTTAAGAATAATTGGATATTTTACAATAATAGGGAATTCCTGAGAATTTTTTAGATGTGATAATACATTGTGGTTACTTTTTTTTAAAAGTCCTTGTAGAACTACACACTGAAATATTGATGGATGAAAAGATAGTATATTTGGCTTTGCTCCAAAATAATTCAGCTGGGAGAGGGGGTTATAAACAAAACAAGATTCTACATAAGCTGACCATTGCTGAAGTTGGGTGATGGATACATGGGGCCTCATTTCTCTTTACCTTTGTATATATCTGAATTTTTCTTTTTAAAAAAATGTTTTAATAGTATAAGAGCATATCATTTACATACAACACATGACAAGAAAAAGTTCACGGATACTGCCCTTCCTAAAAGAAGCCTGTCTATTGTAAAAAGTTCCTCTCATTTGCAGATGCTTGTTCTTCTGGGGACCCCAATGACACTATTAATACAAAGAATCCCCCCAGGCTAGAGACTGACTGGAGCCAACCTAAAGGCATGAAGGCATACATGTAGAAACTTGTGCATTCCTTGTATGTCTGTCGACCATATTTTAGTGTATACACACTGAAGAAATACTTCTGTTAATTAACCCGCTTTTAAATTATTAAAATAAAATCAAGTTTATGACAAAAACTCAAATAGCATAGAAGCTGGGGTAAAGGTAAAAAGTAAAATTCTTTCTCTCAACATCCAATCTCACTCCCAGAGGTGTAGAACCACAGAATTACATATTCTTGAATGTCCTTCCAGAAATATTCAATCCATAGTCAAGTGTGTGTGTGTGTTTAGAAAAGTTATTTTTAAGGGATATTTGATGAAGCAAAAGAATAATCTGACTTTTGGTTAATTTTATTATAAAAATTATTATTGAGTATATAATACATCTTTATTTTGCAGCAACACTTTAATATTCATAAAGCTCTATATCATACAACTTAATCATTGCCTTCTTGTCACAAATGATTTCCCATATCATTCTAATATAGTTATTTATATTTTATAGATCATTTGAAAATAAAGCTGAATTCTTCATCCTAATATAAAATGATACATTAAAGTGAAAACAAATTAATGGCTTATTTATCATTGTTTTTTTAAACCCTTCAAGTTGAAAATGTTAGATAGATTTTCCTTTGGGGCTATTATGGTGTGGACTCTCATCAATAAAGTTACACAAAATTTTAATGCATGAAAACAACAAGATTGCTTATTCTTAAATCACCTTGCTGAATTAGAAGTAAAAATTATTGTTATAGAGATATGCAATGAATTTTTCAAAATATATTAAAATTGTGAGAGTATCTCATTAATACTGCTACCTTACAATTTAAAACATTAGTTCCTAAAAGTTGTAAGATTTGCAGCAATAAACAACATTGTTTCAGACTTTAAAATTTTTTAATCCACTAATTTGCCACATAACTATGTAACTATTGCACTTCAGAGTCTCAACTGAACTTTGCTTTCATGTGCTCATTTTGCTTTATGCCCTGGTGGATCAAATGGTAAAGAATTTGCCTGCAATACAGGAGACCCAGGTTCGACCCCTGGGTCAGGAAGATCCCCTGGAGAAGAGAATGGCTTCCCCGGCGAGCTACAGTCCAGGGAGTCTCAAAAAGTCAGACACAACTGAGTGACTAACCCTTATGATTACGCATTTTTCAAATTACTGAAAAAGGGGAGTCACTTTTACTTTGGTTACACGCAGAGTTGGCTTCATGGCTGTGTACCTGGGCCATCACACAAGGCCCCACATTCAGAAGGGCCCCACACTTAGTTTAATGCTCTACTGTCATTATGCTGATATTCATATTAATTTTATCTTTGAACTTGTGTTTTGTAAGTCAAGTTCAAAGGCACATCACAGCACAGCATGAGTAGATGTGCACAATGTGTGTACATCCATGGTTCCTGGCCAGCCTGTTTGCACATAGTACTCCTGGCGCTGCAGAGACAGTGGACCAAGCATGAAAGTTGAGCAGGACTCAGCAAATACAAGGTAAGCATTTTACAGAAGCCATTGGCTTCCGCGGAATGTTGATAGAATGTGCATGTATCAAGAAGTGAAATAAAACACAGTTCAAGTTGTTTTTTCCAGCATTTCCAGTGTTCTAGTAAGAACAAAATACATATGCATGTAATAGCTACAAAATACAAATTGTGTAATTTCGGTGATTCCACATGCAAGTTAAATGTTCTCATATTTATGTTTAAAACTAGAGTTCTACAATAAAAAGATGGATGATAAAAACCATGCCAGTAATTTAAAATGTCTAATTCATTTTTACTTAGAATAAAATTAAGTGACAATAAAAAGCAATATAACAAGTCAAGAGAGGTGGTAGAAGAAAGGAAAAGGTTTTATATTTTAGTACTTTTAATGCCACTTTTTTCCTGACTTTTGGACAAAGTCTCCCCCACATTTTCCTTCTGCACTCGGCCTCACAAACTCTGCAGCCAGTTCTGGTTACATGTTCTTTGTCTACCCCAGGAATCCTCCTGCAGGAAGCATCTGTCTTCCATTCTGAAGTCATTAGTTCACTCTCACAGCTGAGGTTTGACTGGAAAAAGGACATCTTTATTTTGGCAAATGGGCAGAACTGGCAAACAGAAGTAGCAAAAGGAATAATCATGTGTCCTGAAATCTAGTATGGTAAAATGCTTAAGCTCTTTTAGGTTGGGTTTTCTTTGCTTCATTGTAGTTTACAGCTGTGGATTTTTCACACTGAAGAGCAGTTGTCAAACAAATATTTTTCCTTCATCACTTCTTTACAAAAGCTCAAGACTTCCCAGGGCTGACTTGCTGTGAATTTTCTTTTATCTTGGAAGTACTAAAAATGACCGAAGACTAATCAAGAGTTGTGTTGTTAAATTTTATTGTGTGCTTTTCTGTCAGTATCTCTGATGAACCATCTTCAGACGATTTCAACAAAAGTTTACAGAGAGCTAGGCTTGTGAGAGCCATTGTGCTAGGCACTTGGTATAGCAAGAAAAAGATTCCCCAGCCCCGAGAGAGTTTGATCTAAAAGTTCTCCAGAGGGAACAAGTGAGGCCAGATGTGATGGTGAGTGATCTGCTGATTCACAGGGAAAGTTCTTTTGGGTTTCCTACACACACACACAAACTAGTGAACTCAATTTTGGGGGGTACAGAAATCATTCCCTCATAACAGATTAAGTACATAAAGTTAATTTGAAGTACCTGGGATAAAGGGCTTCCCAGGTTGCGCTAGTGGTAAAGAACCCACCTGTCAATGCAGGAGACATAAGAGATTCGGGTTCAATCCCTGGGTCAGGAAGATCCCCTGGAGGAGGGCATGGCAACCCAGGCCTGTATTCTTGCCTGGAGAATCCCCATGGACAGAGGAGCCTGGTGGGCTACAGTCCATAGCGTCTCAATTCCATTAGGCCTCAAAGAGACAGACATGACTGAAGCAACTTAGCACACCCAAACCCTGGATAAATATATTATGGCTTAGGAAAATAACAAGAAAGGACTGAAATTGACTCATTTGAGAGGAAAAGTGCTCCTTTGGGGGGGGGGGGGGCGCAGGGAAAGAAAACTGGTATCCTTTGGAGTTGAGATTTTAGTTTCTCTGATTTGAAAATCTAAGTACTAAATTGCTGCCTGGGAAAATCTGACCCAAGTAAAACTCTCCAAGTCCCAAATCTGACTTAGAGGTACTCCTACGACGATGATCAAAATCATTCCTCACATTGTGACAGGCTGCTGTTAAACTGCGGGGGTCTCTTCATCCACTAGTCTCTGAGGTCTTTGTTTTCAACAGTGACTCACTCTTCTTCATTCTCCATACCTACATTAAGAGCTATAACTTGTGATGTGCTTCTACAAACGCTCCTGAGAGTTGTACAGTAGCTCCATGTTAAAGTGTTCCTGAAAATGGTTTAACGTCTATTTTAAAATATTTGCTTAATGTTGATAGCATCACTGGCACAGTGGACATGAGTCTGAGCAGTCTCTGGGAGATAGAGAAGGGCAGGGAAGCCTGGTGTGCTGCAGTTCACGGAGGTGCAGAGTTGGACACGACCTAGTGACTGAACGACAATGCTGGAAGGCAAATATTCTTTGGGAGATTTTTCATAAAATGCTCATGGATCCTTTTACCCCCAACAGTCCTCAGGTGTGTTGTTTTTGTCTATTCCTCAACATCTTTCCTTCTTCCTTGCAATAGTACTGATTTTTAGCTGAGCATGTGGCCACCTGGTAAAAATCATTTCCCAGCTTCCCTAGCAGCTAAGTATGGCCATATGACTAAGTTATATCTAATGTGATAGAAATAAGATATATGTATGTAATAGCTTTATTTCCTGTTGGCTGAAATGTGACCGCTGGAACTTTAGCAGCCACTTTGGGCCAGAAATGGAGTACTAAAGACAGGAAAGCCAAAATACAGGGCGGTGGGGGGGGGGGGGGGGGGTGGTGCTGAATCCCTGATGATTTCAAGGACTGCCTACAGAAGTAGACATTTAGAAATATTTCTACATGGAGAGAAATAAAGTTCCACAATGGTAACGCTGTTATTATTTGGGGTTTCTGTTACTTGCTACAAGGTCTAATTGTCACATATATTTTCTTATAGTGCATGCGTGCATGCTAAGTCACTTTAGTTGTGTCTGACTCTTTGTAACACCTGGACTGTAGCTCGCCAGGATCCTCTGTCTATGGGATTCTCCAGGCAACACTGGAGTGGGTTGCTAGGTCCTACTCATTTTCTGGTTTATTTCATCTTAGGTTTATTTCATTTTGTCTGGTTTATTTCATCTTCAGTCTTAATACTTAAACTTTTATCTTCACTTTGGAAATCATTGCTCCTTCTGTTAGAGACTCCTTAAGGAAAGTTATGTTTTTCACAGATCTAGTTAATTCATCCTAATTATAAACAGGATTTAAACAGTGGAATAGCTACAAATATTAAATAGCTGAAAATATCAGTTATCGGCTTTCTGTCATATTCTAATTCTGCTAAAGCATGCTATATTCTTCGTGTGTGTGTGTGTGTGTGTGTGTGTGTGTGTGTGTGTGTATGTGTGTGTTAGTCACTCAGTCATGTCTGACTCTTTGCAACCCCATGGACTGTGGCTCACCAGCCTCCTCTGTCCATAGGATTCTCCAGGCAAGAATACTGGAGTGGGTAGCCATTTCCTTTTCCAGGGGGTTCTTCCCAGCCCAGGGATTGAACCCATGTCTCCCACACTGTGGACAAATTCTTTACCATCTGAGCCATCAGGGAACCCCCAAATGCTATATTCTAATTCTATCTAAAGCATTCAGCTCTAATCCCAACTTTAAGCAGGTTTCTGATCCTATCCATCCTACCAGCTTCCACAATACAACATTTAATTAACATAATAATTTTTTTTAAAGAACAGAGCATCTGGCTTCAACCTCAAGCCTGGGAGAAGTCTGAAGGAAACATTATTTCCCTTGGGATGTGGGGGTTGGGAGAGAATTTTCTGTGGTAGCCACTGAACTTATTGCTGGAATGGGGAAGTTAGGAAATACATATGCTGTAAGCCAGAAGACAATGGAACACTTCCAATCCCAAGGTCAAGGTGAGAACTTGACAGATAAATGATCTATAAGGGGTAAATGAGCTATAGTCACCTGTGGAGAAAATCTCAGTGGGGTGGGGAAGCATCAGATTGGGTGTAGGAGAGTAGTTGAGGATTTAGCCTAGCAGCAGAGTAAAGAGCAAGGAGCCCTTTACCTAGGCAGTGCCCTGTAGACACTGAGAGAAGTTCCAATGGCCTCAAAATTTAATATAAAGCCTAATCTAGAAGACCTGAATAGGCATTCTTCCAAAGAAGACACACAGATGGCTAGCAGGCATATGAAAAAATGCTCAACATCACTGTTTATCAGAGAAACGCAAATCAAAGCTATGAGACATCACCTCACACCAGAATAGAATAGCTATCATCAAACAGACCACAAATGACAAATGCTGGCCAGGATGTAGGGGGAAAGGGAACTCTCTTACACTGTTGATGGGAATGTAAATTGGTGCAGCCACTATGAAAAACAGTATGGAGGTTCCTCAAAAACCTAAAAATAGGACAATTATATGATACAGCAATTCTATTCTTGGGTATACATCTGGAGAAAATGAAAACACTAATGCAAAAAGATATATGCACTTCAATGTTTGTAGCAGCATTAGTTACAATAGCCAAGATATGGAGGAAACCTAAATGCCTATCAACAAATGAATGGATAAAGAAAATATGGCATGTGTGTGTGTGTGTATATATATATATACATATATATATGAATGTTATTCAGTCATAAAAAAGAATGAAATTTTGCCATATCCAGAAGCATGGATGGATCTTGAAGGCATTTTGCTAAGTGAAATAAGTCAGACAGAGAAAGACAAACACCATGTTATCTCACATGTGAAATCTAAGAAAAGAAAAGGCCAAGCTCATAGAAAAGAGATCAGACTTGTGAGAGGAAATCAAAGGAAACTGGTCAAAAGATAAAAGCTTCCAGTTATAAGATAAGTACTAGGGAGGTAATGTACACTTTAGCAAACCCTGCTGTGTGATATGTAAGCAAGTTAATCTTAAGAGTTCCACCTCAAGAAGAAAAAAAATATTTCCTTCTTTCTCTTCATTTTGTTTATATGAAAAGATGGATATTAGCTGAACCTATTCACAATATATGAAAATCAAACTGGTTGCTGTATGCCTTAAACTTATACAGTGATATATGTCAATTATTTCTCAATAAAACTGGAAATACATACATACACACTCACATAATAAAGTCCAAGGTCATGAACAAATTACTATAAATATAAGATACATATGTTTGTAGGTTAAATCACAGTCTTAAATAAAAATCACAACTGGTTAAGATGAATGAAAATTAAGGTATGTGAGTAATAACTTCATAAAAATAAAATTTTGTAGAATGTTATGAATGTAATTATTACTATAACTGATTTAACTCTTTAATTTGAATTTTATTTGTCTTTAATTTGATCTAGATGGAAGGGGTATTATTAATACCAAATGGTACTGACCAATATCTGCTGCTGCTAAGTCACTTCAGTTGTATCTGACTCTGTGTGACCCCATAGATGGCAGCCCACCAGGCTCCCCCGTCCCTGGGATTCTCCAGGCAAGAACACCGAAGTGGGTTGCCATTTCCTTCTCCAATCCATGAAAGTGAAAAGTGAAAGGGAAGTCGCTCAGTCATGTCCGACTCTTAGTGACCCCATGGACTGCAGCCTACCAGGCTCTTCCGCCCATGGGATTTTCCAGACAAGAGTACTGGAGTGGGGTGCCATTGCCTTCTCTGGACCAATATCTACTGTCCATTTTAAACCACTCAGTTTGGAAAGAACCTTACTGGCAAAGAACCATTTCCATCACTCAAATCCTGATGCATTTAACAAATTCATTTCAATTAAAAGTTTAAAATATCAAGAATGTTGGTTAGAAAATAAAGAATGTTGGAAATCAAATTAATAGTTGAAACAAACCATTCCCAAACAATCTTAGAATATGTTACTCAGAATAATTAGGCTTTAGTTCCTAAAAGAGCAACAGCAAAATATATCAAGCAGTGGCAATAAATATCCAGAATTTAGCCAGAAACCAAAGTAAAAGATAGTGGCTGCACTCCAGTTAGCCTCACATAGAGCCTTTCCTATCCCCTTTCTTACAGTGAAGTCTTTTGGAGAACAGCTTCTTATCCCTGACAGCTGAAACTGGTTTAGCTACAGAGTTTGTTGTCCTTTCCTCGTTCTTCTTTTCCTTACTGGAAAACAGTTCTTCCCACTGGGATAGGGAGGTTCATAAGTAAGGGAATTACCTGTGCCTCCAGGAAGAAGGCCTACAATGGGAGTTGGCCAAGTCCAGCAGACACCCAGAGTGGGCTAATCTCATTAGACACCTTTCCCAGAGTGTTCAGGGAGGGATGAGGAAGCATCAGTTCCCAGTCTCAGTCTGATTTCCTTCTTTGCCTGGAGCCCAGCTCTGATGCCTTTAGCAACAAAGCATACAGAATAACAAACTTTGAACTATTAGCAGGAAATATATTATATAAAGCAAAGTATTTACTGAATGTTACTATATACCTGATACTTGATGGATACAAAACAGTAGGTATATAAGTTTAAGCTTACAATAAATTTGTAAAGCAAGCAACAAATGTGTTATTATCTATTCATGTATCTGTGTCCTCCACTAGACTATGAATTCTAGGACAGTACAGATGATATTCATTGTGTTCACAGCTGCCCATGATGGCCCAGTCTCTACCCACCCAATAAATAATGAATAAATAAATGAGCATATATCATCAAAGTAACAACAAAAGGTAGCCTCTACACAGTTGGGTACCAAAGCGAAGGCTAGCAAAGTAAAGTTTGAAGCAGTTAGAGAAGGGAAGTTAGCTAAATAATAGTCAATGGGTTTGGAGATAAGGTTAGAATGGGCCTTCCCATTTCATGCAGAGTAAAAGAAGCTCTCCTAGCTAGAGCTTAGCAGCTTTGGGGACCCTGTCCTATTGAAAGTGAAAGTGAAAGTTGCTCAGTCATGCCTGACTCTTTTCAACCACATGGACTATACACTCCATGGAATTCTCCAGGCCAGAATACTGGAGTGGGTAGCATTTCTCCAAGAGATTCTCCCAACCAAGGGATTGAACCCAGGTCTCCTGCATTGCGGGTGAATTCTTTACCAGCTAAGTAGCCAGAGAAGCCCAAGAATACTGGAGCGGGTAGCCTATCCCTTCTTCAGGGGAACTTCCCAACCCAGGAATTGAACTGAGGTCTCCTGCATTGCAGGTGGATTCTTTACCAACTGAGCTATGAGGGAAGCCCATTGAGATATTCCTTAAAGAAGGCATAAGGGAGCAACTCCTATGTAAAACTGCCATCCCCATATGGGACAACAGTGGTGTTACGGTTAGGAGTTCCCAGGACAGTCTCTTCTCTTGGGTCTAGAGACCACCAAACAAATGACTGTCTTTGGTCACTAGACTAGACTGTTCCTTTAAGTATCCAAAGCCTGAAAGTCTTAGATATAAAGCTTGATTATGATATTTTAATTTAGGTGTCAGTGATATGTCTGAAATGTAAGGATTCGGTTGCCTCTTAGCTTCATGACTTTTAAGAATAAGCAGATGCCTAGGCAACCCAGCCCCTGATTGCCAGGCCATTCTAGACAAGGCTGTCTCCAGAGGTGGGACCTCCTGGCCATCTCTCCATGACAGCCCAGAGCAACAGGACACCTAATCCCAGGCCTCTCTTCTTGATCTGGTGAGACTCCACTGATGGAAATGTCATCTCACCTTTGACTGGAAGAGCAAGGATCCATAGCTATTGGAATAACTCTCCTCCCCTCCCTTTACCCTCTGCATGTACCAATCCCAGTCTGGAGTGGTAAGAAACTAGATCCCTCTTAGATCCTCTTTCCTCCCCAAAAGTTCTGGTTGGTAGCAATAAAACTCATGCATCAGTTGGAATCTCAGCTGAAAACTTATAATATGGAATAGTTGGAGGAAATTTTGGTAAAAGGACTATTTAAAAGGGTATGATCAGAGTATAAGGAATCAACAAGGAATAGTACAATAATGCCCCTGGGCTGTTTTCACCCTGCAGAAACAAGGTATAGAGGTTATTGAAACCTGAAGATTGAGAGGTTGTGCCCAGAGGGATGCCGAACAGGAGCCAAGACACAGCCAGCCTGATGAAAGCCCTCAGGGAGGAAACTGGAAGGATAATACTCTCATCCTCCAGTCTCTTTGGTCAAAGCCAACAGGAAGTTGGAGACCAAAAGAGAGCCCTTTAATGCAGCCTCTGCCTGCCACTTCTGATGCAGGGAGCAAGATGGAGAAGGGCAGGCAGGGATCTCAGGGGACAAATGGCAGCTCTCTGGCTCAGCTGTGCTCTCTGTGAGTCTCCATTCTCCATGAGTCTGTGCCTGTGTAAAGATTCACTTATTTCAAGTAAAAAGGACCTCTTCTTAAAATCAATCCTTAGTCAGTGAGCCAGAGGCAAATGGAATCATGGGATTGAGGGCCTAAATTCTAATCAGCCAATAAATGGCTGTGTGATATTGGAAAAAGTAAGCTTTTCTGTATTTGGCTTAATCACCCTTCACTGTCTCTTGAGTGTACTGTGAAGATATTTGTAGGACTCAGTTGCTCAGTTGTGTCCAACCCTTTGCAACCCCACCAGGCTCCTCTGTCCATGGGATTTTCCAGGTGAAAATACTGGACTGAGTTGCCATTTCTTTCTCCAGGGGATCTTCCCAATCCAGGGATCAAACCCAGGTCTCCCACATTGCAGGCGGATTCTTTACCAACTAAGCCACCAGGGAAATGTGATTATATTCTGATCCCTTCTTTTTCTACAATTGCTTTCCTTAATGACTTAATAACAAAGAACTTCCCTGGTTTTCTTTCTACTTATCTCTTCGAAATCAATCTGTTTCTCTCTCTCTAGCTCTTTCTATGTCTGTCTCCATCTTTATCTCTATCTCAGTCTTTTCCACTGCACTTCATCTGATATTGAAAGTTGCCTTGTGATATGGGCTTCCCTTGTGGCTCAGCTGGTAAAGAATCCACCTGCAATGCAAGAAATCCTGGTTCAATTCCTGGGTTGGGAAGATCCCCTGGAGAAGGGATAGGCTTCCCACTCCAGTATTCTTGGGCTTCCCTGGTGGCTCAGCTGGTAAAGAATACACCTGCAATGCAGGAGACCTAGGTTTGATCCCTGGGTTGGGAAGATCCCCTGGAGAAGGGAAAGGCTACCCATTTCAGTACTCTGGCCTGGAGAATTCCATGGACTGTATAGTCCATGGAGTTGCAAAGAGTCCCACACAACTGAGCAACTTTCACTTTATGCTGTGAATACTGTTGTGGTTTAAGGTGATCCTTCAAGTTCAACAAGAATCACCCTACTGGCATCTTATGTAATCCTGATACTATCACAGTGGAAATATTGTTTAAAATCTCCTTACAATATGGCATATGACAGAAGTGGTAAAATGCCAGAAGCCACAATATTCAAAGAACAATTGATTCCATGCAATTATGAATACAATAATTTTAATGATAAATAACAGGCTTACATACTGCATGTTTACATATTACTAAATAAATAATGGATGTTTACTATGTGCCAGGCACCATACTAAGTATTTTATACCGATTATTACTAGGTATTATTAGGTGCCATTGTTATTGCAACTTTGGAGAAGAGGAACAAAAGATTTAATGAAATTAGATAACTTCCCCAATGTTGCAAAATATTACTCAGATACAAGATTCAAATCTATGCACTTGACACTACACTATTATTGAATTTCAAAACAGGCATGTGATTCAAACCCTCTAACCCAGAGGTCCCCAGCCTTTTTGGCACCAGGGACTGGTTTTGTGGAAGACAATTTTCCCATGGGCTGGGAGTGGAAGTGATGGTTTCAGGATGATTGACGCACATTACATTTATTGTGCACTTTATTTCTAATCTGATGCCACCACTGATCTGACAGGAGGTACTGGTCCACGACCCAGTGGTTGGGGACCCCTGCTCTAACCCCATAGTCACACCTACAGTAAATTCCTAATCCAGAAGAAAGATAATACCAATCTGGAGATAGATGGTAGTGATTGTTCCACAGCAATTTAAATGTACTTAATGCCTCAGAACTGTACACTTAAAAATTGTTAAAATAGTAATTTTGTGTTGTGTGTATTTGATCACAAAAAACAAAATCAAATAATTCAACAAGAATGACGAAAGCAGTATTTCAGACCAAAAAAAAAAACAAGTGATTTTTGTAATATGCTGCTTTAAATGCTTGTGTTACAAAATTAATGATAAAATTAAATATTATAAATACACATTACCTATTTTGATTTCATGTATAAAATTGTATATTCAATTTAGGTGAAAAAATTTTAAACCATCTTCTTAATGGAGAGATGAAATTTTTCTTGTTTGATATTACCATATATTTGTACATGGCCATTTTCAAACAAAAATCAATAGCCATCTAAATTAATATTTAATGAAGAGAAAAACAAAGATAGCTTTGGACATGAAGTGACAGAGAAATTTTGTCATCACCAACCACTACGGATTATCGAAGGATTTACTACAGCAAATTGAGAACTGTACTAAGGAAGGCAATGGCATGGGGAAAATTTAAGTGGTGAAAAAAGAGAGACAGTACCACAGATACAAGATAATTGCTATGTTATTTTCAACTGCAAATAAAATAAGAAGTAATCAACATGCTCCCCAAAATGAGGAAATCAGCGAAGTTATTGTACTTCCACTTAAGAGAATATCATGCAGCCATTAAAAATTGTGAGTACCAAGATTTTTTATAGCTATATAGAAATACTTATGTTTTTATGTTTAATAAAAATAAAATGCAGAATTTTATTCAAATTGTGCTTATCAGGGCTTCCCTGGTAGCTCAGACGATAAAGTGTCTGCCTGCAATGCGGGAGACCTGGGTTCAGTCCCCGGGTCAGGAAGATCCCCTGGAGAAGGAAATTGCAACCCACTCCAGTACTCTTGCCTGGAAAATTCCATGGATGGAGGAGCCTTGTAGGCTATAGCCCATGGGATCACAAAGAGTCGGACACGACTGAAGCAACTTCACTGGTTCACTGGGTGCTTATCAGCATTATAAATATATGTGTACATATGTATGCAGATTTAAATAAAACATGCAAAAATTAAAGGGATGGTTGTGATTGGGTGGTAGAATTATGGGTGATTATTTTCCTCCTTTATTTTCCAAACTGTAATGCCATGTCATTATTGCACTAGTTATCAACTGTTTTAGAACAAGATGCCCTAATATCTAGAGACTTAAGACATCAAGCACTTATTCTCCCAAAGTTTTTGTGGGTCAAGGATTCAGGTTTGCTAGATGCTTCAGCCTCAAGGACAACAGTTGGCTCAAAGCTTGACCAAGAAAAGAGCCACTTCCAAGAGCATTCAGGTGGTCGCCGTGAGATTCAGTTCCTCTATCAGTGAAACTGACATTTGAGGCAGGCTGGGGCCTAGGACCCGCTACTGGAGTATTTGCACTTGTGCCTGGGCAAATGTCTCCTCAGACAATGGGCACACATGCACGGCTGGGGCAAATTACGAACCAAAGCTACAAGATGGCCACAGACCAACTGCCATTTCTGAGGAGACAGGGGCAAAAGCAGAATACTGTTCACACATCCCCCTCAAGCCCAACCTGCCAAGCTGCCCCTACCTTCACCCATTTAAGGAACCATCCTGCTCTCCTCGGAGGTGGAGCTGGGTACCTGATACTTGTTCTCTTTCTCTCCTTCATGCTGCAGCATGAGTCCCAGTAAAGCCTTGCCTGAATTCCTCACCTGGCCTCATCAATTTCTGTTGATTAAAGAGCCCAAGGACCCAGGTCACTATCACACTGGGGGCCAGTATTCTAATTCCATGGCTGCCACCCGACACCTTCCTCAGTTCCTCATCACATGGCCTCTCCATAAAAACATGGCAGCTGATTTTCATCAGAGCAAACATACAATGAGGACAAGTGTGATGGGAGCCAGAGTCATTTTGTAGCCTAATCTCAGAGCCAAAATGTCATCACTTGTGCCATATTCTGTGGGTTGGAAGAAAGTCCCTATGTTCAGCCCAGACTCGAAGAATGGGAGATCATTGAGGCCATCTTAAAGGCTGCCTACCACAGTGGTCATTAACATCTAAAACCTATGAAATAAGTGTTCTTTTCTTTTTATCATCCAGCAGTCTAAAATCAGCCTGTGACCCATAAATTCTTGGGAAATAGGAATCAGCAACTTCTAGCAAAGTATCAGTAGGAGCAAATCAGAAGCTTCTAAGCACACTGAAAAGCTTACGCTTCTAGAAATGTAGGGGCCCTTTGGGGCCAATTCAGAAAGGCACAGGGGTGGCATGAGGGTGAGGACTGAGGGGTGAAGGGGGACAGGAACAGTATACTATTGATATCTAAGAACTTTTCCTTTTACCACCCACCACCCAAATCCTAAAGAATTTTATTATGTTTCATCCTTGACCGACTTGTCTTCAAACTTCTGACTTCAGAAAGACCCTTTACAGCACATTTTTAAAATCAGAGGAAGGAGGCAACAGAGGAAAACCAAGCCAGATCGGGTGGTTTATCTCCATTACATAGGATTATGGTGTAAAAGCTTCACACTTTTCATAGAAAGGTGTCTTCTACCCTTCCATTTGGAAGGCACTGGGTAACCCTCGCAGATCAAAGACACAAGCAGTGAGAAATGAGGGTTGGGAGGAAGAAGAAGAAATAAAGACGACTCCACACCCCCAAATTATTAGAAAGAAACAGAAAAAATTAATCGATTATGGAATGATAGTTGTGTCTAATCATACTCCAGCTGCCATTAAAATCACTTTCTGATGTTACGGGGAGGGAGGTGGGAGGGGGGTTCATATTTGGGAATGCATGTACACCCTGGGTGGATTCATGTCAATGTATGGCAAAACCAATACAGTATTGTAAAGTAAAGTAAAAATAAAAATTTAATTTAAAAAATTGAAAAAATAAAATAAAATCACTCTCTGCAAAATTGCCCACCCTGGATTACCAATACCTAAATTTTTTTTTAAATTTTTATTGTAGTGTGTAGTTGCTTTGCAACGTTGTGTTAGTTTATTGCTTTACAGCAAAGTGAATCGGTTATGTACACACATATATCCACTCTTTTTTAGATTTCCTTCCCATTTAGGTCAGCACAGAGCACTGAGTAGAGTTCCCTGTGCTCTACGTAGGTTCTCATTAGTTATCTATTTTGTACATTGGGACTGTCAGTTCCAATCTCCCAGTTCATCCCACCCCCACATGCCCCGTTGGTAACCGTGAATTTTAGAACAGGAACTTGTAAGCTTTCAGAAAAGGAGAGACTTGCCCAGCTCTCTCAAACCAGTTCAGATTAGAATAATACATATTTAAACGATTGCCTCCAGACACCTCTAAGAAAGTAATTGTTTACTCCAGTTTACTGTTTGAAACAGGAGGTGAAGCCCCAGAAGACTCAGAACTTTATTTTAGCTGTGACTGTCACTAGTCTGGGAACTCCTCCAGCTCGACAAGACTCAACTGGAGTTTATGATTCAAAAATAGTTGCTCCCAAGGCTCCAACCAAATGACAAATGTCTTCATCTGAGAAGAGGTTTTATTCTACTCTTCTGAAGAAGGGAAACATATTGCCTTTTTGGTTGTTGCCTGTTTTTATTTGTTCGGGGAGGAGGTTTTACGCAGCCTGTGGTAGGGAAAGTTATCTGTGTCCTAATCCCCAGAAACTGTGAATATGTTATGTTTCAGAGCAAGCAATGATACAGGTTACATACTGAGTTAAGGTTGCTAGTCAATGGACCTTAAGACAAGGAGACTATCCTGGGTTATCCAGTATTCACAAGGGTCCTTAAAAATGGAACAGGAAGCAGAAGAATCAGTGTCACAGGGATGCGATGTGACTCACCTGACTGTTACTGGCCTTGAACCGAGCGAGGATCCGGTGCCTCTGGAGACTGGACAGGCCAGGAAACAGTTTCTCCCCTAAGGCGTCTATGAAGGAATATAGCCCTGCCAACACCTTGACTTTAGGCCAGTGAAACCCACATCAGAATTCTCCAGAACTATAAGATAATCAATTTAGATTGTTTTAAACCACTAAGCCTGTGCTACTCGGCTAAGGCAGCTACAGAAAACTAATACAAGCCGCAAGCCAAACGACAAATTGCCAAAGGACAGCTTTTTCAGTCTCATTTAGATTGAATGGTTATTTTACTAGGAAGAATTGCACAGAGATATAAGGAATCTTTGGGGTCTGGCTTGTACGACTGCCGTGCAGGCAGTCTAAGGCTGCCGCGGTAATCGTTATAAGTGGCGGCAGAAACAGCAGTCTTAAATTTCTCATTGACTTTTCACACTGAGTTGTGATAGTAACTTTCATCTACCACAGAAATTGATTCCAGTTAGTGAAGAAATTGGAAAATATAGGCTTGTTTATTTCAAGGGAAATGAATGGAAAAATAAAGACATTTAACTTCTCCTGATACTCTGTGAGCATAAAGCCTGTTTTCAGCTTTAAGTCTAAGAATTCAGAGACATTTGGACTAAAGTTAAAAAAAATATGTACTTTATTATCCACCTAAATCAGAGGGGCTTGGCATTTTAAACCTTGTCCTTCATGGAAGTGAGATGAAACCCATTATTCTATTCTGGAAAGATAAATAACCAAGTCCATCCTTCAGAGATGGGAATGTGTGACTCCAAACAGTTCAACCATTCTAAAGCTAAGGCTGTGTTGTGGTGAACTGGAAGGGCAAAGAGATGGACTCCTCTTACGTGAAAATCCCATGGGATTTTCTTTCTTTTTTTCACCCCCCTTCAAGAGTCTGTGAATGGAGCTTGGGAGATGAATGTGTACGTTAAGAGGTAGATTCTTCAGAGGATGCACTTGCTGAGCTCCCCATTAACACTTCAGGGAATTAAGTGCAGCTATCAGTGAGAGAATATTTCCCTAATACTCCATGTTTAATTTTTTTTCAATTAACAATTATGTTCAGTCAATCCCCAGCAGGATTTTTTGGTGAGACTGCTGGTTTCTTAATGCAAGTTTCTTTTCAGTTAGCTGAGCTAATGTTGATGACCTGTTTTCACTTTGTGATGCACTGGTAGATACATCCAGTGCTTACCTAAATGTATTTGAGAATTAAATCTTGTCTGGGGAAGTTTGCTCATTCAGCCTAGGGATTAGAAATTATATTGACCCAAGGAGCAAGATGCGCTATATTTAGTTTGGGACCAGGGCCATACATGCACCGCCAGACCAAGAAACTAGAGGGCTCTGACGTCATTTTCACTCCAGCATCTTACAAAACACTAAGGTTAGCAGTTAAGCTACATCATTTGAAAGTTACGATTCCCAGGTTCAAAATTATTTTAAATTTTTTGTTTGGAGCCTCATCTTCCGATCAGATATATTGGGTGTTTGAAGGGAAAGGTAGGGACTAGAAGGGGGAGTAATCGGCTTTTACTAAGGATCAACTGATATCTCTATTTACATTCTGAAATGAGGAAAGCAATCTATGAAGAGGCTAGTTAAGTCAATTACAGAAAGGTACAATCACACTGGCAGCAGGATTAGTTTTCCAGCCCATACCTTCCTGACTCCAGACCCCCATGCTTTATTCTTGTTACTATCCATCCTATATTTGTATGAGAGACAAGAAATGTGTATGCTTCATCTCAGTTGGAGAAGTGAGAACATTCTAATAATGGAATGAGTTCAGAATCTCCCAAGAAAAGTTGAATGATAGCTTCTGACTCAAGCTTCCATTCCTTTTTTAGACGGTCATTTTCCTCCTCTTTTTCCTTTTCTTCCTAAAAAAAGCACAGAAGAAATTAAACATTAAAACTCCAGGAGGAAAAAAACTCTCCAGGAGGGCACAGATTGTCATTTATCTTTGTATCTCTAGTGCCTTGTACATTACCTGGCCCAGATTAGGTGCTTGTCACTGACTTGTCATAGGAAAGAAAGAATTAATAAACCAATGAAGATCATTCTATTTATAATGCCTACTGGAACTGCTGTTTCACTTTCAAATGTCGAAAAGCATTTTGTTATTATTTTAAACCAGCTGTTTTGAATATGTTAAATATTCCAAGTTTCTGAAGTGGGTTACTGAAGACTGATTCTGGACGTGAAACTATTTTTCCTCTCTCACTATACAGAGACACACATGGACATGCATATTTAGCATGATATTTTTACTGTGTTTTCCAAAATGATTTGAAATCGTTTAGGTTCAAAAGTGTAAGCACTCTGAGTTCCCAAGTAACATTCTCTGAAAGGATCTTTTTAAATTTCATTAATTAAAAATGAGCTCTCTAAAAATGAGAGCATTCATAAGTCTCTCTAAAATGTAGGTATCTGTTGGACAGGATTTATGTATCACCCAACTGGAATGCAAAATGGTTTCTAAAACCTGGGTAGATGTGGGTGATGCACCATTAACAAGGAATTAAGAAAAATCAATAGTTTAAATATTGAAAATCTGGCTGCATTGGAAGCAGTGGTAATAGCTGTATCTACACAAACCGAGACAGCAGTCATACTTTCCAAAAATAATATGGAATGATTCTCTGAGAATTCTTCTCAAAATGTACACCTGATGTTTCCCACATTATAATTTTCTTTAGAAGAAAATATGGCATCTTAACTTGTCTTTCCAGCAAAATGCAAATACACTTTGGAATTTTTCTTACATAGCATTCCATGAAATGCCTATTTCCAAGTGAAAAAAATACTGTTTGTAATTAATTAAATATGCTTACTTCAGTAAAAAAAAAAAATCCAGAACTTGAAATAAAGTGATATATTTTCTCTGAACGACTTTAGTTCATTCCTTAAGAACAGAGTTTTTTCATAATACCACCTTTGCAGGATGTATTGGCATAATGAAATTGTCAATACACATAGGTCATATATGAGGCGTGTTTGGATTGATTATGTGTTCTAATAGCCTGAAATCTAAATGAAGAGGTTTTGTAATAAGAAGGTAATAGGACTATAGAGATCCTTGCGTGGCATAAAAATACATGGAGAGGTGTATTGAAAATGTGAATGAGACTAATTGATCATCTTATTGGAGAAACACTCATTTCAAGATGAAAAATGGCCATATTGTTGTTTGACATTTGGATTGTCGATGGCTTGACCGGAAGAAACCTTACTCAGACACTCCAGAGACATGAGCAGTTCAAGAGAGCAGTTGCCTGCCAAAGGTCACTGATAGAATAATAGGGCTTTTTCTTCACAGTCTTAAGAAAGTTATCTGATGCTGCTTATATCCCAGTGAGAGAGGAATAATGTGATGGCCAAAAGTCATGCTTTTATTAAAAATAATACTATTCATGTAACAACTAGTATGACAACTCCAAAATTTCTCTATAATAAGATCCCTAAATAGCATTCTTAGGAATAATATTCTATTCTTGGCTCATCTGAAATACATCAAAAGCAAAACATTGAATCTTTTTTTAGAAAACATAACCTAATAAAATATCCAAGCTGCTTCATTAGTTATCAAGCTTGGAAATCATCCTGGTGAATAGAATACTCAAGGTAAGTTTAGACTTCATATTTGTTCATAAATTTCCATAATAAAAAGAGACTTTAGGTAGGCTTAAAAGTACTTTTAAAAAGAAACAAAGGAAAAAAGATCCAGTGGGCCTCTCTTCTCTACTCTGGAGTTAAGGTTTTCGGGAAGAGGGGTCTGCGGATCTTCTTCACCATTCCATGCATCTCTGCCTACTTTAACATTTGCTGTCCCCTGAAGCTGCTCACTTCAAGAGCTTTAATTTTTTAATTGTTTGGGATTTTAGAATCCACATTGGCAAATAGCACACAACTGAGTTAAGGCTACTGGTGGACATGGGCACTTTCAACACTTGGACTCCTCACTCTTCAACAAGGAACAGATTTCATAAAACTGCAAATTGTAACCAATGTAGTGCCACCCTGAGGGAGATACAAAAGCTAGAACCATGTTTGGGGAAGTTAAGATTTCCTCACTACCTCTGTACCCTAGAATTTTTGCACTATAGAGTTCAAGTTAAAATACACAGTATGGGCAGATTTGAAAGCAAACAAAATGTGAAAGCAATGCAATATGAATAATAATATGTATAAATGCAATATGAATAATATGAAACCTGAATTGTGTGTAGGGCAAGGGGGACAGGCAGTTCCATTCCCTTTTACCTTGGTAAGAGTTGGCTGTACCTGAACTTCAGCCTTCCTACCTCAGCCCTCCTCCCACACAGCACATGGACACTTCATCTTTGCCTGTTTTGAACATTCTGGCAACAAAGAGCTCTCCAAGCAGTATTGCCCCAATTCATGCTACCCCCATGGACTGTTCTGAGAATTATCTGCAGGTGTTTGTGAGTAAATAAATGGCCACTGAACCATGAGAAATGGTTTTTGCCTACTCCATGAGAAATAAATTTTGAGTTTTCTTAGGTATAAACAGTCTCATCTTTTTGACTAATGCCATAAGTTATCTGTAGGCTCTGACAAGTACAATACAGTGGGTAGAATCAAACTTGACCTAATAATTAAATCACTATGAGGTTAAAATTCTCACTAGCACTTCATCCATGGTGCCTAGGCCACCCCCATAGAGCCTGGAGAGCCTGGAAGAAGGCCCCAAAAAGCACTTTCCCTGTCCTCTTCAACTAGGAATCCACACTTACGAGGCCCAGAGGAAAGTATATGAATCTCTGAAATACCCTTTCCCAGGTGGCTACCAGTTCTATGAACTCAGTAAAATTAGCTTTTTGCCAACATTATTTTTGCAAGATTCTCTGCAGATCAAGGTATTGCTTGCAGCCAAAGATTGCCCATACCTCGGAAAAGGTGATGGCACCCCACTCCAGTACTCTTGCCTGGAAAATCCCATGGATGGAGGAGCCTGGTAGGCTGCAGTCCATGGGGTGGCTAAGAGTCGGACACGACTGAGCGACTTCACTTTCACTTTTCACTTTTCACTTTCACTTTTCACTTTTCACTTTCATGTATTGGAGAAGGAAATGGCAACCCACTCCGGTGTTCTTGCCTGGAGAATCCCAGGGACGGCAGAGCCTGGTGGGCTGCCGTCTATGGGGTCGCACAGGGTCTGACACGACTGCAGCGACTTAGCAGCAGTAGCAGCACAGCTTCTTATGATCTATACATAGGAGATAACTCCAAGGTCCTCTGTGCTCCAGAAACAGCCCTGACTTTGGAGCTCCAACTACCTTTGGAAAGCTGAGAGATAACTTGAAACCAAAGTGCCCTGAAAGGGCTTCCCTGGTGGTTCAGTGGTAAAGAATCTGCCTGTCAATTAATGCAGGAGACGCAGGTTCGATCCCTGATCTGAGAAGATCCCACACGCTGCGGGACAACTAGGCCCGTGCACCACGACTGTTGCGCCTGTGCTCAAGAGACCGTGAGCCACAACTGCTGAAGCCCGCGCCCCCAAGAGCCTGTGCTCCACAGCAAGAAAAGCCACCCCAGTGGGAAGTCTATGTACCGCAACTAGAGAGTAGCCCCCGCTTGCCACAACTAAAGAAAAAACCCGTGCAACAAGGAAGACCCAGGAAAAAAAAAAAAAAAGAAGAAGAGCCAGAAAAGCCAAAAATAAAAAAAACAAGGGGTCGTGAAGGACCAAGCTGATCTGCTGCCTATAGAAGATGGTAGCATCCAATCTGCTATTTGGTTTTGAGGACGGGTTGTACCCTCATCAAGCCATTCAAGGGCTTAAACAGTTTTAGCACCGTCACTTCTGGATCATAAATTCTAAGCTGAAAATGGAGAACTGAGACTCCCAGAAGGCACTCTGTCCACCAGCATGACCTTTGTCATTAACCTCTGTGATGTTGTCCACTGCCCTTTAGGAAGAAGTCCATGGAAGTAATTCCAAAATCCTTTTGCTGTTACCCTCTACTTATAAAGGAGCATAACTGTCACATTATTTAATATTCAAGTCCTCAAATGATGAACATTTGTTTTCAGATGATCATGCTGCAGTCAGGTGAAAATTCTAAACCTACCATTTCCTAGCCAAGTGATCCTGGGAAAATGATTTACCCTCTCCTGACTTGTTCTTTTTCTTTCATCAGTAAAATGGAGCTAGTAACCCCTGTCTCACTGGGTATGTTGTAAGGATTAAATGATTATAAAGTAACTAGAATGTCCTACATGAATTCTAGATGTTAGATTCCTTTTGAGAAAAATTTAAACTTACATAGAAACTTGTAAATGGATGTGTTTTTCTTTTGTCAGTAATGTCTTTAGTGTTAAATTATCTAGAATGATGGAATAACCAAGCTTTTTAAAAAATTGCACATTAAGGACTGACTTTAAATGTGTATATGCATATAATATATATTCTCTTTCTATTGTTTAACTTTATATTTTAAATAAAGTGTCATGTATTTCCAGTCTTTATAATATTCATCTTGTGCGTGCAAAATTTCCATAGAGTGGTATAAGACAATTATTTAGTTATATTATTAGATATACAATTTATTTCCAGTTCTTCAACATTATCCTCAATAATGTTGTATGGAAGAGGAAACTGTGCACAAGAGGTTTCTCTCATTTGTTGATGCTTCATTTCTTAGGACGCAGTTCTAGAAATGGTATTACTGGGTCAAAGAGTATGAACACATTTTTATGGTTTTGATCTATTTTATTCATTTTAAGTGCAGGAAAAGAAGAAACTACTTTGAGATAAGGTTATCAGAAGTCTGAATATGGGGAAGTGGAAAATGGGAAAAGGAATATTTCAGGAAGAAAACAAATAGAAGTAAATAAAATCTTAACATGAATAATAGACAAAAGGCAATTAGTGTTACTGAAGTGAAGAGTTTTTTGGCTGTAGTAGAAAATCGGGCCGGATAAGTTAAGCAAATTCTTACTAGAGGCATCCTTGGAGAGTGGGATAAACTAGTTAAGCTTGCTGCAGTTTGCCTAGAGCTCAGGTCAGCGCATACAACGGAGAGAGAGAAAAAGAGAGTGAGGGGAAGAGAAAGAGGGAGGGAGGGAGAAAGAAAGGGAGAGGGAGGGAAGGAAAGAGATGGTTCATCACGGGCAGAAGGATTGAGGCTCAGCTGGATGGCAAGAACATGGGGGTCATGGAAAAGAGCTTGGCCAAAGCTTCCCATGGGATGTACAAGAAGAACACGGAAAGTGAATCCAAACACTTGAAGACAAAAATGAAAAAAGAGACTTAGACGTTAGTTTAAGCCGGTGAAGGCAAGTGTAGCTCCCGAATTCTCACGTGACTGAAAGTGAAGACAGGTAGGTGTCCCCACATGGGCAGCAGTCAGGTGACTGGGAAGGGGAATCCTGCAGCTCTGAGAAGGATATTGGGAGGGGGTATTGCTTTTGAGTTGGGAGTAGTATATTGAGGTGGAGAAGTCAAGTGTAGATAGCCCTCACATTGTTAGGGCCTTCAGTGGCTCAAGTTGTACATACGGAACTAGGAGCTCATATAGCACTACACGAAATCCTACTGGGCAATGGAGGAGGGACTGTGGAACTTCGGAGGTGGTCTCATGAGTCAAGGCCTTGGACCAAAGCAGCAGTAACCCTGATTTACCAGCTTTTGCCTCCCAGGACTACGACAGGAGCATTAGAATTTCAACAGAAACCCTGTCCCATTCTCTAGTTTCATGCCCAAATACATGGTAAAACACAATCGTGGTGAAACATCAGGAAAAATAATGAAATAAAATGTATAATTATTTCACTTAAGTTAGGTGCCAATGCTATTATAGACTCAATACATTTCATTTGGGGGCCAGTAACACTGTTCATGAACTATTAATTTTTACTTTAGAGAGTACTTGTGTCAAAAGGCTCTACTAAAATATATGGTTGCTAAGTTGCTTCAGTCATGTCCGACTCTGTGCGACCGCATAGACAGCAGCCCACCACACTCCGCTGTCCCTGGGATTCTCCAGGCAAGAACACTGGAGTAGGTTGCCAATCCTTCTCGAATGCATGAAAGTGAAAAGTGAAAGTGAAGTCACTCAGTCGTGCCCAACTCTAGCGACCCCATGGACTGCAGCCTACCAGGCTCCTCCATCCATGGGATTTTCCAGGCAAAAGTACTGGAGTGGGGTGCCATTGCCTTCTCCGAAAATATATGGTAAAGACCTCCAAATGCAGAAAATCTCTGAAGAGCCATAGCAATAGCTTTCAAGAAACTACACAATGGTGAAAATGTGGAAGGCCTCACACCTGACAAAACCTACAGATGGACTCCAACGTTCACTCCAGTCAGAATTCCAGATTCCTCTTTTAACTACAGAAAATTCCACACAAAGAATCTAATAATCCCCTGGGTCATCCAGAACCACTGAACACGTACCCCATATTCTAAATATAACCCTTTGCATTTTTCCTTGGAGGAATACTAATCACATGTGTGAGCCATATGTTGTGGTCTAATATCTCCCCAATCAGCAAGGAATTTCCTTGGATTTTTTCACAGGATCCCTGAGGAACCAGAAATAGACAGCAGGCGAATCCAGTTCAAAATAATCATGGCACCAGGATCTGAAAAATGGGGGTGAATTACATATACCCGAATGTGTGTGTTTTATCTATTTTTAATTATCCGTTTTAAATGCATGGGGAAAATGTTTCTTTCAATTATTTTATAATTCATGAATCATAAATCAGATTGTTGGTGTAAGGTCACGGTCAGTCACCTCAAAAAATGCTCTGACTATCTTTGAGGTGAGTAGGGAATGCACCAGAGCAACGCACAGACAGTGGGACAGCTGGAGGCACAAGGGTCCCCAGGACGATCATCTGCGGAGCATTTCGGCCTGCAGAGGAGGAAGGCTCTGGAAAACTGCTGGTGGTGAGTCACCCTAAAGCCCTGTATCAGAACCAAACCAGGAGTGTGTTAGACACTTCTGTCTCCCAAGAGTTCCGAGCCACGGATCTCGGGCCTTCTGAGTGTACAAGAATGCTCTGGCCCAAGGTCCCCTGATTTCTCACGGTCAGTGGAGCTAAAGCACACGGAGCTCAGCTCAGTGCTCTGTGATGACCTAGAGGAGTGGGATGGGGGTGAGCTGGGGTGGCAGGGAGGCTCCAGAGGGAGGGGTATATGTATAGCTGATTCACTTTGTTGTACAGCAGACACTAACACAACATTGTAAGGCAATCATACACCAATAATAAAATAAATAATAAAGTGAATGAGGAGAGAAGGGAACGAGAGGGAGAGTAACGACACAAGGAAGCCTTCTCTTACCCTCGCCTGGGGTTGTTTTAATTCCTTTAAATTGACAGAAGTTCACAAAATTACATATTTTTCCTTTTCTGTAACTCCAGTAAATATGTTCATTGCAATTAAGTAAGATTTTGCAGTCCATTACCCTGTAATGGATGCAGCCTTTGGGTGTTTTTGAAAACTAAAATTAAAAGAAAAATGAGCAAGTAAATGTGTTGATTAATGCATCTATGAGAATCTTTGTACTATCTTTTAAACAGATGAATGAACTTTTTAAAGCAAAATGATAACATGAAAATAAATCTATTATGTATTGGTAATGATAAACCTGTCCTTTCAAAAAACCACCAGTGAATTAATATTGTCAAACCCATTCTAGGGATGAGACGGTAAGACATGAAGAGACAGACCTCTGGTCACATACAGTAGGCTAGCAGGAACAACAGCAGCTATCTCAAACTGCTGTCGAGCCAGGCAACAGTGAGCACGAGGAATATTTGTCAAAAGCTTCAAAATGGTACTTACTTTGCTTCAAAGAGAAATCGTTTTATCAGGTACTAGTGTACTTCTGAGGTCTGTCTCTTCCTTCAGGGGCCAGTTCAGTTCAGTCACTCAGTCGTGTCCGACTCTTTGCGACCCCATGAACCGCAGCACACCAGGCCTCCCTGTCCATCACCAACTCCCGGAGTCCACCCAAACTCATGTCCATTGAGTCAGGGATGCCATCCAGCCATCTCTTCCTCTGTCATCCATTTCTCCTCCTTCCCTCAATCTTTCCCAGCATCAGTTCAGTTCAGTTCAGTCACTCAGTCATGTCCGACTCTTTGCAACTCCATGAACCGCAGCACACCAGGCCTCCCTGTCCATCACCAACTCCTGGAGTTCACTCAAACTCACATCCATCGAGTTGGTGATGCCATTCAGCCATCTCATCCTCTATTGTCCCTTCTCCTCCTGCCCTCAATCCCTCCCAGCATCAGAGTCTTTTCCAATGAGTCAACACTTCGCATGAGGTGGCCAAAGGATTGGACAGCTTCAACATCAGTCCCTCCAATGAACACCCAGGACTGATCTCCTTTAGGATGGACTGGTTAGATCTCCTTGCAGTCCAAGGGACTCTCAAGAGTCTTCTCCAACACCACAGTTCAGAAGCATCAATTCTTCGGTGCTCAGCTTTCTTCACAGTCCAACTCTCACATCCATACATGACTACTGGAAAAACCATAGCCTTGACTGGATGGACCTTTGTTGGCAAAGGAATGTCTCTGCTTTTCAATATACTATCTAGGCTGGTCATAACTTTCCTTCCAGGGAGTAAGCATCTTTTAATTTCATGGCTGCAATCACCATCTGCAGTAATTTTGGAGCCCCAGAAAATAGTCTGACACTGTTTCCACTGTTTCCCCATCTATTTCCCATGAAGTGATGGGACCGGATGCCATGATCTTTGTTTTCTGAATGTTGAGCTTTAAGCCAACATTTTTACTCTCCTCTTTCACTTTCATCAAGAGGCTTTTGAGTTCCTCTTCACTTTCTGCCATAAGGGTGGTGTCATCTGCATATCTGAGGTTATTGATATTTCTCCCAGCAATCTTGATTCCAGCTTGTGCTTCTTCCAGCCCAGCATTTCTCATGATGTACTCTGCATATAAGTTAAATAACCAGGGTGACAACATACAGCCTTGACTGTTTGGAACCAGTCTGTTGTTCCATGTCCAGTTCTAACTGTTGCTTCCTGACCTGCATACAGGTTTCGCAGGAGGGAGGTCAGCTGGTCTGGTATTCCCATCTCTTTTAGAATTTCCCACAGTTTATTGTGATCCACACAGTCAAAGGCTTTGGCATAGTCAATAAAGCAGAAATCGATGTTTTTCTGGAACTCTCCTGCTTTTTCCACGATCCAGTGGATGTTGACAATTTGATCTCTGGTTCCTCTGCCTGTTCTAAAACCAGCTTCAACATCTGGAAGTTCACGGTTCACATATTGCTGAAGCCTGGCTTGGAGAATTTTGAGCATTACTTTACTAGCGTGTGAGATGAGTGCAATTGTGCAGTAGTTTGAGCATTCTTTGGCATTGCCTCTCTTTGGGATTGGAATGAAAACTGACCTTTTCCAGTCCTGTGGCCACTGCTGAGTCTTCCAAATTTAATATTTGTGTATTGAGTGCAGCACTTTCACAGCATCACCTTTTAGGATTTGAAATAGCTCAACTGGAATTCCATCACCTCCACTAGCTTTGTTTGTAGTGATGCTTCCTAAGGCCCACTTCACTTCACATTCCAGGATGTCTGGCTCTAGGTGAGTGATCACACCATTGTGATTATCTGGGTTGTGAAGGTCTTTTTTGTATAGTTCTTCTGTGTTTTCTTGCCACCTCTTCTTAATATCTTCTGCTTCTGTTAGGTCCATATCATTTTTGTCCTTTATTGAGCTCATCTTTGCATGAAATGTTCCCTTGGTATCTCTAATATTCTTGAATAGATCTCTAGTCTTTACCATTCTATTATTTTTCTCTATTTCTTTGTACTGATCACTGAGGAAGCCTTTCTTATATCTCCTTGCTATTCTTTGGAACTCTGAATTCAAATGTGCATATCTTTCCTTTTCTCCTTTGCTTTTCGTGTCTCTTCTTTTCACAGTTATTTGTAAGGCCTCCTCAGACAGCCATGTTGCTTTTTTGCATTTCTTTTTCTTGGGGATGGTCTTGATTCCTGTCTCCTGTACAATGTCATAAACCTTTGTCCACAGTTCATCAGGCACTCTGTCTATCAGATCTAGTCCCTTAAATCTATTTCTCACTTCCACTGTATAATCATAAGGGATTTGATTTAGGTCATACCTGAATGGTTTAGTGGTTTTCCCCACTTTCTTCAATTTCAGTCTGAATCTGGCAATAAAGAGTTGATGATCTGAGCCACAGTCAGCTCCTGGTCTTGTTTTTGCTGACTGTATAGAGCTTCTCCATCTTTGGCTACAACGAATATAATCAATCTGATTTTGGTGTTGGCCATCTGGTGATGTCCATGTGTAGAATCTTCTCTTGTGTTGTTGGAAGAGGGTGTTTGCTGTGACCAGTGCGTTCTCTTGGCAGAACTCTATTAGCCTTTGTCCTGCTTCATTCTGTACTCCAAGGCCAAATTTGTCTGTTACTCCAGGTGTTTCTTGACTTCCTACTTTTGCATTCCAGTCCCTTCTAATGAAAAGGATATCATTTTGGGTGTTAATTCTAAAAGGTCTTGTAGGTCTTCATAGAACTGTTCAGCTCCAGCTTCTTCAGAGTTACTGGTCGGGGCATAGGGCATAGACTTGGATTACTGTGATATTCAGTGGTTTGCCTTGGAAACGAACAGAGATCATTCTGTTGTTTTTGAGATTGCATCCAAGTACTGGATTTCGGACTCTTTTGTTGACCATGATGGCTACTCCATTTCTGCTAAGGGATCTCTGCCCAGAGTAGTAGATATAATGGTCATCTGAGTTACATTCACCCATTCCAGTCCATTTTAGTTCTCTGATTCCTAGAATGTCGATGTTCACTCTTCCCATCTCCTGTTTGACCACTTCCAATTTGCCTTGATTCATAGATCTAACATTCCAGATTCCTATGCAATATTGCTCTTTACAGCATCAAACCTTGCTTCTATCACCAGTCACATCCACAACTGGGTGTTGTTTTTGTTTTGGCTCTGTCCCTTCATTCTTTCTGGAGTTATTTCTCCACTGATCTCCAGTAACATATTGGGCACCTACCGACCTGGGGAATTCATCTTTCCGCGTCCTATCTTTTTGCCTTTTCATACTGTTCATGGGGTTCTCAAGGCAAGAATACTGAAGTGGTTTACCATTCCCTTCTCCAGTGGACCACACCTTTTCAGACCTCTCCACCATGACCCGTCCATCTTGGGTGGCCCCACAGGGCATGGCTTAGTTTCATTGAGTTAGACAAGCTGTGGTCCATGTGATCAGATTGGCCTGTTGTCTGTGATTGTGGTTTCAGTCTGTCTGCCTTCTGATGCCCTCTCTCAGTGCCTACTGTCTTACTGGGGTTTCTCTTACCTTGGACTTGGGGTATCTCTTCACGGCTGCTCCAGCAAAGTGCCTTCAGGGGCCACACCTTCCCAATTCAAGCTGACTTTTGGCCTCTGTTGAGGTGGAGAAAGGTGGATGAAGCTTGCTTTCCTGTCTTCCTGTCTCCCCACTCAGGGCCAGTTTAAGGCCTCGCTCCAGACCACCCCAGCTCCACATTTCTCCAGTTCCTCGTTAATTTATGACTGGCATTGGAGCTGAAGATGGGCATGGTAAGCCAGACTTGGAGAGCCTCACCTCCTGGCCTTCATAGGTGACTGAAAGTACATTCCTCAGTGATGGCATGTCAGTTCAGAGGCTAGATCAGAAAGCCCTTGGCTTCTTGGGTTGCTTGTTTTGGAGGGAGGCAGTAGCCATGCCGGGAGGCTGCTCCAGCAGCCTCACAGAGTGGCCAACGTGAGAGGACAGAGCCACCAGCCACGTGAGAGAACCTCACTGGGAGTGAATCCTCCAGCTCACTCAGGCCCTCAGACTGAGGCAGTGCAGCAGACATCTGGCTGAAACCTGACTGGAGATCCTGAGCCAGAACCACCCAGTCATACCACTCCAGAATTCCTGACCCCAGGAACTGAGAGGTTTAATGAATGATTATTGTTGCTTTAAGCCACTAAGTCTGGGGTGATTTGTTACATCACAGTAGGTAACCAATACAGGAGGTTAATATATAACCTCTCTTGAGGGGCATTTATACTTTAACCAGAATCTTTCACTTAAAAATAAAAAGGCAAAATGACAGGTAGGGGTGTTTATGAGTGAATGTGTGTGTGTGTGAGTGAGTGTGTGTGTGTAAAACAGGCTCATTGGCAGTCAGGCCCTACATTACCAGGCAGCCCCTCCCCGACTCTGGCTTCTTTCTACTGTGGAAAATAAAATGGAGTGCTTTGAGCAATAGGTTACATCTTCTCCCTCAGACTTCGACAGAAAGATTCTTGATTATGACCTGGTACTCCCCCTCCTCCTGGCTTTAAGAGACCCAGAAATGGGACGTCCCTGGTGGTCCAAGTTAAGACTCTGTGCTTCCAGCGCAGGGAGCATGGATTCAGTCCCTGGATGGGGAACTAAGATCCCACATGCCACGTGGCATGGCCAAATAAAAAGAAACCCAGAGACGTAAAAACACTGAATCACTATATTGTACAACTGAAACTAATATGACACTTATAAATCAACTATATTTCAATTGAAAGAAAAGAAACCTGGAGAGACAATGAGCTCATAAAGCCTCCCATTACTGCAGCTCCAACTCTAGCTCTACGCTGAGCTGTTAGGACAACGCCTCTGGGCTTCAGAGTAAAGTGAAGGATGGCTAACGTAGATTTGCTAACTGATAAATCACTTCAGTGGTGTCCGACTCTGTGCGACCCCATAGACGCAGCCCCACCAGGCTCCGCCGTCCCTGGGATTCTCCAGGCAAGAACACTGGAGTGGGTTGCCATTTCCTTCTCCAATGCATGAAAGTGAAAAGTGAAAGTGGAGTCGCTCAGTCGTGTCCGACCCTCAGCGACCCCATGGACTGCAGCCCACCAGGCTCCTCCATCCATGGGATTTTCCAGGCAAGAGTACTGGAGTGGGGTGCCATTTATTTAGTGCTTACTATATAATGAAGATACAAACTATACCAAAAACTGTCCTTCAACACTTTTTAATAGGCTGTCTTTATTTAATCCTGATGACAATCTTATGAGGTAAATACCATTTAGTTCATTTCCCCGCAAGGCAACTGAAGCGCAGAAGAGGTCAAGTGACATACCCAAGGTCAAACAGTAAGGAGTAGAGACAGAATTCAAACCCAGGCCCTCTGATTACCAGGCCTATGTTCTGAGACTGGCTCAGGCAATCACTAAGCCTCTTTCCAGCCCAAACAATTAGGATTCTATGCTGTAAGAGGCTCTTCCTCGACCCTGCCTCATGGCACCTAAGCACCTCCACCTTCACCCAGGAGTGCTCATGCAGCCATCCCGAGGGCTCATCTACAAGGGAGGTTTGGGAGAGCCACACACCTGCCCTGGCCACACAAGTCTCACCTTCTCCAGCAGCTTGCCACTCTCCTAAAGTTTCCATTCCCACACTGTCTCCAGGATTCATTAGGGTCTATTAGGAAAAAAAAACAAAAACAAAAACTCCTGGTTAAAATGTAAATATTTAACCCGGGAAATGGACACCAATCTATTGTCACCCTCCTTGATCTTTTAGTAGAGAACAGCCCAGAGGGAATAGGAGACTGGCCAGATACATTTGAATCTGGGGAGAATCCAAGAAAGATCTGAAAATGTAGCTTTTCTAGGCATTGGAAGGCCTCCTGAGTAGTGAAGGAGCACTTAGTAGGGGAGCAGAGGGTACCCCTAAACACACTACACACCACTCACACCCCAGACACACGTAGAAAAGTTCAGCTTCATTTATCTGGAAATTTGCAATCAGAAAACCCAGAAATAGGCCTTTTAAATTTAAGCATATACATAATCGATGTCATTTTGAAAAATACAACTTTATTTTAAGCGACTTGTGATGGGGCAAGGTACAACACAATTATTTGTTTTGGAAACATTATGCTAATTTAAATAAGCCAGACACAAGTGGACAAATATTATATGAGATGCCTAGAATAGGCAAATTCACAGAGATAGAAAGCAGAGTAGAGGTTACCAGGGAATGAGGGGAGGGGTGATGGGGAGTTAGTTTTTAATGGGTACAGAGCTTCAGATTGGGATGATGAAAAACTTCTGGTGATGAATAGCGGTAATGATTGCACAACAATATGAGTGTACTTCATGTCACTGAGTTGTATATTTTTAAATGAGTAAAAGGATAAATTTTAAATTATGTAGATTAATATGATAAAAAATTATTTTAGTCATTTCTGTTTCTAGAGCTCTAAGGTCTGTATCTGGTCTTACTGCTCTCCTGTTACATCAGTCACTAACACTTTCCCATTTTTGCTCCAAAATGTCTGTTTTATGTTTTTGTCTTCTTTGCCTCAAGCCTTCAACATCTCTCATCAAGGCTATTGAAATGAACCCTGAAATGGCCTGGCTGACTTCTGCCTCTTCCCATCTAATTCATCTTACAAGGCTGCTTTTCATGTCATCTCAGAGTTTAATACACTGAGTCTCATTCTTGCCTCTAGAAGAAGCTTAAAATGTATTAAAACAGCCTTCACTCTCATACAGAGGGAAACCCAGTAATATGTAGTATAGACACATGCTTTCAGTGTGCATTGTTTCACTTAATTTGATTGCAGAAGGGTACAGTGAATTTTGGGGTACAGTTTAAAAGACAATAATGAGACCACTCATGTAACCAGGTTAAGACAGAACATTGTCAGTTTAGTGCTTTAGAGCTGACTTAATCCACAACTGACTGGAAGGTATACCCACAGGGGAGTACTGGCAGAAGGTACCTCGGAAAAAGAAGATACAGAGACAAACTTGTCCTACTTTATCATTCTAACCTGAGCGTGGGAGGCAGCAACTTCTAAAAGGACCAAAGTAGAGCACATGGACAATTCTTACAAAAAAAAAAAATGTCTTCAGTAATTATGATAAATAAAAACAGCATAACACTAAACACAGCAAAACTGGGGGTGGTAGAGAATCCAGAATTAGGAAGATGAACATATTACAGCTCCTGCCCTGGAGACATGGACACAAATCATTGTGATAACCTGCAATCAAAGGCATGTATAAAGTTCATTGTGGAGCACAGAAGAGTATGGAAACAGAAGGAATTACAATTAATCAAATGAACCCAAGCAAGAAGCAATTGATAGTGAGATGTTTATCATCACTGTCAAAATTCCTGCCTTGAGGGACTTCTACGGCAGTCAGTGGTTAAGACTCCATGCTTCCAATGCAGGGGAGATGGGTTCGAGTCCTGGTCAAGGAACTAAGATCCCACATGCCATGTGGCAAAAAAAAAAAAAGAAAAAAAATCCCACTTTGAGCTGAGAAAGTTCTTGGGAACCAAAAGAGAGGAAAAAAACACCCTCTCTTCTTCTCCATTGCCAGAGTCTGTGAAGCAGCTCCCAGCAAGCTCCCAGTGGAAGCTGTAGATACCCTTCTCCAGAGATATGATCCACTCTGCAGCTTTATGTATTCAGTGAACTGCCAAAATTATTAAAGCTACTGGATGCATGCCCAACTGCCACTTCATTTTCTGCTGTGTAGACACCGTTCTCAGCATGTGAAACTCCCCTAAAGCACTTAACATTATTTTTGGACTCGTCTCATCTTCCCTACTTCTGAGTGTATAAGTTCCTTGAGGGCAGTGCGTCACACAGGGTTTTGAGAGACAAATATCACACCCATTCAAGTCCATTTAAACAAAAAAGAATAAAAGATTAACTTTAGTTATCTCTGGGAGGGCTGTAGAACTAGGCTTGGAGGTGGCTCCACAGGCTACTGAGAACACCCTGAAAAGTCCCAGGGGTGGCATCACCACCATGGGCATGAGAATCAGCCATTCCTTTCCCCACAGGAAAAGTGGAGAGTTGTTAGAGGAAGGAAGAGTGGGTACTGGAAAACCCAGAACAACCAAATGATGGAACCCACTGTAGAGCTGATGCTCCACAGAATTTTCACAATGTCAGACAAATGGAGATACACAATCTAGTTAGAAAAAATAAGCATCTATTTTAAGTTTTATCATACATACTTAGAGGTATCAAGTTACTAATGAAACAAGCCAACTTTGAAATAAAACAGTGAAAGAACTAGCCTTTTCTCATCATGGTTATCTAACTCCTAACTATAGTCCTCGAGGCTTAACTCTGTGTATGTGTGTGTGTGTGTGTGCGTGTGTGTGTGTGTATGTGTGCACACTCAGTCACTCAGTCGTGTCCAACTCTTTGCAATGCCAAGCACTGTAGCCCACAAGGTTCTTCTGTCAATGGAATTTTTCAGGCAAGAATACTGGAGTGAGCTGCCATTTCCCTCTCCAGGTGATCTTCCCCACCCAGGGATTGAACCTCCCCACCCCCTCTTGTGTTTCTCACATTGGCAGGTGGATTCTTTACCACTGAGCCACTTGGGAAGCCCCCAGAGGCTTAACTAGACCTGGTATTTTGTATGTTTCTCTCACAGACCACTGTGAAATTTTGTCTTCCTGCAACAGAAAATGCAAGAAAAAAACAATATTTTGGTGTTGTTCTCCATGAAAATGCAAAGCTCATTAAGAATGTGGATTCTTATAAAAAGCTTGTTTGTATCTTTATAAACTTGCTTTTAACATAAAAAGCAGTGTTCCTCTGGTTTTGCTTTGTAGGTATGAAAAAATGATCATTAGAAGTGCAGTTTTCCATATTTCTTGGTTCTCCATTTTACTTAAGCGAAGGTATCCTTATTCTTTTGCTAGTCATGAATTCTGCTTTTATCAGCACAATTCAGAGCTGGTTTCCAACCGATAGGATGAAAATTGAACATATGTGACATTCAAGTACTGAATTCCCTGTTGAAGAAATGAATGATAGACCTTATCTATCATTTATTTGACTCATGTGTATACCCATGTATATTACAGACATTTTTATTTAATTATTCAGGAATTGGCACATGAGATGCATTATCTAATTCCCCTGGGGTCTTCCACTGGCAAAAATAAATGCAAAGACTGTGGCTACCAATTGCATTTCCCCCTTTTTTATATATATTAAAGAAACAACTCTATTATCTCTACATTTAATGACTGATTATTTGAAAAGTTTAAGCAATATAGAAATGTACTACAGAGAAAACAAATTGACAAAATTCTGCTATGTAGAAATAATCATCAGTAATATTAACATCTTTCTATACATAGATGTGAGGGATGATAGATGAACACATGAAGAGATAGTTTTGTGCTCAGATAAAATTTTATAAAACTGGCTAATACCATGTATATTATTTTTTAAATAAAGCTATTAAATTTGACAAAAGAGAGAAACAGATAAAACTAACAACTAACTTCCTTCTTCACTAAGAGAGCAGCTTCTAATAAAGCCTTCTAACATTAAGAGAAGAAAATACTAAAAAGTTTGGATTTTCTAGCAACCCAAAAGTGTTTTGGAATTTTATTAAAGTGTCCCTAACACTACATTTACTGTGGAAAATCTGAAAGAGATGGGAATACCAGACCACCTGACCTGCCTCTTGAGAAACCTATATGCAGGTCAGGAAGCAACAGTTAGAACTGGACATGGAACAACAGACTGGTTCCAAATAAGAAAAGAAGTACGTCAAGGCTGTATATTGTCACCCTGCTTATTTAACTTATATGCAGAGTACATCATGAGAAACACTGGGCTGGATGAAGCACAAGCTGGAATCAAGATTGCCGGGAAAAATATCAATAACCTCAGATAAGCAGATGACACCAGCCTTATGGCAGAAAGTGAAGAAGAGCTAAAGTGCCTCTTGATGAAAGTGAAAGAGGAGAATGAAAACGTTGGCTTAAAGCTCAACATTCAGAAAACGAAGATCATGGCATCTGGTCACATCACTTCATGGGAAACAGTGTCAGACTTTATTTGGGGGAGCTCCAAAATCACTGCAGATGGTGACTGCAGCCATGAAATTAAAAGATGCTTACTCCTTGGAAGGAAAGTTATGACTAACCTAGACAGCATATTGAAAAGCAGAGACATTCCTTTGCCAACAAAGGTCCTCTAGTCAAGGCTATGGTTTTTCCAGTGGTCATGTATGGACGTGAGAGTTGGACTGTGAAGAAAGCTGAGCATGGAAGAATTGATGCTTTTGAACTGTGGTGTTGGAGAAGACTCTTGAGAGTCCCTTGGACTGCGAGGAGATCCAACCAGTCCATCCTAAAGGAGATCAGTCCTGGGTGTTCATTGGAAGGACTGATGCTAAAGCTGAAACTCCAGTACTTTGGCCACCTGATGCAAAGAGTTGACTCACTAGAAAAGATTCTGATGCTGGGAGGGATTGGGGACAGGAGGAGAAGGGGATGACAGAGGATGAGATGGCTGGATGGCATCACCGACTCGATAGACATGAGTTTGAGTGAACTCTAGGAGTTGGTGATGGATAGGGAGGCCTGGCGTGCTGTGATTCATGAGGTCGCAAAGAGTCGGACACGACTGAGAGACTGAACTGAACTGAACTGAACTGAACACTACATTTAGTCCTGAGTTCAAATGATAATTATGTTTTATAACTAAAATTGAAAGATGACAGAATTGGAAAATATGAAATTATTACTTACAAATAACCTGGGGTGGTCCTTGTGATGCATACTGAGTTAGGGACAGGTATAAAGCAATGCCTTTATTATCTTTGATCATTCAGAATGAAGATAATTCAATGTACTGGTGTTATAAAATATATAACTTACAATAGCCTGTGTTTATATGGGATGAGTTAAGAAACTGTACCATTTTCTTATAAAATATATACATCTTCAAAGTCAAGGGCCAAGGCAAAAGTCACAACCTTTTAATCACAGTGGACTTAATTCTTGGATAGTGTCATCATGTGACGAATTCCAATGCATCTTCAGAGATACAAACACTGCCATTTTTGAAGTTTGCAAAAAATCATATGCTATTATAAAAATAAATTATTCTGATTGCATGTGGGCTTTTATTTGCAGTCAAAACAGAAGAATAAATTGGGCTTTTTGGCAGGTTAACCCAAGAAAGTTTAAATTGCTTTTAAAGTCACTTGAAACTTTTAGGGACAAATAGTATGCTACTTTCATCTGAATGAGAAATATTAGAGCTTTAGTTTGTCCTTTGGAGTTCATTTTATTTATTTTACATTGAATCTGTCTTTTCTACAGTTCTTTTATAAGTTAAGAATTTCTTTTCTTGTCCTCTATAGTGAAACCAATACTTTACAAATTTGAAATTTCAAATGGAAGAGGAGACATAAACATTTACATATGGTAGAGCAATAACTCATAGAAGCAATTGAATACTAACACTATTTTGACAATTAGGTCATAGGCATTTTGGAAAAATAAAATGCTTTCTATTTATATAGAACTTTATACAGGACCTGAAAGTGTTCTTTTTTGCAGCAAGTTTTTTGGTTTTGTTTTGTTGTTGTTGTTTTACTTTAAGAGTAGGCTTTCTTAAACCCACAATGGAAATAGTAACAGGTTGGGAAAATTCACAATTCCCCACTGACAGTAGCAGAGAGAGAAAGACTTTCTTCTCTCTGCAGTAACAAAGTAAAAACTGTGGTTAATCCTATTTTAACTTTGATGTCAACAGAACAGAGCAACAGGAGTCTCTATTTTTAAGGATGATCCATTCCACACAAGGAAATATCCCAATGTAGGAAAGTCATGTAAGTCAGTACTTTGTTCTAATTTATGACACCTGATCCCAAAATACCATGCATGTCAATTCACAGATCCTTTTGATAGGGAAAAATGAATTTAAGTTTTCTGTGTTGCCTGGAATGATCCAGTAAATTAAAAGCAGTGTTTAATGGTCTAATGCCCTTCTTGGTTTTTTATTTCCCCTGTAGCGAAATAAAAGGCTCAGCAGATAAAGAATCTGCCTGCAGTGCAGGAGACATAACAGACACGAGTTCAATCCCTACAAGGTCAGGAAGATCCTCTGGAGGAGGAAATGGCAACCCACTCCAGAATTCTTGCTTGGGAAATCTCACAGACAGAGGAGCCTGGCAGGCTACAGTCCATGGGGTTGCAAAGAGCCGGACACGACTAAGTGACTGAGACACACAAAGGCTTCTTCCAAGATCCTGGGCTCTTAATTCAGTGAGAACTCAGCCATTGCTCTCATCAAGTATCCACTGTCTATTATCATGTACCACCAAATTTTGCTAATTTTATCAATAACCATCAGTTCAGTTCAGAGGCTCAGTCGTGTCCGACTCTTTGCAACCCCATGAATCACAGCAAGCCAGGTCTCCCTGTCCATCACCAACTCCTAGAGTTCACTCAAACTCATGTCCATCGAGTCGGTGATGCCATCCAGCCATCTCATCCTCTGTCATCCCCTTCTCCTCCTGCCCCCAATCCCTCCCAGCATCAGAATCTTTTCTAGTGAGTCAACTCTTTGCATCAGGTGGCCAAAGTACTGGAGTTTCAGCTTTAGCATCAGTCCTTCCAAAGAACATCCAGTACTGATCTCCTTTAGGATGGACTGGTTGGATCTCCTCGCAGTCCAAGGGACTCAAGAGTCTTCTCCAACACCACAGTTCAAAAGCATCAATTCTTTGGCGCTCAGCCTTCTTCACAGTCCAACTCTCACATCCATACATGACCACTGGAAAAACCATAGCCTTGACTAGAGGACCTTTGTTGGCAAAGGAATGTCTCTGCTTTTCAATATGCTGTCTAGGTTAGTCATAACTTTCCTTCCAAGGAGTAAGCGTCTTTTAATTTCATGGCTACAATCACCATCTGCAGTGATTTTGGAGCCCCCCAAAATAAAGTCTGACACTGTTTCCACTGTTTCCCCATCTATTTCCCATTTCAGCCTTACCCCCTATTTCCCATGAAGTGATGTGACCAGATGCCATGATCTTCGTTTTCTGCATGTTGAGCTTTAAGCCAACTTTTTCACTCTCCTCTTTACTTATTGTCCCCAAACTGATTTTCCTCAATTCTTGTTTTCTTCTCAATATCTCTTCAATTCCAGTAGTTAAAATTCTGTGCCTGGCACCTGGGAGCTCAATAAATATTTGTTCTATATATAAATTATTTTTCTCCCTTAGCCTACATCTTTTCATTCTGGCTGCCTATTATAATTTTCATAATCCATCCTATATTAGTAATTAGTGATTGTTTATTAAGCATCAGATATCACGTTAAACAATCTGCATGTATTATCTTTGTTCATCCCCAAAAGTCAATGATGTAAGGACATTATTATTTCCATTCTTAAGGGAGGAATATAGAAGCTAAGTGTTACTAAATCATTTGTCCCAGCATTTGCTCCCAAGCCTGTCTGCCTCCAAGGTACACTCTTATAACCAGCACATTTTATTGTTTCCAGACTTTTCTTGATAAACTCCACACTAGCCCTTATTTGTTCCCACAATCCTGAATGCTTCTGTTCCCATAAGGTCCTCAAGTGGCTGTAGCAAGTAATTAATGCAGTATATTAGAAAGCCTCAAACAACAACCAAAGTGCATTTTAAATTATATTCTGAAAGGATAAAAGGGACCATGTTAGACAATATTCACAATCTTTGTTAGTTTACAATGTACTCAATCAAAAAACATGTCCCTTGACATACAAGGAAAGGAGTCTATAGTTCCCCCTTCTTCACCTGCTAGCCTCTTATTGGAATTTTGTCCTGTGGTCAAGAATAGCTTGTGTTCTATTGTAGATAATGAAATATAAAGAATACTTAGCAAATAAGTGATTATAGTGTTCTTCACCTGGTAGAAGAGGCACTTAACAAGTAGCAGTATATGCTTACTCTACTAAAACTGCATTTCAGTTCAGTTCAGTCGCTCAGTCGTGTCCGACTCTTTGTGACCCCATGAATCAGAGCATGCCAGGGCTCTCTGTCCATCAACAACTCCCGGAGTTCACTCAGACTCACGTCCATCGAGTCCATGATGCCATCCAGCCATCTCATCCTCTGTCGTCCCCTTCTCCTCCTGCCCCCAATCCCTCCCAGCATCAGAGTCTTTTCTGATGAGTCAACTGTTCACATGAGGTGGCCAAAGTACTGGAGTTTCAGCTTCAGCATCATTCCCGCCAAAGAAATCCCAGGGCTGATCTCCTTCAGAATGGACTGGTTGGATCTCCTTGCAGTCCAAGGAACTCTCAAGAGTCTTCTCCAACACCACAGTTCAAAAGCATCAATTCTTCAATGCTCAGCTTTCTTCACAGTCCAACTCTCACATCCATACATGACTACTGGAAAAACCATAGCCTTGACTAGATGGACCTTAGTCGGCAAAGTAATTTCTCTGCTTTTGAATATACTATCTAGGTTGGTCATAACTTTCCTTCCAAGGAGTAAGCGTCTTTTAATTTCATGGCTGCAATCACCATCTGCAGCGATTTTGGAGCCCCCCAGAATAAAGTCTGACACTGTTTCCACTGTTTCCCCATCTATTTCCCATGAAGTGATGGGACCGGATGCCATGATCTTCATTTTCCGAATGTTGAGCTTTAAGCCAACTTTTTCACTCTCCTCTTTCACTTTCATCAAGAGGCTTTTTAGCTCCTCTTCACTTTCTGCCATAAGGGTGGTGTCATCGACATATCTGAGGTTATTGATATTTCTCCCAGCAATCTTGATTCCAGCTTGTGTTTCTTCCAGTCCAGCATTTCTCATGATGTACTCTGTATAGAAGTTAAATAAGCAGGGTGACAATATACAGCCTTGACATACTCCTTTTCCTATTTGGAAGCAGTCTGTTGTTCCATGTCCAGTTCTAACAGTTGCTTCCTGACCTGCATACAGATTTCTCAAGAGACAGGTCAGGTGGTCTGGTATTCCCATCTCTTTCAGAATTTTCCACAGTTTATTGTGATCCACACAGTCAAAGGCTTTGGTATAGTCAATAAAGCAGAAATAGATGTTTTTCTGGAACTCTCTTACTTTTTCCATGATCCAGCAAATGTTGTCAATTTAATCTCTGGTTCCTCTGCCTTTTCTAAAACCAGCTTGAACATCAGGAAGTTCATGGTTCACGTATTGCTGAAGCCTGGCTTGGAGAATTTTGAGCATTACTTTACTAGCATGTGAGAAAACTGCATTTAACTTTCAGCAAATAGTATAGAGACAGACCAATGAGGGCAGAGGAGAAGGGAGACAGTGGCAGAAAGGGAGAGGGAGAAAGAAAGGGAGACTGAACGAGGGAGAGCTCATAAAATAGCAGGAGATTGTTAGTGCTAAAGGAGTAATACAAGCAATAAATGCTGCACAAGCTCAGAGGAGCTTGCTTTAAACTTGGATAGGGCAAAAGATTCTACAGAGGGGATAGGACTTTAGCTGTGCCATAGAGGATGAAGTAGGATAGGCAAAGAGAAGGTAGGATGTAATTACAAGAGAGAGGAACAGCATGAGAAACAGTTCAGAGGCAGAAAAGCTTAAATTGCCTCGGGGAAAGAATGAACGGATCATACTACCTGCGGTGAAGTTTTTGTGGCACGCAAAGGTATGAGATTAACATGGATGAATAGAGGTGTTGAGGGTACTTGAGTCTCAGGTTAAAGACGTTTGTGTTTCTCCCACTGGCAACCAACCAGGAGCAATCAAGAATTTAAAAGTGGAATAATATGGTGAAGACGTGGCTTTAAAATGGATTGACCAAGGAAGCGAGATGCAAGGAGATAAGGAAGGCGGCCACTGCACAGATGAATGAAGGATGATGCAGCCTATGTAGAAAAAATGGACAGAATTTGGTGACTGATGGAAAGCAGGAGTGAGCTGGTTCTCTGTATCTCTTGTCTTCAACATAACAGCATTTACTTAGGAGTCCCACAAATCTTAAAAGAAGAGAAATTCCGGACTTCCTTGGTGGTCCAGTGGCGAAGACTCCATACTCCCAATGCAGGGGGCCAACCATCCCTGGTTGGGGAGCTAGATCCCATATGCCACAACTAAGAGTTCACATGCTTTTGAACTATTGTGTTGGAGAAGACTCCTGAGAGTCCCTTGGACTGCAAGGAGACCAAACCAGTCAATCCTAAAGGAAATCAATCCTGAATATTCATTGGAAGGACTGAAGCTGAAGCTCCAATACTTTAGCCCCCCAGTAGGTAGAGCCAATTCATTAGAAAAGACCCTGATGCTGGGAAAGATTGAAGGCAGGAGAAGAAGTGGACAACAGAGGATGAGATGGTTGGATGGCATCATCGACTCAATGGACATGAGTTTCAGCAAGCTCTGGGAGATGGTGAAGGACAGGGATGCCTGACATGCTGCAGTCCAAGGGGTCTCAAAGAGTCAGACACAACCGAGTGACTGAACAATGCCACTACTAAAGATCCCGCATGGTGCAACTGAGACTCAGCACAGCCAAATAAAAAATTTTTTTTATTTTGAAAAAAGAGAAATTCAAGATTACTTCTTTATTCTGAAACGAAGAAATTCAGAATTAAGAGCTAGGAGACTGAGAATGTGAAACCCTGACACTTATTTGAAAAGTTTCTTAGTAGACCCTAATTTACCTGTTCAAAGGGAGAATCTAACTTCCAGGAAGGGGGCTATCACCATTGTTCATTGTTAACTTTTTTGTTCATCAAGTCAACACCATGAGAAACATTACCCAACTCACTCACACCACACACATACACATCCTAAAGCTCCATAGGTTAACTTTATAAGACCTCAGATATTACTTCAACAGTGTCTCTTGTTGATAATAGTCATACAGTTTCATTATTGCTAAATAAACTCTTCAGTAATAGCCAGCAGAATAAAGAAATATGGAAGGATACTCGATAAGAAAACAGAATGATCATCCAAACCAACCCTCTTTGTTTTATTGGATAAACTGAGACCAGGGAAGTTATTTTCCCTTTTAATCAGGAAACACAATTAGTGTTAACACACAATTATTATTTAGCACATGTGTGTGTGCATGCTAAGTTGCTTCAATCATGTCTGACTGTGCAACCCTATGGACTGTAACCCACTAGGCTCTTCTATCCACGAGATTCTTCAGGCAAGAATACTGGAGTGGCTTGCCATGCCCTTCTCCATGGGATCTTCATCTGAGTCTTCTGCTTTGCAGGTGGGCTCTTTACCATCTGAGCCACTTTGGACTTCCCTGGTGGCTCAGACGGTAAAGGGTCTGCCTACAATGTGGGAGACCCAGGTTCGATTCCTGGGTCAGGAAGATCCCCTGGAGAAGGAAATGGCAACCCACTCCAGTATTATTGCCTGGAAAATCCCATGGACGAAAGAGCCTGGTTGGCTACTGTCCATGGGGTCACAAAGAGTCGGACACGACTGAGTGACTTCACTATCTAGTGTTAAAAGCAATTATTGGTCTCATCTTACAAGTGATGGCTGGGTAGTGGGAATAGAGAAATCTTTCAGGAAGGAACAGAGGTGAACCCAAAGAAATGTAAACTTCACTAACTTGGACCCTATAAGTTCTAGGGAAGTGCTCCAACAAGTTTGCACTTATGATTTTGAGAGTTTTTTTTTTTTTTCCTCAAAGATATTCCCTCAAACTGTAGTTTAGGCTGTACAAAACCCCTAAGAATCAGTCAGTCCAGTTCAGTTCAGTTCAGTCACTCAGTCGTGTCCGACTCTTTGCGACCCCATGAATCGCAGCACGCCAGGCCTCCCTGTCCATCACCGACTCCTGGAGTTCACTCAAACTCACATCCATCGAGTCAGTGATGCCATCAGCCATCTCATCCTCTGTCGTCCCCTTCTCCTCCTGCCCCCAATCCCTCCCAGCATCACAGTCTTTTCCAATGAGTCAACTCTTCGCATCAGGTGGCCAAAGTACTAGAGTCAGCTTTAGCATCATTCCTTCCAAAGAACACCCAGGACTGATCTCCTTCAGAATGGACTGGTTGGATCTCCTTGCAGTCCAAGGGACTCTCAAGAGTCTTCTCCAACACCACAGTTCAAAAGCATCAATTCTTCAGCGCTCAGGCTTCTTCACAGTTCAACTCTCACATCCATACATGACCACAGGAAAAACCATAGCCTTGACTAGACGGACCTTAGTTGGCAAAGTAATGTCTCTGCTTTTGAATATGCTATCTAGGTTGGTCATAACTTTTCTTCCAAGGAGTAAGCGTCTTTTAATTTCATGGCTGCAGTCACCCCTAAGAATGGGATGTACTAAATAGTTTAGAGCCCTCTAGAAATTCCTTGAAGATGTCAGTGATCTGCTTTATTAGTTATTACAAGTCCAAGTGACCACCCTTTGGCCATCTTTTATATTTGTTAGATATATCAATAAGACTATTAGAAAATATAATGTTTAAATCTTTGCAATCTAAGCAAAAGATCTTTTCATACCAATGTTTAGGATTTCTTTCCATTTGGCTTGAATTTAAACACTTCTATTGAAATTATATTTCTTCATAACATATAACTTCAGAAGCAGTTATAAGTGAGATCTTAAACAAAACTGTTTTGTATATTTGTTGCATGTTCATGCCCCAGAAATATGCTATAGAATTTAAAGCCATGGAAATCCTGATTCCTATCAACATGGAGATTTATCATTATTTGTGATATATGTCCAGCTTGGTTTCACTTTAAAACCACCAATAAAGTTTGAACAATGGACATTTTTCTCAGTGAGAGGTCTATGATCAAACTAAACATCTCTCTGAAACTGATTAGGTCCTGAGGTTTTCAAATTCAATATTCGGTAAATATAGAGCATTTGTTTGGCCATAAGAAATAATTAAGAACTTCAGAGTTTGTGCAATTCTCCTGAGCCTGCTCCTCTTTTCTGATAACATGATAATTGGACATAACCTCGTGTGGTCTTGGGCCTCATTTTATATAAGACTGAGGCAGAATAAATCACATACAATTAATCTTTTGAGGATCTAGGTGACATTGCTTTACGTTTGCACATCAGCAAGTCCTTTGTTTCTAGTAGTCAAGTGCAGTAATGGAAATTTTTGTTATTAAATGCTTTATTTCTTCTTCCTCACTCCCAGCTATCCTGAATCCAGAAAAATAGACACATAGTCATTCTGTGAAGACAAAGGAACATTGAATAGTTAATTATATAACAGATAGAGCCGTCCACTGTGTATTCATTCTTGTAACGAGTTGCTAGAAGAGAAATTTGCATATTTAGTTCAAAATCTTATAAAATAGAAATGAGATGGATTGTTTTAGCAGTTTCATAGTTTCTGTAGTAACCATAACACTTCATGGAAGATCTGACTCAAAATACCACAAGGCTCTAAATAAATGGAAGAGGAATGCCATACAAACATCCGCATAGTGGTATCTCCACTGACAAGACATATTTAATAATGTTTAAAATTCACTTTTCCTGTATAAACAGTATCACTGTAAACCTAGGGACGGCATTTGCTTTCTCAGAACTGAAGTCTCTTTCTTCCAGTGATAGGCCTAAATTAAAATCAGCAGAAGTCACTGAGTTGTTTTTGTAGCATTTTCATTGCTGGAAGGGACCTCCAGAGGTCACCTAGTTCGTCCCGATCTCCAGCCAGGACTCTTCCTCATACTGAATATAGCTGTATAGCGATCTGCATTAAGAAAGCTTTTAAAGATCCCTGGGGTTAGTCAAAAAATAGCTAATATTGGCCTGATTCATAGAACAGCATTATATGTATGTCAAAATAGCCACCTTCATCAGGAAAGACATCCATCAGGGCTAAGTGCTACTAGTAGCTTCAAAAGGGAAAGCATTATTTTCTCTGAGAAAAGGGTGGTAAATTAAGGAAATGACCAAGTGTGTTGCTATTTTTTTGTTTAGGTGTGTATTTGAATGCTTATCAAAAAAGAAACATTGACCACTGCAGGGGAAGCCCGGAAGTAGCTGTGGGCAAGCAGATCACAACTCTTTAACAAGTACTTTCAAATTGCTACAGAGCTCAGAGGGGGACTGTTATCTCAAACAAGATCTGATTAGCATCAGGTTAGTGATGGGCAGATGGTAAAACATAAGAATAATATTGACAGACCTGCTTTATAAATGGTATCTTTTCCCCATAATCGGCTGAGTTTGTTAGAGTTGATCATTTTATTTCTTCAACTCCATCAAACTTTGGGTCCAATGGACAGGAATTTAAGTGTCATTTCAATTTTCTAAGACAATGACACTATTGTTTTATAGAGAAAGTATTTCTCCACAATTATTGGACTTCTGAATTATTGGATTGAAGTACTACACTAGAATCTAGAAATTCAGCTAAAAGGAGAGCTGATGCTCTTAGCTGGATTATTGTGGGCCTTTAAGCCTTTCAGTGAAACTTGATAGAGAATTTAGATATGTCTATAACTTATGAAGTGAGGAAAATGAACTGCCCCTTCTCCCCACACAACTGTCCCAAGTATCTGCTTGTTTTTGTGTATTAACACCAGAGTTTTCCAAGTAATATTGTGTTTGGTTACATAAAAGCCTGCTCAATCATGGATGCTTTCAGGTGGGAACTGGGGGGCTGGATGGAAATAAGGTTAGAGGGTTTTTTTAAATCACATACCTTCTTGGCAACTTTCAAATTATTTCGTGCCTGGGGTGCGCCTTCAAAAAAATTCATTTGAAAATATATCATAAAAAAAAACACACACACATAAAGGTACCTCTATGTTCTTATAAGTTTAAACACAAAGTCTGGGTTACAGGAAGTGGAAAGCTTGACTACTGTACTGGCCTCTCCCAGCCTCCTCTGTAATTCTTGACTTTGAAAATGGGAATTCAGCCACTGAGACTTTTTGATGTGCAGCTGCCTTTCTCAGAGAACACTGACCAACTAACAAAGTCTTCAAGTTGTCTTTCTTCTTCCTTTTGTGAAAGCAGAAGACAAAAGGAAAAGGCAACGTCTCTTCAGTGTCTCCTTAGCTATACATCATCCCCACAGTGGACATCTAAACTTAATGTGCAGTCCACATATTCACCATAAAACTTGGGCACTTAAGGTAAGGAAATACTTCTATAGTTACTTGGTATATTGAGCAGAGTTAGGTGTTTTCCTCCCTTAAACTACTCAGATAATTGTCCCTAACTAGTTTGCATATACAGCCTTTAAGAAGTGTTGTTTTTTAAAGTTGCCAGCCTAACAAATTTCCATAGCAGAATTCCAAATAGAAGAAACTGAATCAGCTTTAAAGAAAGATCATCAAAATAAAGGAGTATAAGGAAAAGCAGAAAGTGGCACATTCTGTCATTTTTATTACCAAAAAAGTTCAAACCATTTACATGCTGACGTTAAATGCCATATGTAAGTTCACTACAAGCAAACTTTCTAAAAAATATACATACTGTATATATTTACATTCAAGTTTGAGTAACTGGTGTCAAGGTATAGTTCAGGGTCTTTACTTACCCTGTGCATTTGTTCAGCTACTAACTAAACAGAGATTGTATCTTCACTTAGGCACCTGGAGAGGTAGAAACTGCTTTTTAAGAGGGGGAAAAAAACCTGTAGTGCAAATGTGAGGATCAGGGTTGAAGCAGCTTATACACCAAGGAGGCCTTAAGTATAACTAGCTTTGGTCATCAGAAGCTGAATACATGTAGCCTTGTCTTTTAAATTAAAACCAGATAAAACTTTGGGTAGATGCTCTTCTGAGCACATCAGAGGGTTGGCAGTTAGCAAGGAATGCTCTGCCACTCTGCAGGAGAAACTGCATATGAGTAAGTTAGGCAACATAGCAGTAGGGCTGGGCTGGCAGCTGGGCACCTTTTCCCTGATAAGACACAATACACAGATGAGTGGCTTTAGAGACTTCAAATTAACATCTGTACACCCACAGCCCGGAACTCAGAAGCCACCAAGGTATTTCCTCTCCCAAGTGAAACCGCTCTTATTTCCACCATGCCCACCTCCATTCCAAACTGAGCTAATAAGTCTAGAGAGGGGTGGGGTGGCCCAAGAGTTCTGCAGCCCACAGTTCACCAGCGACGTGACTAAACCTCAGGATGGCTCCTGGGCCTGAGAGGGGCTCCCCGGGTTCTTGCCAGACTTGGCAGGGCTCGGTCCTGAGAGGGGAAGCTGGAAGGAAGCCACGGGGGTGGCCGAGGGCAGAAGCCCTTCCCGTTCCCTTTTCTTCTGTTTCATCCTGCGGTTCTGAAACCAGATTTTGACTTGGGTGTCATTCAGTTGCAATGAGTTGGCTATCTCGATGCGTCGGGCCCGAGTTAAGTACTTATTGAAATGAAACTCCTTCTCCAGTTCTGTCAGTTGCTTGGTGCTGAAATTCGTGCGGATCGCGCTGGAGGGGGTGGCGGCTCCATACTCCGCGAATTTGCCTGCAACGTAAAGACAGGGCGTCGTCAGCGTGGCGAGATGACACGGAGACGCGACTTGGGAGAGCTTTGGGGCCACACTAGAATCAGAGTTACTGAGCGGCCCTTCTGGGTCTCCGAACACAGCTGTGCCAAGAGAAAAGCTTCACGGAGCGCTCCTTCCCGCAATTTTCTCAACCCCTGGCATTCGGGGCACGCTCAATGCAATTCGCCTGGTTTAATAATGCCTGGGGCCGCGTGTTCCCCATAAGACCCAAACCGCCGTCCACAGGGACCGCTGCAGCGCGCCCTCGGCTCAGTTCCGCTGGGCAGGCTCGATCCCCAACCCCAGTCGCGTCCGTCCGTCCAAGGCTCAAGTACTTACTTTTCTTCGGCGCGTTCCTCTTCACTTTCATCCACTCGAACGTGCTGAAGGCGGCAGGGAAGCCGGAGGCTGGGGACGCACACTTGGGGTAGACGCCGGGAGCGGGGGACGCGGTCTGGAAGGCCCCAGACTGGCCGTCGGTCGGCTCTTTGAGACACGCCGAGAAGGGGCCCGGGTCGCCGAAGGCCGCGTAATCCACTTGGCCACTGAGGAGGAAGGAGCCGCCTCCAGAGAAGACAGCCGAGGTGGCGTAATGGACGTGCGCCCCGCTGTCGTCTGCCGGCCGCCCGAGCGCGCACGGTAAATCGTATGCGGGCGCAGACCCCGGCAGGCAGTAGTCCTCGCCCCCGGCCTGGACAGGTGCGGCGCCTGGCTCGTAGGCCCCCTCTAGGGGGCACGGCGCGTACGCGGGCGCGGCAGGCCCGGGAGGCTGCGCCGGGGCGGCCGGGGGCGAGGGCACCGCTCGCGCCGCGGCCAGGGGCAGGCAGCTAACAAACGCGCCGTCGCCGCTGCCCAGGGGGAAGGCGGGCTGCAGGACCATGGGCCGGGCGTCGGCGCGACAGAACTTGGGCGCGAAGCTCAGCAAGTCGCCGCCGTCCCGGCCGCACGACACGTAGTCGAGGTAGGAGCTCATGGTTCTGGCCCACCCACCGGAGGGCGCCGGCTGCGCCTGGGTGTGGGGTCCGCAGGACCGCCGCGCTCTGCGCCGTTCCGCCTCCCCTGTCTAGTCGACCTGCCCTCGCCGAGCCATGGCGAGCCAGCCGGGGGTAAATAGTGGCCTAATATAGAGGCGGGGTGGCCACGTGGCGCCGGCCGGCCAATGGGCGCCGTCCCCGCACGGCCCGGGTCCCGACTGGCGCGCGGCTCCACGCGCCTGCCGGGCCGCCAACTTTGCCAAACAGGCGGGAGGCCGCCGCCCCGCGCCCCAACCCGGCCCAGGGGACAGCCTCTGGCCCCGGGGCTGCTTGGCTGAGGGCGGAGCCTGAGCGCTAAACGCCCGCTTCCCGGACAGGTATTGGACAAGTTAGGGGCAGAAAAGCAGGAAGGGCCGCTCGGGGGAAGAGGAGAGAATGGAGAGGGGGAGAGCCTGTTCTACACCATGGGTGGCTAGCCCCTCGAGTGTGGATGGTGGGCGCCGCGGTGTGGGAAGGGTTAAAAGGCCCTACGGAACCCCTTCCTAGCCTCCTCCAGGGAAGGTAAAGTGATTTCTCTTCCCTTTTTATCTGAACCCTATGTGCTTTCAGTATTCTTGGCACTGGTGATATCTCTGGTGCTCAGACGGTAAAGAATCCGGCTCCATCGCGTGAGACCTGGGTTCGATCCCTGGGTTGGGCAGATCCCCTGGCGGAGGGCATAGCAACCCACTCCAGTGTTCTTGCTTGGAGAACCCCATGGGCAGAGGAACCTGCCGAGTTACAGTCCGTGGGGTCGAAAAGAGTCGGACACGACTGAGCGACTAAGCACACAAACCTGGAGTAGACGTTTAATTTTCCTTTTCCCCTCACCCGCGATTTTGGAGACATAAATTTTATGCTGTAGGTGCTGTGTAGTTGGGACGGCACAAAAGCTTCACTTCTAGGCTAGATTTTCACGTTACTTCGCAGCTTCTTCCACTGTTCCCATTTGTGGTGCACGAGAAGTGAGTGTTGAGTGCGGGTTTTGATTTGGACAGAAGATAAAGTTTCTGCCTGTGGGACGTTTAGCAGATTATCCTCGTGGACTAGTTTGTAAAAGACAGAATCTGCCGTTGGGATGAGTCGCTCGCTGTGTTCCTCTCTGGGAGGCTGGCTCTCGCACCCGTGCTGCGCCCGCTTTTTTAGAGGTACTTTGGCTCCAGGGCGCAAAGGCTTCTCAGGGACCCGTCAGATCTCAGAGGTTTGGACGGGCTTGTGCCTCTAAGCAATTAAAGCTTCTGTTCCATCAGATAAGTGCTGCGTCGTCTCTTGCGAGTGAAATCTGAGGGCTCACAATGTTAATGGGCTCACGTCTTTCCCTTGATAATATGGTTTTGTTTTTGAGTGTAGAGAGACGGGAAATAAAAGTGCAATTGGCACAGGAAATGGTGGGTAGAAGAGTTACAAAGCTTTACACTGAAACTTTCCAACTTCCTTGAACATTTTTTTTTTAAATGTTTCCTTCTTTAGGGCTCTAGGAAAAGTAACAAGCTAAATAAATAAATAGATGTTATTTACACACAGCAGTAATGAAAGAGGGTGGTTTCCTAAACTCTGTGTGAATAAAGAGCCTACTCTTGGCTTTTTCAAGTGCTTTTAAGAACTTGATCTGTTATAGCCTCTGAGTTATGGTGACAGAGGTTTTATTGTTGTTTTACTGATCCACTTGTCATGAAAGAGCGATTGAGCCCTTGCCTAAAATTCCACTCTGAGGAAGTCTGGAAAATAGGAGTGGTTACAGCCCAGGGAGCCAGTTCCCTGCAGGTATGTGAACTTGTGAATAAACAGAGAGGCACCGAAAGTGTTAACCACAGTGCTGAGGCTGAAGTTGAGCCAGGATGGGGGAAGGCTAAGCCAGGAGGGGAGCGGAGAGGTAGAGAGGGGACACCAAGGAATGAGCACAAAGCTGAAGAGGTCTAGGATTCCTGCATTGCTGAAGCTCTTGGATTTCACTGGGAAATAAAATTCTGGGCTGGAAAATAGCCCTTCAAGCTTGATATTGCTACTTCAATTATCTCCTGTAGCCAGTCACACAGCAAGGGTCCTAAATAGTTTTTATTTTCTAAATAGTTTTTTAAAAGAAAAAATTAAGGTTCTTCTCTAGCACCTTGGCTGGGAAATAATAGACCTCTTTGGAGCTAACTCAGGCTTCAAATATATAGGCATTTCTTCACTGTCCTCCTTCTGTACCCTTAATGCAAAAGTATCAATAGGTCACAATGTCCCTTAACCCCTCACTGGCTAGACTTCAATTTTTACCAGTTTTTACCAGCATAATGTCTCAGCTCTCACACTCCTGTCTCAAAACTAGAAGACCCAGTCTCAGATGGTACTCATCTGATCACAGCTCCTAGGTCCAGAGGCCCAAGGGGGTCAAGAAGGAAGGGCTGCCTTGTCAGCTTCTCTGGAGAAAGACCTCTAGCCCTCTACAACCCAGGTGGAGGACAGAAAACCATGGTCTGGCAAATATGGCCCATACCTATCAAATTAATTGCCTTTTCTCTAAGGTTTCAGGAAAAACAGCCAGCCTAGATGCCTTGGCAACGGTCATTTCAACAAAGACCAGGTTTTTGCTGCTAAGCATTTAGAACAAAGGTTGGGTCCTGCCTGTCGCAGTTAAGCACTGACTTTGTTGCACCCATGAGCTGTACACACTATTTCCCTGAAGCGAAATTTGGGAGATTGAGCTTTGCTGAGGGAAGAAAATGTCCTGAAAACGACATCTAAAATTAATAATCTAAAAATTAGATTTTAAAAAGTGTGTTATTTTAACAACTGTGGACGAAAGTAAGTAGGTGGGGTTTTCAGTATTTGTTCAGATCCAGTAACAGGTCCCTGACAACTGCATGCAAAGAGCTATATTCTGTTCATCCTTCTCCCTACTCCCTTTACTCTCCCAGCCTTTGGCATATTCTACACCTTGGGGCTCAGAGTTGCCATCTCCACTCCTGGGCTGTTCTGACTTGCTCAGGATGAAAGTCAAGAGTTTGGTTATCTCAGACTCAGATTCAGTAAACATTTGCCAAAGACCTACTGTGTAAGAACTTTTTGTTAGGGGAGGGTTAGGCTAAGAAAAAAGATATTTTTAAACCAAAGGAATAAGGGATTCATTTTTGACACATGTTAGCTATGCTATAAATCTACTCTAGGAAAATCTGAATCTATAATTTTCTAAGGAGATGTTGGAAGGTATTATTAGGGCAATTGTGTATATAAAGATATGAATATAGGATATTTTGAGTACCTTTAAAGTTTGTCTCCTAGAAGTTCACAGGGTATAGAAGAAACATCTTAAGGATTTTATTGCTTGTTCCCAAGGGTCACTTGCCCTGCTGGGTCCTGGTGCTGTGAGTTCTCAGCAGGAGGTGGCAGCCTAGGGGCCTGACTGCCAGGTTGTGTTTGATGTAGGAATGCTTTGAAATCTCTTCCATCCTACTTACCACAGCAGTCACCCCCAACCACCCCCCAGGACTACCTTTCTCTCTACCATTCAAACAAGCAGCTTCTTTTCTGCAGACAGAGCAGTGGAGGCTCAGCAGTCTAGTCTTCTGTGTGTTTACAGTTGTTCCTGAAAAGCCTCTTACAATCCTTCTCCACAAGTCCCATTGTGTTATCCCTTTAAGATGCTTATGTGCTGGCTAAGTCCTTTCAATCCTGTGTGACTCTTTGCAACCCTATGGACCATAGCCCCCAGGCTCCTCTGAGCATGGGATTCTTCAGGCAAGAGTACTGGAGTGGGTTACCATGCCCTCTTCCAAAGGATCTTCCCAACCCAGGGATCAAACCCACTTCTCCTGCACTGACAGGTGGGTTCTTTACCACTAGTGCCACCTGGGAAGCCCAGTGATGCTTGAGCACAGGCAAACTCTTGGCTCCATAGTCCCAAAGGACAGAAAGGCTCTTGCTTGTTGGGATAAAAAGTGGGGTTGTCTTTTCTCTTAAGCAAGATTTGTAGTTCTCTGCAGCATCTTGCTATCCCAAGATAGGGGTAGAGATGAACAGGATCCTAAAGACAAGAATTCAAAGCTTGTCAGAAGTCTGATACCATGACCCTCCCTGAGGAAAAGAGTCTAGTGTGCTGTGACTTTTCCTAGAGCTTTGTGAAAGGCTTGTGAGTCAAGCCTGTCCCTGGCATATGGGAGGCATTCAAGAAACGTTTGTTGGGCAGAAATGAAAATGGACAGAATGGTGTGTCTTCACCATGACCAATGTTGACTAAAGGATATCCTTAGATTGCTGGCTCCTAGCACCACTTCAGGTGGGTAGGAATCACCAGAGAAGCTGGTTTAAATGTGCAGTTTCCTTAGCCTTCCCCCACCACCACTGAGCTTCTAATCCAATAGGTCTGACTCAGGAGTCTTTCTTTTGAATAAATCTGCCGAATGATTCTAAAGCAGTATTCTTCAGAACCACACTTTGAAAATGTCTGCTTTAGGAGCTGGGGTAGGGGGTAGTGTGGGGAGATGGGGTAAGTCTTGACCAGCACGATGAGAGCTCATGGCTAAATGGAGCAGGATTATACCTGAAAATTATCCAGAAGCCCCTTGGGAGGTAGAGGAAGAGAGATCAATGTCAAGATCAAACTTAAGTCTCACCAGACTGAAGTTCCAGAAAATGTCCTTAAAAGGTAGTCAGTAGGAGCGTCCCAAGTGCTTTGAAGAGATCTAGCTCACTTCTTGCCACTTCCCTAACCTGACTTTGAGAATGTAGTGGAGTAGGAAGTGAAAGAAAGGGATTTGTCACTGGCAATCCCTTCAGAGGGAGCCGAGTGGTTCTGAGGCAATGGGAAGAAGGAAGGAGTAGGAATGGGGGTCTTAAGAGAGAGAAGCCAGCTGTCATTTCCTTCCATCTCTCCCAAATGGTCTGGAATGAGCATTTAAGCTCTCAGGATCCACAGCAGGCCACCGTCCCTTGGCCTAAGGTGTAACTCCTACTGTGGCTAAAGATTGACCTTTTGCACACAGGATGTCAATGCTAGAAGACCCCTTAGAGAGAGAAGTGACATCAAACCCCTCATTTTAGTGGTGAAGCTACTTTATTTACTCAGAAGTTAAAAGGCAAAGCCATCCTGCAAAAGATGAGGGTGGCCACTGGGGTCTCCTGCATTTCCAGTCTGCCAGGAGCAGAGAGTCAGGCAGCCCCTCCGCTACACAGTGGCGACCTCCATGCTGAGCAGCTGAGCAGTGCTCAAGGAGACCACACAGCCAGCGGGCTGACTGGGAGGCCTGCCCTCCCTTTGCCATTTGTTTGCTAAACCTGTGCCCTAGACTTCTGAGGCCGCACCTTGAGCTGCTCCAGCTAGAAAGGGCAGAACTGAGCCTAGATCCCTACACCCTCCATGAAGGTAAAAGATCCCCTCATTTCCTGTTCAACTGATAGGCATCAGGGTCCTGAAGATAAAACAAGAGGTATCCATAGATTAATGTAGTTGGATAGGCAAGTACAAATAAAGATATGTGTGAACATGCAAAAGTACACCCATGTCAGTTATACTGATCTTTGGGACTTTCCTGGCAGCCCAGTGGTGAAGACCCCATGCTTCCACTGCAGGGGTCTTGGCTTTGATCCCTGGCTAGGGGGAGCAGGGGGTGGGGGGAAGGTCCCACATGCCAGGTGGTATGGCCAAAAAAAAAAAATGCTGATTTTTTTTGCTCCTTTATCTTTATTGTAGCTATTAAGTTTAAATTTATATGATTCAAGATTCAAAGGGTACAAAAGGGTACCCTTTCTTTCTCCCACCTCTGTCCCCAGGCACCTAGTTCTCCTTCACATGAACATCAATTTTGAGTTTCTTCACCAATTTTATGAGTATATCTTTCCAGAAATACTTTCTACTTCACAATTATAGATAGATAAATATCTAGTTAAGAGATATATCTCCCCACATTTTTACACAAATGATAACATATTACAAGACTCTTCTGCACCATGCTTCCCCCGCCATTATATCTTGAAGATCCTTTCTTTCTACTTTCTTACACCTTTACGCTGTTCTACTGTATACATCTACCACCATTTATTTAGCTAGTCCCTTATTAGTGGGCATTTATTTTCATTTTGGTATTAAGACACATGTTCAACTTTTTGCCTATTAGAAAAAATTCCTAGACATGAAATTACTTAATCTAATATATGTGTACTGGCAGTGTTTCTATATATTGCTAAATCACTCTCTTTAGAAGTGAATCAATTTATACTTCTACAGTAACATATGAGAATTCCTGTTTCCTCATACCTTTGATAAGTCAGTGGGATATTAAAGATTTTTTTTAAAATTTTTGCCAATCTGATAAGTGAAAGATAATACCCTTATAGCACCTCCAAAAATGTCATTCTTCTTTATCTTACCTGATCCTATTATAATTCTATTTTACAAATGCTAATACTGACACAGAAAAAAGAAACAACTTACTGCAGTCACGTTCAATGTAAATGGTTAGGGTCAGATGTTCAGCACTTCCCTATACAACACAAGGAAGCCTAAGATTTAAAGAGAATGGGTGGCTGCAAGCATTCCCTGAAAGACACATGGTATAAAAAAGCACAGAAGCTTTCAGACATCTCTTAGAGGCCCCCTCTTTAGTGGTCTGATACCAAGACCACATTTCTGCATTCCCCTGGAGAGTACCCTCTGGAAGCTGAGGGACTCTGATTAGCAATCTGATCTGACCTAGTCCTAAGCATTAGCTTGAATTCAGTATCTGGGAAGCAGTAGGGTGTTGCTTTTAATTTCCCTGAGACTTATTTCTCACTGGCCACCCAGGATCTAAGTATTGATCAGCATGGGGGTGGGTAAGAGGATGTTTTCCCTAGATTTTAGCTTTTTGTAGACCTGATAAAGATAATTCCTAAGCTTGGGAGTGCACACATGCACTGCTTTACTAATGATAAACCTGTAGATATCTTTATTGACTGTTCCGTTGATGATGAAAGTGAAGGCCAGAAAGATTAGGTGAATATCTTAGGGTCACACAGTGCATCAGTTAGCAAAGCAGAAACCAGTGAACAGAGACCTAAACCTGAACTCATTCATTTCCCCTGCAGTCTTCTCTTCCACTCCACTGTTCATTTTGGTGGATAACTGACTACCTGCTTAGGCTGTCAAAATCAAAACCTAGGGATTAGCATCCACAACTCCTCTTTCACTAATCCAATTGATCACCAAGTCCTCTGAATTCTTCCTCCTAAATGCCTCTCCTCTTCATCCTTATTAAGTTTCTCCCTCTCTAGGCTGGATTATGGCAGCAGCCTCCTTCTTTATTCTTCCCGCTTCCTATCTCTCCTTTCTCCCACCAGACACAGTACCCCCTAGAGTCAGCTTTCCTAATATAGATAACAAATGACCACATGTCCCAGCTTAAGACCTTTAGTGGCTGTCCCTTGCCTACACGTTAAGTCCAGGTGCCCTTCCGTGGCCCTTACACAGCTTCTGTCCAGCCAGATGCCACACTCCGAGCTCCTCCCCTTGTTCTAGGTCCATACCTTGCTCTTTCTTCCCTCCCTGCTTTAGTATGTGCTGCTCTCTCCACCTGGTAGATCACTCCTTCTTGGGCCTAAAAAATTCCTATACTTCAGGAACCCAAATTCACCTCTTCTGAGAAGCCTTTTTTGACACTATGATACTGTTAATGACTCCTTTATTCCAGGAACATTTTGGCCACACCTATGTTATAGCATCTGTCATACTAATCTTAGGATTAATTCTTTTCCTACCCCAGTAGACTGAAAAGCATATGCCATTAGTGACTCAATTTTTATATCCCAGAGCCCAGCACAGTACACGTAGGAACTGTTCAGTAGGCACTGCTGAAGAGAGAAGACTCTGAACCAAGAACAGGAGGTTCAGTATTGAAGCCTTAAGGCTTCAGCTTATATCCATCTGAGGAAAATGATAGTAGAACATTTCTCCGGAACAAGCTATTTCCACCCTAGAGGATGGTGAGAGAGAAGAGGACTGAGGGAAGAGGGAGAGAGCTGGGACTTTCTGTCCTCCAGGGGCTCTTTACTGTGGGCTGAGACAACACGTTAACTTGAGAAACTTCCCATCTCATATCACTGAGAACAAAAGTTAAAAAAAGAGGGTAGCCCAGAACTCTCTTAGAATTTATGACAAAGAGGACAGCGGGTGCCACTCAAGAGGGGGTATGAGTGCTTCCCCACCCACTCACCCAGGCCTTCCTGCTGTGAACAGCTCTGACTGAGGCCTGCCCCTCGCCCCCAGCTGTCGTCTGCTCCTTTACGGTGTTTCTAAAATGAACCCCCAAGAGCTAAAAACTACTCCAAGCCTTCCCTCATATCACAAAAGAGAGAAGAGGCATATCATTGTGGTTAGTGTTTTAAGTGTATTTTAATGGTTATTTTAAATGGCATTCAAGTTTAGTTCCAAGTTCAACAGGGGCTCTTAACCTCCTTCCTCCCATACAAATAGGAAATAGTCCTGAAGGACAATGAGAGAACTCGGTCAGCGTCTCCCCTGAATTCTGATCCCTCGGGACATCCTTTATAAAACTCTTAAATAAAAGTGTTTGCAAGAACCTTCCCACCTATTGAGGTTTTTTTCTCGTCCTGCCCTCAGAGACGGGTTTGTCCCTAGGGGGACAGCAGCGGTGAAGGGTGTCCCTGGGGCAAGCGCGAAGTGCGCGGAGGTGGGGCGTGGAGGTGGAGCCGGGAGGCTCAGGGCACCCGGCGCCCTGCCTGGCCCGCGGGCGGGGCTGCTGGGCGGCTGCCGTCCCTGGCGAGGGGAAGACCGGGCGGCGCTACCCTCGGGCCTGGCGCGGCAGAGCGCGGGGCGGCAGGTCGCGCCCTCCGTTACCGCTCAGCTTGCGTACCCGCGTCTCCTCCGCTTGCGGTTTCTGGTCGGATCCCAGCTGGCCCGGACTTGCTCCGAAGTAGGAGGAACCGCTGTCGAGCGAAAAGTGCACACCGGTGATTGATGAACTCTTAATAGAACTAACCTCTCCCGCCCCCAGCCTAGACACACACGCAGAGCAGGCCTTCACCCCAGCCCCTCCCCTGGCCTCCCCGCGGGCCAGGGGGACGCGGTCGCCAGCCGGTTGGGTGATTAACTCACCGTTTGTCTTTCGGAAAGTGTTCCAGGTGGGTCGGAACACCCTCCCGTCCGCCGCGCCGCCGGGAGAGCGGGTCGAGCGCGCGTCACATGGCGCTGGCCGAGCCGGCTTTTGTGCGGCGCGACCGCCCCACCGCCCCGGGGAGGCGGCAGCTATTGTTCCCCGTGGGGGTGGGAGGCTCTCCGACTCGGGGTCCACGCCGGCCCTCTCTCCAGTGTGCCCCCAGGTTCGAGCCTGGGTGGGGGCCTCCTTTGTGTGTTTTTGCCGGCGACGGAGATGGCATCGTTGCTGCCCCAAGGGGTTAGCAGACGCGGGTGAAAGAGGTCAGTTCTGGCTCTGCCACTGCCTGGAGTTCAACCCAACCGACCCACTTTCCCGGTCATTTGGCTCTCAGGCCCTTGTGGAGATGGGGAGAGGTGTGGTATTTTAGGGCAGCTTTCCTACCAGTCGAGCCATCAGAAGGCCTTCTGCCTGTCTCATAAGTCAGGGACTCTCGTCGCCTCCTTCAAAAAGGCCTTGGTCCAACAGGCACTCTTAGACAAGATTTTAGCCTGGCTTCCCCACCTAAAACACTGCCTCTGTACCAGGGTTCTCCATGCATCCTGATTTCAATCAAGATCTCCTCTTTGGGCTCTTACTAATGTTAAAATCCTATTTTAATGATTTTCCAGATTTTACTCTTCCATATAAAATGACCCCAACTAGATATAGGAACCATTCAAGAGACTTACCTCTGGAGGAGGAAATGGCAACCCACTCCAATATTCTTGCCTGGGAAATCCCATGGACAGAGGAGCCTGCGAGGCTACAGTCCATAGAGTAGCAAAGAGTCACGACTGAGCAATGAGCAGGAAGAAGAGATTTTACCACAAGGTCTGGGACAAGACTTCTGTAGTATCTCCCACCAGGCTGATCTTCTGGGAACCCATCACCTGCTTCTGCTACTGCAAATGACTGGACATCCATTAACCTTGGCTCTTCATGTGTGGAAACCTTTTGTTTACTGTGCTTCAGAAGGCTGGGCCTGGCCTGAAAATGGATCTTTGAATTGTCTTTGTACTTTCCCAACTTGCCAAGGTGAGTATGAGACCTGAGTGAAATGTTTAGGCATGGGCTTTGGGCCAGGCATATAAATGCATTTGGGCAACTCTGGGCGCCCAAAATAAAGGGCTTTGTAGCTGGAGTAGAAGACAAGGGAGCAGTGATAACTAAGATTTCATCCTCTGTAATGATCTTCTCTACCACCAGCATCACCAGTGCAGTAAGTGCACAGGATTCATCTACCCTATGTTTGTTCTCTCCATCCAGACCCTTCTACAAGAGAGCTCTAAGAAAGCCAGTTCTCAGAGGTGCTGTGGGTGCAGCTGGCGACTCAGCCTCACTTCCCTGTGCCTGAAGTGTCAAGGAATAGGCCTGCTCACCCAAGCCATAGCTACATCCCCTCTCTAGAAAGTTGCAGTGCCCTGAAGTAATCAGACTATAGGCCTGTGGGAACTGGAGCCTTCTGTCTCTCTTTTTATTTTCTTAATATGAACTGCTGTTCATCTTGTTCTTTTCCTACAGTTTGTGAAAGAAGGACCAGAGTAATGCCAAGTTGCCAGATGAAGAGGACCTTCCTGGATTCTGTAACTGGGATTAACCCATTCTTGACTTCAGGAGGCAGTTTCAACTAATTCTCAGGATAAAGTCTAAACAGGCCTGGGATGTCCCTTGAATATCCATGGTGTAAACAGGCTTCTGGCTCCCCCAGGTCAAGAAGAGAAACACTTTTTTAGAATGTTGGGTTTCTCCTTTGTTATTCAAACATACACCCACACTTCACTCTCCCTAATGAAAAACCTCAACAGATGGGGAGCCTAGGTGCTCAAGCCTGCTGGCTGAGATCACTTCACTCAAGGGTCAGTTGGCTGGTACAGAATGGGGGAGGGAGAGGGATGAGTAACTACTATGGTTAATTACCACGTTTAAAGTACTCCTTACAGATACAAATTTTAAAAATGCTTTTCAGCAAGGTTAGCAGCCTCTGGGGCCTGGGAAACCAATTTGGCTGATGCATCTCTGATAGGGACTAGGCTTGCGGTTGCACCAAGGGGCAAGCACTTGCTCTGTATTCTCTCCCTCTCTTATTTGGAAGCCTCTACAAAGAAATGGTACAAATGGATAGTTAACAAATGATTCCATCTGAGAAGGATTTTTCTCTGTGAGGTCCTTAGATAAGGCTGAGGTCTGAAAGCCAGGAGGTAGAATGCGTTACCGCCCTTTCTTGCCACCTTTCCTCTGCAACTTCCCTATCCCCTTGGCTAACTCAATAGGGTTTTCTCACTCCACTGCAGGCTGGGTCTTGAGTTTCTCTTTGGTAGCCAGGGCAGGGTCTCCTTGTCCCTAAATCTTTTCCCACCCCCAGCTCTCATTCTGCAGCTGGTCATTCCAGCTACTTCATCTCAACCCTGCTTTAATTCACGTTTGATTGGCAAGACAGACCAGGGGGCTCCCAAATGACTTCCACCCCCATCCGTAGGCCTGGGCTTGGAGCCCTGACCCCTTTCTTCTGGTCCCAGGAGAATCGCCCACAACCTCCCAGATAAGACCTCCCTCCAATGGGTCTAAGTAAGGGGGGGGGCCGGGGGGGAGGCAGAACCGGCCACGGCCAGAGCCAAAGAACCATTTCCTGCTCTTGGGCAAAGGGGTTAACCTCCCCAGCCCAAGGCCCACAGCGAGGCCGGCCCCTCCCCGCCGGCGGGTGTCGGACGCCTTGCCGCCTTTGTGCGGCCTCTCCGCCGCGGGGCCCGTGGGAAGCCGCACCCGCAATGGCGCCGCTGCTCCCGGAAGGCCTGCTGCTGCGGGCCCCCTCGACCCAGCAGCGCTCGGCGGCGAGGGGCCAGCAAGCAGCCTCCTCGAGGCCGTGGTGAGCTCCCAACGGAGCCCGCGCGCCGCTCCCGGGAAGAAGCCTCGGTCTGGAGTGGCGGTGTCCTTCCGCTGCAGACGCGCCCCTTCCCGCGGCAGGTCCTCCGCGGGAGAAGGAGCGGCCTGGGCCTGGGGCGCCATTGCCGGCCCGCGCTCCCCTCCCCCACCGTCCTTTCTCTGCCTTCCAGAGACCCGAGAAGGGGGAGGCGGGCGCCTCCGCCGATAGAGCAGCTATTGTGACCTTCTCTCGCGGAGCGGGAACCCAGCCGGCTGCGTACCGCCGGCGGTGGTGGGGGAGGAGACTGCGCAAATCTCGGGCTGTGGCGGGGGTGGCAGTGGGAAATAAATAAAGCTTTGCAACCTCGGGCAGTTGGGCCCTTCAGAGGGTGTTTGGTTGTGTTTAGACTCTGGTGTTTCCTAACACTAATTGCAGGCTCAAAAAGAGCAGAATTTATGGCGAAGGACAAGGCGGCTTGTTTATAATTCATGCAGTTTTAAATGGCTGTGCGCGGGCTCCGCTCTCGCCCTGGCTGGCGGCCGCGCGGGAAGGGCCTTCCCAAGACTGGCCGCCGCCCCCACTCGCGCCGGGAGCGACCGAGTGTAGTCATCACATGACGCTCACGCCAGGGGCAGGAACGCATCTATTCGAGTCGCTCCCGGAAGCCTCGGGGAACCTTTCTCCAGAGGTGGGAGAGGACTCCCACTCTGCTAGTGAGGGTGTGCTTTGGGGCGGCTGCAGCTGCTTGGAGAGGGAGCTCCCAACCCCGCGCTTCTTTGGAGCCTGAGTGGGAGAGGAGGCTGATGTCAACCGGGCCAGACACCGTTTAAAATCTAATCCATGAAACCCTAAGCCGCAGATGACACTTGGGGCCTTGCAGACACCCGCAGACTCAGCAGATACTCCTGCGGTAACACACCGCGCTGGAAAACGCCTGGAGCCGTGATGCATTATGTATTTTTATTATTATTTATGGTAGGAAGAGGAGATGAGGGGAAAACCGGGCTGAATCTAAACAGCCTGACAATTCATCTATTTAATATTTAGCCAGTTAAGAAAGGTTGTTGTAATCCCTGCAAGGCAGCAAGCTCTCCTTTGATTTCCCTAATAGCTTTAAAAAATAATTTCTTACAAGACAATTAGAAATTCTGCCTATGGATGCAAATTTCATAGAAAAACAATTTTAAGCCTTGAACGTGGGTAAAATATCCCTTCGGTTGAAGTCATTTATTCTTTTGATACACTTCTACAACATGTATACTTTAAACCTGCTCAGATAAAGTGAAATTTAGCAAAAAGGATAATTCCCTCCCGCCCCCAATCTAACATGCCATTTTAAAAACAGCACAAAGGAACAAGGAAACTAAATATTATTTTGAGCCATAATTATTTAGCGAAACACAAACATCCAAATAGAAACGATTGTTGTTCCACCAGAAGATTGGAAGTTAAATGATTTCCACACAATAGAAATTTCACCTCGTGTCACCGGGGATGTAGTAGGAGTTGCATTATTTGTCAAATCAAATAGAGATGCGTGGGCCGACTTTGCTGAAATACAAAAGAATCGAACCTTATCTGAAGGCGTTTTCCGAGTGCCTCCTCCTAGAGAAGCCGGTCTAAGCAGTCCGCCCCAGTTAAAACCACGCTAATATTTACAAAACGGTTATAAATCGTCGAAGACATTTTGCCCATTTTGTACAAAGAAACAGGAGTAAACAAAGTGTTTATACTTATTATGTTCCATTAATGAAACTTTTATTACTTTACATCGTGGGGAACGTTTGTTTTCTTTAGAAATGAACCACTGATTTCTATAAGGAAAAAATCGTGAGGGCATTTCCGACAGAAAAAGCTTAGGTGCATGGCTTCAAATGATCGTTTCTTTTTCTGCATCTCAGCTTTTTCATTGTTCGATTCTTCTTATGACTTCTCTTGTATCTTTTCTTTGATTGTCAGTTTTCTTTCAAAGTTTTTTTAACTACTTAATGCAGAAAAGTGAGCTCTGGCCTCCCCAATGTAAGTGCAACCTAAAAAGGTGGATCTGTATCTAGAAAGAGGGCGGTAGAAACAGTAAAACAGGCAGCAGAGAAACACCCTACCCAGATCATCCCACCCAGAACATTTCTAGGTTTGCATCTTCAGATATTGCACCCTCTGAAGTCAATAGCTAGAAAATAATCAAGTATTCCCCAGAACCAATTTGTGTACTAGATTCCAAGTAAGTGGAAACAATGTTTCACAGGGTTAGCCTATGGGGAGGGGGGGGGGAGGCGGGGTTCCTCTGGGATTGTGCACAAGATAAAGGCAGAGAGACCTACTTGCAAGTGTGGGTGATTAACACAGATACACTTCCGACTGAGAAATTTTTTATTCTAAATATTTGTTCAAATAGTACCAGACAATTTGAAATCAATAAACTGTGGCGAGGGCTGTGGCTGTTGGGAAAAGAATAACGAGTGTCGTGCCACGCCATGGGGCCGCCTGACTCTACCCGTGAAGGACAATTTGCGGTCTTAATCCTTTACAACTACAAACACCAGCCACGGTTACAACTGTTCAAAACTACTCTCTCAACTAGTTTAGAGCAAGGGGACTAAAGAGGTGATATGTGGCCCCCCGCGGCCCGGGAGCGCGTTCCTAAACTCGGCTGGAGAACTCTACGAATATACACATAAATACATTAAGACGAGGATAAATAATCAGGAAAACGAAATGACTCGCTTCAAATAATAAATACAGATCGTTGAGTCCGATGCAATTCTTATGGGACGGGAAGAAGCATATAAATTAAGGTCTCCGCAACTAAACTAGACGCGGGCTAGGCCCGGACCCTCTGCGAGGCGCGCCGCCGATGGATCTCAGACTTACCTTCGGGACACCATTACCAGATTAGAGTCCCTCGGTCCGCAGTATGTGGCACTGTCGGGTTTAACAGCGGAGAATCCTTGCGGCTGATTTACGGCGAGTCACCCAAAACAGTGTGCGCCTGGAAAGGAGGCCCAGGCGCCTGCGCCTCGGCCGCTGTTGGCCCAGAGACGGGGAGGCAGCGGACCGGGCCAGAGCGAGGGAGTGGGGGGGTCACCGAGCTGCCCCGCGGGCCCCGCCCGCCACCCCCGCCACCAAAACCAAAGAGGTAATCGCGCCGCGAGTTCGGGCCGGTGGCGGCCGCTACAGATGCGTCAGTTTGGGGGCCTCGGGCAGGCGTCCCTGAGACGAGTGGTGGGCCGAGAGATCTGTGTAGGTGGGATGAGGGTCACACGGTCCGTGGTGGTGGTTGCCTGGAATCTGCGCGGCGCAACTGTAGTCCACGCTGGCCGAAGAGGGGTGCGAGAGGTGGCCCAGATTGAAGACGGGGCCGGACGCGGGCGCCATGGAGTCGACGAAGTTGCCGCTCACGTACACCGGGCTGCCCTGCAGGTTGGCGCTGGCGAAGCCGCCGCCGTTGCTCGCCATGGGGTGGGGCTCGAACTCGGGCGCCGCGTAGCGCTTCTGCTGAGGCAAGCAGCTGCTGAGCGGCGCCGTGTAGGCGGCCAAGCCGTACATGTTGGGCTGAGATTTGGCGAAGGCGGGCGGCGAGGGCGCGTCGTAGGCCAGGCCGGGCACAGGTGGCAGCTGGCCTGAGTAGGCCACGTGGCCCGCGGCGCCGCCGAGCGGCGGGCTGCGCTCCGGAGACTGACCCGCCGGCGAGTGCAGGATGCCCTTGGCCTTCTGGTCCTTCTTGTACTTCATGCGCCGGTTCTGGAACCAGATCTTGATCTGCCGCTCGGTGAGGTTCAGAAGGTTGGCCATCTCCACGCGGCGTGGCCGGCACAAGTAGCGGTTGAAGTGGAATTCCTTTTCCAGCTCCACCAGCTGTGCACTTGTGTACGCCGTGCGCACCCTCTTGGACGCTGGGCCCGGCGGGCTCTTGTCCTCGCAGCTCTCTCCTGGGCCGGGAGAGAGAGAGAGAGGTCGCTGAGCGGGAGATGTGGGGACACCTTGGGCCGTAGAGGGGTGCTTCCCTGACTCCTTCCTCTTCCTCCCCTTGCCCCACTTTAATCCTGGCTGGAGCGAGGGAGGGGCGTTAGAGCGGTGAGATTCCAAGAGATTCCCAGAACTCAAAGGCCCCAGGCCTACCTATCAGTGGCACCTGAAACTCCCATCTGCCTTCTGAAGTCCAACTCACTCAGCCCACCCCTTCCCCTTCAGCCTAGTCCATCATCCCGTTCCCAAGGCTGAGGAGGAGTTTAATGAGAGACTAGTAGCAGCTGGTAAGGCCTCCCGCCCTGTCAAAGAAGGACCAGACTTCACTTTGAACACTCCTTCCAGCCGCTGCTGCTAGGAAGGTAGGTGGGGGGAATCTTGGAGGCAGCCTCAAACTGCCTTGCTCAGAGGCTGGCTCCTGGGCAAAGCACCCCAGGCATGGAATGAGGGTGTCGATCTTGGCAGCTCACTCCAGCTCAACTGCACCCATGGGCCCAGTACTCAAAGGCAGGGAGGTGACATACCATGAAAATATAGCCCCAGAGTTTTAGGGCATCCAAGGCCAGGCTGGGCATATTTTGAGTATTGCCATGCTGGGAGCAGCAGCTTCAGCAGTGGTTTCCACCACCCCTGCCACCTCTCAGCAGCTTGTCCACTCCCCCCTAGGAAGACAAATGGATTTCTCCTGGGAGGGAGGGCCTAGGCCTGCAGCTGGGAAGGAGGGGCAGAAGGAGAAGGAGCTTACAAGACTTGAAGACACTTTCCCCCTAGGAGCAGCAGCCCCAAAGAGCAGCAGGCAAACCAGAGATCTGATAACAAGCTGACTACATCCCAAGCTAACTACACCTCAAGCAAGCCCTGGACCTGAGAGCAAGTTCATCTACCTGAAGATAAAAAGTACATCAGAGAACACAAGGCCAGAAAAGTTCAGGAATCCAGCAAGCTGAGCAGAGAGTGGCAGAAGGTCTCAGAGCTGCTGGTTCTGCCCTTCTTCTTCCACGCAGACTCAATGGACGTAGGGAAAATTTTCTCAACACCAGAGTCTCCCTTTCCAGGGAAAAAAACCGAAGGCTGCTCCTGTTTCAGAGTACAGCCTCTTCTCCTAGGATATGTGCCTCCACATTAGGGATTTCCTGGGATGGGGAGAATTGAGTGGGAGTGGGCTGAGACATGCTATTTGAGGTTTTGTTTTTTGTACATGTTATTTTGTTTGTTTTGTTGGGGCAGGAGAGGGTTGGCCGTGCCTTTCAGCTTGCAGGATCTTAGTTCCGTAACCAGGGATTGAACCTGTGCCCTTCGGCAGTGAAAGTGCACAGTCCTTAATCACTGAACCACCAGGGAATTCCCCAGGTGTGCCATTTGGTAGTTTAGTTATCTTGGGCAAGTGACTTATCATCTCTAACATTTTCCTTATCTGTTAAAATGGATGTTTTATTATATACCTACCTCAAAGGGTTCTTTGGAAAATTAGACAGCGCTTATAAAGCACTTAACATGATTCTTAACATAGTGTTCAATAGCCTTTTAGTTCTTATTAATTTAGGGAAGTGGGATTCATGTGATATGGGCTATATCAGCCCCTGGGCTTGGAGATCATAGTACCTATCTTCAAGTTTTGAAGATCTATTGGCTGGAAGGAGTTGAGTTATGACCAGCAGTCCAGATATTGGGGCAGTATAAGGAAGAGCTGTCTATGAATAACTATGAGACATATCCAGCAGCGGTGCCAGCAGCCTGGAGTGGACATCAGCACCCTGTCACTGTAAGGATGTGACCACAACCAGAGACACTAAAAAGAAAGAACCGGGAGCTCCCTGGTGGTCCAGTGGTTAGTATTCAGCACCTTCACTGCCATGGCCTGGGTTCAATCCCTGCAGCCCTCAGTGAGGGCACTGAGATCCCTCAAAGCCATGTGGTATGGCCAAAAGCCCTCGACAATTTCTGCATTGCGAGTTTACACATATGGCCTCCAAAGTTGTACTTCCAGCCCCGAGCCTCTTAATTCCTAGGTGAGCTAGCTTCTTGGGGTCAGTCTTGGGGAAAGCCCAGAGAAGAGGCCCCTCAGAGGGCTACCTGCAGTGGCACAGCTGTTCTTCTGCTTGGAGTTCTGGCGGGACTCTTTCATCCAAGGGAAGATCTGCTTGCTGATGGTGGCTGAGGAGCCAGAAGCATTGGGCCCACCCTTGGCCTTCTTGGCAGGTACTCCACCTCCAGGGTTGGTGGGAGAGGATGGGGGCAGGGCTGGTGGTGGTGGCAGTGGAGGGGGCTGTGGTGGCTGCTGCTCTGAGTTCAGACCTGGAGGCTGGCTGCCACCACCCCCACCTTGGCTGTTCCCAGTGCCAGGCCTCATGCAGCTTCCATTGAGTTCAGCTGCCTTATGGGCCGGGGCTCGGAGAGGCGCAGAGCTCTGGATGGAGCAGGCAGAGCCTGGGTAATCAGTGTCCATGGCACTGGCAGCAGCAGGGGGTGGATAAGGCTGATGGGGGGCACTATAGCCATAAGTGTCAGCAGCTTTGCTGTAGCCATAGCCTCCAAAGAGTCCTGGGTTCTCATAGTAAGCTGCCTTCTGCATCGTGTACTCAGGAACCTCCGGGGCCTGCTGACCCTGCTCAAATAACATTGACCACCACTGTCTCCTTCACCACCACCTCCAATGTCTGCCAAATCCTGAGAGAGCTGGGGCAGCCCCAGGCTCCAGATAACCTGCAAAGAAGAAAAATGAGAGGTCCCAGAGGGACTGTCATTGGCAAGACCAGTCAATACAGAAGGACTAGCCCAGGCTCTCTGCTTCCTACCCACTTCATAGGAGGAGGATCTGGGATTTTTATGAAGTTCAACTTATTTGAACCCTTGGAAATGTCAGAAGGAATTTCTCATAAACCACAAGTCTCCCCTTCATCCAAGGGAAGGGGTTAATTTTTTTTCCCAGATACAATTTTCTTTCTCCAAAATTGTCAGTTTAGCTTTTGAAACTGCATAGAAAAGCACTTATGGCCTATACATTTTAATGACTGATTCGCTCACTACACTTTGAGCTTTCTGCAGGTAGAGACTGTGTCTTATTCACCTATATATTCCTAACATCTAGCCCAATGCCCCACATGCAGTTAAGTGCAGTAAATGCATGTTGAATGAGTGAATGAATGAATGAATGGATCAATCAGTTAATCACAGGTCATCCCAGGGATGTGATGGGCAAAAGAAAAGCCTATTAACACTCAGAATAGCTGGCACTCTCAAAAAAAAAGTATCTCCCCCACCTGGTTTCAAAATCACAGCATCTTTCACGGAGACCCAGATAGTCCACTCTCCGGTGAATGGGTCAGAGTCAGCCAGTTAGCACATGGGTCAGCACTGTGAAATCTACTAGGAGATAAAACCCAAGAAGAAGACTTAAAGACTCCCAGAGTTATTTTGAGGCTAAAGAAGTTTCTTCTCTTCTACATTTTTCTAGATGCTTTACTTTGTAGTCCACTACTTTTAAATAGGTATCATTGGAATAGGAGACTTAGAATTTGAAATGCATGGAGCATGGGTGAATAAAAAATGCTTTATGTTCTAACTGTATAATTTTAATCCTGCATCCATTGTATGAATAGATACTACTACAGACCTCTGCTCTCGATCAGCCATTCCACTCCACTTCCAACCTACAACCAATGAGAGACCTCTTATGGCGTAATGAATGGATGTAGAATTAGAATAATAATAATTTAAAAAAACTAAGAAAAATTCTACCCTTTTTGTGTCCTTTGACTCTTGATGGGGGGTTTACCTTCTTACTTACCCCCCTCTCCTTCTGAAAGCCCCTAATGAGTTAAAGTGTAACCAGCACTATTCAACCACTTTCATCTGCTTGATAAAGAAAACTCATTGGTCAGCTCCTAGATCTGAATTCTTGATCTCACCTTTCAGGCAACTCTCCTTCCCCAAAACTCCCTGGTTTCCATCATAGTCATCATGACAGACCACATTATCTAGACAACTTATGTGGCCTAACACATTTGACCATTAGTACTACAACTCCGTTCATCCATTCCCTTCCATTTTCACCAAACAACCTAACTCAATTTCTTAAATTCTTCACATTAGGCTTTATTTGGTAGAATAGTTGCTCATTTTGTTTTAAAATATAAGTGAGCATGCCATTAATCTTGATAAGAGAAGTGCTTCTTAATAACAGAATAGTCAGATGTAATGTTTTAGGAGTAGTTTCTATTATTGTTCTTAAACATGTGCAGTTAGGATATCTACCAAATAAAGCTGGTCTTAATCTTTCTTTCATTCATTTTCTGTATCATTATCTGACTATTAAAGCTACTGAATATTAAATGGAAAGCTACATCCTCATTCTGTGACTAATATTTATATGTGTTTGTCCCCAGGCCAAAAGACTACTCTGACTTTGGTTAGATCTCAGGATTTTTCTAGGATCCTGCTTCCAGTCTGAAACCTTGGGCTCTTTGGATGTCAAAATGGTCACTTTTGACACTCAGACCACCAGAACTTGATGCTGCTTCTGTCATTCCATCTACAGCAGTGGAAGCAAACACCCCCTCTCTTGCCTCCCAGGGTGACCAAGTTTATCTTGATAGGTAGACTAGTCACAGTAAAATAGCCTCTTTAGTAACTGACCAAGTCTTTGAATCAGATGGCTTTACATATATATTTGTTCCTATGGCATATTCCCAGACAAAGGTCTGTGTACAGACCTCAAAAGTGCTAATACTGGGCAGCTCCATGAGTAAGCTTAGAGTCTGTTCTCCCTCTTCTGTTTTCATTGTCTTAAGGAATTTCAAGGGTCACTCCATGATGATCCCACACCCAAATGTCCATTTCCCCAGAAGCAAGGACAATAGCTCTCTCCTCACTGAGAAGGACTTTGTAGCCTCTTCCCTCACCCCAAAATGTAAAGCTCCAAAGTCACCTTTCCTAAAACAGAACCTGAGAATATTGTTACAAAATTGGTTTAAAAAGAAGCCGTAGCTTATTTCTTTCCAGAAATCGCTACTCCTTGTGAACTCTGCTTGAACCTAAGAAGCAGGAACGGGTCATAAATCACTTGGACAATGGTCAACTGTTCAGTGGCTCATCTTTTCGAGCCGCCCCCCCCCCCCTTTAGGGCTTTCTTTTCTCGCCCTTTGGTACCTCTGCTCATTTGGGCCCTGGGACCCAAATGCCTTGGGGTGAAGACTAAGCCGCGTAGGGGGAGGGGTGGTCTTCGAAGTCCTCAGCTGCCCTTTCCTCTCCTCCTCTCCTCTACCCTCAAATCCTGCCCCCACCCCTGGCCCGGAACACCGGCCAAGGCAGACACCCCAGAACCCCGCCGGCGCCATCCTCAGCTCCTCCTAGGGCAGGCACGCCAAATGGGATCTAGCTGGCTCTTTTCTCGTGGTCCCGGGAAGTTGCCCAGCTCAGCTCGGAGGCCCAACCGCCGGCCGGGAATGCAGGGCCAAACGGTCCTCAGGCGAAAGGGAGGCGGCCTCCTTGGAGTCACCACCGCCGGATCCCCGCCGCACCCTCTGCGCCTCCGAATCAGCCGAACCCTGATACTTGCTCACTGCACTTAATTCTGCCCGGGATCAATATCTAAATATGATACCGAATAAATAAAAGGCGCTCAAAGCGGCTGGGGGACGGAGTTATTAAGCAGCTGGAGCTCTCACGGTGCATATCAATGCACCTGTCATTGTGGTTTGTAGCAAAATTTATGACTGCGAGCACGGCTGCAGTAAACGCTTCAGTAAGGAATGAAAAGAAAAACACTTCCCAAGGCCCGGCACTTTTCAGAAGTGGAAAACAGGCACTGCGTAGGAGGAGGCGCAGCAAAAGAATTCCCTGCTCCGCAGTTTTCCCGGCCCCGCTCCCGGGGAGTAGGGGGAGTATATAAAGTGGCCTCTGCGGGCCTCCTGGAGCAGCTCTGCTCGGCGGCCGGACTAGGGACGCGATGCGCGCAGCCTGGCCAGGGACCGGAGACCTGCCGCCCCCCAGCCTTGGAGGCCAGGCCAGAGGCTCGCCGGACGCACGGAGGCCGGCCCCGCCCGCGTTCGCCCGCCGCCCTCAGTGGCCGCGCAAAGGCTGAGGGGGCTGGGGAGGGAGGCGGCTGCAGTCGCCCGGTGGTGACTAGAGGTGCGATCGTGGTAAAATGAAGGACGGGTCGGATTAGTCTGTGCAACTTGAAAGAGAAGGGGTAGGCGTTGGGGTGCAGGTTGCTTCTATTCCTTTCATTTTTAAAATTATTATTGTTTCCTCTAAGGTTCGAACTGATCCGGCTTCTCTGCTTTACCTGAATCAGGGCCTTGGAAACCCACAGATCTCTTTCTGGCAGACACCAATCTTGCTGGGCATCCCCATTAATTCACTGGAACCGGGCAACGATTCTTCCTTCCCTGCTGGCTCTACTACTTTGGCATTGGAAACGACTACTTTTTCGATTTGCTAAGAAGGGGCTCTATTTACCATAGAGATGGGGCAGTGTTCTGCCCACGTTCTCCCGATCTCTCAGCCTGAGCTCTTCTGCCCTATGGGAAGATCCGGATGCGCCTTCTAAATCACTCTTACTTAGCCCAGATAGCTCAATGTAATACACCCTGCATTTAAGGCACTGGGCTCACCCTATTAAGGTGCCATAAATTTGAAGACCGATGATCGGTTATCATGTAACTGGCGGCAGTTCACACTGAGGTGATCCACTTCAAAGCGGCCCTTTGTTTTATGTTTTGATGTATGAATCCTGAGATGGCTAATTTGAGTTGCAGGACAAATGGAAATGTAGTGGAAATTATTTTTAAAAATCACACCACTCACCACAATTTGTGTGTATGTGTATTCTCAAAATTTTGTCTCTAACTCTTTGTAGGCTCTTCGAGTTCCTTTTGATATTCTGTTGAGATGATCTGGAACAAAATGGAAAACTCAGCAGCGGCTAGTTCTTTCTTACCAACACATGCGGAGAGACATTACTCCCTTTAAGGGTGTCATAATCAATGTCACTATTTTATATAGTGTCTGTAGCCACTCCAGGCACCTTCTGGCAGAAAGGAGACTTGGTTGGCTCCTGGGGAGCAGGTGGCTTTTAACACCCCAATCCTTGACTGGATGTGAGAAAGGGGAGGCAGAGCAGTGGGGAAGGACCAGACCTTGTGCAGGGGGTGAGCCAAGTGGGTCAGAGGCACAGGGAAGCCATTCCCTCTCCTCCTATTCCAACCAAGCGCTAAAAGCCCCATGTTCCCCAATCCCCCGGGTCAAGCCCACCCTCTAAGGAGCAAAAGGGAGGGACTGCAGGATTGGAACAGAGGGAGGCTACAGCTCAGGGCACCAGAGAAGGAGGGCAAATGTGTAGATGGGCCTGGGTGGGTCCTAGTCAAGACTCCCACGTGAAGCCACAGAGAAGAGGGAGCTGCGTTGTTATTTCTTGGTTTGTACATTGTATCTACCACGATTTCCCTGATTTTATTTTATTCCAGTCAGTCCCCACCACATTCCTGGCCTGGGCTGCCCACAACTGGGTAGGGATCAAACCAGCTGAAAACTGGCAAAGAAGCAAACACCCCTTCCACTCTACCCCAAAACAGACCAAGCTACCTACCACTGCCTGCGCTCAGCGGGTGCCCGCCCTGGTCAGGTGAAAGGAGAGACACAGTCCCCTCCTCTTGTATCTGCCCTGTGCAATTTGTCGACTCAGTAGTTTGCAAACACTAAACTGTGCTGGGGAAAGCCCCACACAAAGCGTTCAGGGCCCTTCTAAAGACCAGAGCGCGGAGCCATAAGCCTTTGAAGTGACCTTTGGCTCGTGCGGCAATAACTCACCCCTTAATGAACACCCAACGGAAGCGCCTCGGAGAGATCCCGGACCGGTAGGGCTCCTAACACCGCGCCCGGGCTTCAGCTCCCCAGCCAGTCCCAAACCCAGAGGGCCCACTCCACGGAGCCGGCCCAGAGGGCTGAGCGGTGGAAACACGATATACTCGAGCCCTCGGACCGGATCAGCGGGTCCTGAAGCCATTTATATGATGCTTTCACGTGGGCGGTCAACTTTCGCCGCTTAGTTATTTCTTATTTATTTGGGGAGGGGGTAGTTCTTCAGAATTATGCACTTCCCCTCAGAAGATCTAAATTGTGAGGCCTCCCAGTGCCGCGATTCCCCCATGCCTGTAGCTAGATTTTGTTTTCCCAGCCGCGGAGGAACAGGGTAAGTTACTCCCGGGCGTTCTTGGGCTGTGCTGTGTGCTCTGGGCACACCTTGGAAAGGGGAAAGCAAAGAGGACCCCAAGGTGGCCAAAGTTGGGCGGCCCAGAGACCCCATCGTCTTCTCGAAGGCTATTTCCCCAGCCCACCCACCAACCAGCACGGGTCCAACTAACTTCAGCCTTCTGCTTGCCCAGCCTTCTGCCGACTTTACCCGGCTGGCTCTGAGCCACCAGCTCAAGTACCTCTTTCACAGCCAGAAACGGGGAGCAGGAAGGAACCTGGTCTCAGAGCTGTCAAGGAAGAGCTGGTCCTGGCAGACCTAGCCATGTATCCCATCCCCTACCAGTACCCCGGGAAAAGGGGAAAAGCCTTTTGGATAGGGAGCCTTGGTGCGGATTATTGAAATTTTCGGGGAAGTTGTAAGTGAGTGCTCCACGGGGCCAAATGAAATGCTGCTCGCAGTAATTGGATTCAGCTGACTAAGTTGGCAGGCGTGCAGCTCCAAGGCAGCAAGAGAAGAAAAATGTCCAGCGATTTTAACTTCTGATGGAGCGAAGCATCAGCCATTGACCAAACAACTTTACTGCTCTCCTTTGATGGCCAGGACCCTGGGAGTCTGTCCCTCTGTGGCTGAGACCTGTCCCAACTTAGGTTAAGGGAGTGCTCCTTGCTTTCTGGGTCCCTTTCCCACAGAGGCCCAGTCTGGCCTAGCCCTATAGCAGTTTTCCAGGAGCTAGGAGCCGCTCACTCATGGGGCCGCTTCCTCAGGCTTTGGTCCTGGGGAAAAGACCCAGGAAGAACTGTCCTGTGCTCCCACATCCAGGACACAATACATAAAATGATGGATGGGATGCAGGAACCAAAATATTATTTAGCTGTCATTTCAGTTTCTTTAAGAAGGACCCAGAAGCCCTAAACCTTTTCTCTGCCACTATTGCAGTCAAAAACCAGATTAGTGAGGAGGACTGTGGAGGTGCCCCCCAAATTCTTTCAGGTAGTTTGGGGGTTCTCTTGAATTTGGGGGAGAAACTTGAATAGCACATTAACCTCACAGAGGAAAAAAAAATTAAGCCAACAGTAAGAGGATAAAAAGCGTGCGTATGTGGAGCTAGCTTCTAGAACAATACAGGGAGCTGGCTGTTCACAGAGTTTATTTTAAATACGTATAAATCAACCTGCCTGCGCCCAGCCAGGCAGCTCAAGACACGGAATTAATATGATGCTCCATCTTACTTTGGAAGTGACAGTGTTGTTTTTTTTTAAGTTTCTTTTTATTCATTCCATTTTCCACCCATTCTCATAACTGTACATTTACCCCCAAATACTTCCTCCAGCGCCCAGTCCCCTCACCAGCCCCCTCCTCAAACTGCCACCTCCCGCCACTATGCCACCGGCCACCCTCCCAACCTGGCAAGGTAGTGTGTCCCCCTAACCTTTGGGTAGGCGGGGAACATCCCCACAAAGCGAACCTCCTTAGGATTAATCACCATCCTGGATGTATATGTACAAGTGTATCTAGGTCTACGCGGGCTACCTCACCAATTGGCAATAATCAAGATCACAGATTACACAAAATAAGTCATATTTAGTATCCCATTCAGGGCAGCAAGCAGCCCTGTGCCCAAAGATTTCTATTTTGTCATGCAATTGCTTACCTGGATCCCAATTTATCATAAACCTGGTGTTCTCGGCCTCAGAGTGGGCTCCAGTGGGGGGCAGAGCTAGCCTTCCCCCTTTGTCTGCAGACAACGCTGTCCCAACCCTGGTCCTGCGCGCTTCAAGACGCGGCCATATACCAGAGCACACGGAATTCCCGGTAGAACGGAACCAGGCTGAGGTTCAACTACCAATAAACGTAGGAGGAACGAATTCGCAGTCCCCGAGCTGGCTTTGCCTGCGCTGCACGCCCGCCGGTCCACCGCCTGCCTGTCCGCTCCCAGGCCCAGAGCAGCGGCCACCCGCGCCCCCACCCACTTCTGGGTTCCTGCCCAGCCCTCCCAGGCCCCCCAGAGCTTGGGGTTTGTTTTCCTTTCGGAATGTGGACCTTTCTGGATTTGAAGAGAGCCCCGGAAACCCCCTCATAGTCGGGAAATACAGACGCTGCCTTCAAATGCGAGCATATTTGTTCACGTGACCCCGAGGGAAGATTGTACTGATTGAGGCTGAAACTTTCACGCCATCCAGCCCCGGAGCGCAGCCAGGCCTGGGGGCTGGGAGGAGGGGCAGGAGGCGTGGGATCTCGGTCCCTTCCCCTGGGCAGACCACGGCGGGTTTGGGGCGGAAGGAAAGCCCCCATCCCGAGGCCTGGGAATGACCTAGCTCCAGCCTGGCCGCTGGCAGTGGGATGGGGGCGCTGAGCGTCTCTCCCCCCACGACCTCTGACCTTGGCCCAGCCTTCCACCAGTCTGGCCCGGGGACTGGAAATTTTAGAAGCTGCGTTTCTTACAGGCCTCTGTGGAGGCAGCTGCGGAGCATCAGAGGCCCAGGTTCCCCAAGCTCCCCAGCCGCGCCCGGTACAAGGTCCCGCATCCTCAAACACCCAGGGCAAGGCGCAGCCTAGCCTAGGCGGACCGGCCGCTCTTCCCCTCCCCTGGGAGGCAATTACGTTGTGGCACAGCGCAGGCTCCCGTCCTAAAGTTGAGAGCCTCCAGCTCACAGACCCCGAGGAACGCCCCTCTTCACCACCACCATAATCTGGGACCTTGGCTCGTTCCGCGGACACAGCCAATGAGCCTACACTTTCAGAGCCAGAAAACGCGCAAAAGCATCGGCCGAGACCGGGGGCGTTCTCCCTTCTCTGCATCTGGCGAACTTCACCCGGGTCCGGCGGGGCCTGGAGCAGCGGAGGCGTGGAGCCGCTATTTGCCGCGACCTGTGAGCCTCCGGGTCCGGGCAGGGCCCATGGATCCCGCAGGCCCAGCGACAGCAGGCCGCGGCTTCCCGCTTCCTGCGACGTCTCCAAGAACGCGAAGGGAGTTGCGGGATCGGTCCCAGCTGGGCTTAGCTGGGAGAAGAGGGAGCTTCTATTTTAGAAATAGTAAATCAGGATAGATTTCCAGCACACTCCGAGTGGTCGGGTGTAATTTACGGTAACAAGGGTAACAACTCTGCATGTGGGAAGAAGAGCTTAAAAGCTACGGGCCAAAAAGAAAAAAAAAAGCTCCTGGCCAGGGCGAGCAGCCAGCCTCCAGCTCCCAGCTTGCAGTGAGCCCCCACCGCACTACCCCAGCTCGACTCGCACCGGGAATCCCGCACCATGTGGGGGTGTCCACTCCATCCCCGAAGTCCCGCTTTCACAGCCGGCTCTTCTCAGAGGCATCGGGCACGGAGCAGATGCCCTGTTGCCACTTGCGAGGTCTCGGACAGGGGTAGGCGCATGGGCAGGGCCGCCGTACAAGAGCGGGGAGAAGGGGGTAAGATCCTCCGCCCTCCCACTCCAGAAGCACAGGAAAGTCCCGGAGAACAGGTCACAGGCTCGAGCCCCCAGACCTGTCAGCGAGCCCCTCCTTTGTTCACCTGGCCAGCCCTAGCTAGAGGCCCACTAAGGGCGCCTCTTGGAGCCGGACGGTGGGTGCCCCCACCCTCCCCCGTCCACCCTCACCCGGAGGACCCCGCCCCCAAGCCTCCCACCAGGGGCCATGCAGCCGCCCACAGCAAGTGTTAATCTCCAGCCAAAGAGGGGGGCCCCTTTGCGGGAATTTGTCTCCAGGAAAGGATCTAAGCCTTCTTCAATCGGAGCATATGTTCATAGAGCAATAAACCGGAAAGATTTACAGTCCTCGCCCGGCCCCCAACAGCCTCGCACCCTTTCAGGAATTACTTACGATGATTTATCACACCAACCCGGGCAATTGTCACACTGATAAAATAGCCCGGGCCGGTGCCCGCCAAGCCGGGCCTTGGGAGGCTGTTGGCAGCCGGGCTGGGGACGTTTTTTGTGGGTTCCTCTCTGGAGCTACCAGGGTATGTCCAGGTGGGGTGGGGTGGGGTGGGGTGGGGTGGGGTGGGTGGATGTGAGATTAGGAGGGTGACAGCCAATTCTCATTGAAAAAAAACGCAAGCAGCTCAGAGAAAGCGCCCAGAATCTGCGCCAAAGTCACTTGCAAAGCACATAAACATTTGTCATCTTTGAATAATTGAATTAATGTGTTATCGTTTGAATGTATAATTCATAATGGAGGAAACTTTGTCTTTGTCCTGATGGAGGAAATATACACACGCCAAAAAAGAAATCAAAACACACACAATCCCAAAACAACCACCACACGCAGCCAGCCCCCAGCTCGCCCGATATCATCCTCAAAGCCAACTAGAGGAAAGGAGGCATCAGGGCCGGAGTGACGAGCTGGAGGAGGAGAATGCCCGCTGCTGCCCCCAGCATGGACCTCCGGCAAGCTGGGGTGGGGTGGGGTGCGGTGGGGTGGGGTGCGGTGGGGTGGGAGCGGGGTGGTTCGTGGGACCCGACAGCTAGCTTCTCGGGAGTTGGAGAGAAAAAAGGTTGAAACGAGCCAGCGGGAGAGACGGCTCCAGCATCTCATCCCTGGTCTCTCCCCCACTCTACACGCCCGTTTCCCTTCCCCCAGGCTTCCCCTCACCCCAGGGTCTCCCACTCCTTCGGTGGCAGGGAATTTCCCCGTCTTTATTTTAGGTCTCCTCCCCAAATTAAAGATGGGGGGAAGAGGGACAGATTCCTTGCTGGGGTGACGGAAGCAGTAGAGCTGGGGTGAGAGGGAGGGGAGTGGGAGAAGCGACTCGGAAATCATTATCTGTTGGTTAAAATCTGCCTGGGGTAAAATTTCAACTCGATTTTATAGCCTTCCATTATGACGCAAAGAAAAATTTACGACCCTTGCTTGAAAAGAGGGCCGGGGCCTTTTCTCACCGGTTTAAGAATAGGCGGCAGATGCCGTGACAGCGACCATTGTTCCCGGTAGACACAGGCGACCGGGCAACCTCGGCCCGCGTGCGCCAGGCGCGTCCCCCAGCCGGGCGGGTCTTTACTACTCCTGTCGCCTCTGAGCAGCCCGCGCGCACCCTCGCCCCCCGCACACCCTCACACACTCTCTCTCTCACACACACACTCGGCCGCTCTTAGTAATTTTTCATAAGTGCAAAGCTTTGCTGAACCAAAGGTCACCATCCAAGCCACTAACAACTTCTTGCCAGCGCACGCTTCCAAATCAGGAAGCAAAGGGAACTATTTGTCAGCGGCCCTGACAGCTAAGTTCATTAAGGATTTAAATCCGAAGAAATAAAAGTCGCCAAAATATTTACCTGCCGGCTGCACTCCCGCGCCCGCCGCCGCCACCGGGGGCCGAGGGTGGAGGGCTGGGGGCGCCGCGCAGCCCCCCTCGGTGGGTGATATTCTTGGGATCCCTGCACTTTCCAAGTAGGAGAGAGCCCTTTGCGTGGCAGATTAATGACGACTCCGTGTTTCTTAAGGGACGTGCTGAATTAATTATTTCGCCAATCACGTGGTCGGGACTTGTAGAAATCTATTCTTATCATCTTCCTCGCACTTTGAAAATTCTCTGGGTTATGAAAGGCCCTCCCCCGGCCGCCGGCGAGCCCCGGCCGCCCAGCCCGGCGCGGGGGGCAGGGAGGGCTCCCCAACATGGCGGGCGCGCGGGAAGCGCCGACTGCCGAGGGTCCCCGATTTACGGTCCTGCACTCCGGCCGGCTGGGCTGAGCACTCGCTTCCTCCTCATCCCTGCCCGCGATTCAATACACACGACCTACTGATGTATTGGTGGGCACAGGAGGAGCCATTAACCAGAAGACGGGCAGAGGACAATCATAAAATGTGTCTGAATATTTAAACTTCTGTCTGCGCACTTATAAATACACATGTCCACGCGTCTGAGGCGAGCCCTTACATATATTAAGGACACACGTCTGATTTTTTGCATTCTGCTCATTTCCTGTCGAGAGTAAGCCCCCCCCCCCATCTATTTTGGGACTTCTGTCTTGGCCCCCTCTTCAAGGCGAGGCCAAGACGTGAAAAGCCCTCGTGAAAAAAATAGCGCGCGCCACTCTTTATAGTGGGGAGTGTTTATTGTCGTCTGGAGGGCGGAAGGGGCGCTCGGGGGAGGAGGGGCAGCTGCTGCAGGCCCCAGTGGGGCTGAACAGCACAGAAGTAGGAGCCCAAGACTGGAGGCCAGAAGGGTAAGATCCGAGCAGCCACGGCCATCCTCAGGTTGGCCCAGAGCCCAGCACCAGACACTCTTAGAGTTGGGGAGCCAGGAGATCTCTCACTCACCATGTCACAGATCGAGGGGGGTCTGGGGCTGACCTGAGCCTGCACAGAGCCAAACTGGAGCCTCTTTTTAGCCCAGGAAGTTACTTATTTTCCTTTAAAAAAAATAATAATGCCCACTCCGCCCCCACCCCAGCCTGAATCCAGCCTCTGTCTTTCCAATGCACACAAAATTTAACAGCCAAATTGGGAATATGTAGGTATGGGGGAGGGAGAAAATGGTAGAATTTCTACGCCTTACACAGTTTAACCCTCACACATCAGGCATATTATAGAAAATAATAAAATACATTGTTTATACTGGATGTTAGCTTTTAGAACACCTAATGAAGAATGCTTCTGTGGAGGCACCAAACAGAAGGGAGATTTCGCTACACCTTTTATTATTTCAAATATAGATCAATGAATTACATCAAAACTACAGGCAACAATTAGTATAAATAATACTTTAATCAGTGGCAGCAGAACATTGATCAGTTCTATTAAGAAAGCATCTTGTGTGAACAGACACCATGGGGCTGACAGACAATGTCATCTCCCAACAAAAGGCTGCAATGGACGAAGTGAGATGGGAGTCTGAGAAGCAGTGTCCTCAGCAAACACTTCACTCCCCCCCAGTTACTATCCCAGCATACCATTTTTAAAAACCCTCAAAACAAACACTTCTGGCTCATAGTTGGGGGAACAAACTGGAAACAAATAAAAGCAAATGGGCACTGAGCCTTTCTACACCTAGGTCTCCAGAACACGTTCCCAGAAGGAAACTCATTTCCTTCCCTGCCCTGGCCAGCTGGGGGGCCCTGCTTCTTGCCCGCCCCACTCCTGTGGGCCCAAATGGACAAGAGGGTCTGATTGGGACCTCAGGGTTGAGGGCTGCCCTCCGGGCCTTGCAGGCCCCATTAACATTTCAAAAGAGAATCCCTAGAAGCCGAGAAGGAGAACTGAGACTTATAAACAAAGAATTTGTTTCTCTGATAAAATTACTTTCCAAAGTAGTGGGGCTATTTTTAATAAGGAACTTGGGTTTTCTTCATCAAATATACCTCTTGGCTTTCCTCTAGGGCAGAAGTGAAGGCAGTTAAGTAGTTTGGCATTAGGTCTGAAGCTGGGATGAGTAACCTGAACTTCTAGGAAGGGAAGAAATCTATATAATAATTTTTATAATGCATATATAGTTGAACATTGTGAAATATATACCCCCTCCCCACAAGGAGAAGTTTCAATGTATTAACAAGTTTGGGTTTTAGGGAAGAATCTGAGCAACTTTCCAACTTGCCTAAAGATAGCAGCTCTTTTCAAATGCTACATCCAAAGACTGCTCTCCATGTTAGAGGGGGGAAAAAAGAAGAGAAGGGTAGTTAGAGTCCAAAAGGTTAAGGGTTTAGAGGTCAGTCCTCCCGGCTGAAATACAGCTAATCGAATAGAAAATTTGTCCTCTGGATGAACCTGATTCTGTAATTTAGCCGAACTTCAGTAAAATACCTTTTCAGCTTCTCAACGTGAGGGCATCAGAAAAAAGACATCTTGACTATGTATGAACTCTGTGCTTTTTGTCATAGAAACAATGCTGCAAATAATGCAGGAATATCCATCTTTAATATCCCGACGTGGCGATATTCAAGTATTGCCATGTGCAAGTCTGAGAGCCAGGCTCACCCCAAGGAGGAACAAAGAGCTGTCCCTGGGGTCTAATACAAAAGACCAAGGCTTGTAAGATACTTTAGAGAAGTGGAATTTCAGCCTAGGGACCCCAGTGAATACCTGCTCTCAGGAGACACAGAACCAAAGAACATGCCCGTAGAGGAAGTCTTTTTTCCCTCTACACTCAAATATATTTAAAAAATTACCTCTGAAGCCTTCTAAAGTGTTCTGAAGCACTGAAAAATAGCCCCAATTCTGAATCTCCTTTTCAACCTCCCTCCTGCTCCCTCCCTACTTTTGTCACTTTTTGGTAAGGGACAACCAGGGGTTTCTTTTTGGAGCCCGAGGCTTTGGGGTTTAAACTTCTGAAGCCTTGTTTCATTTGAGTCTATGAACTCTGGCCATTACCTTTGACTCTTTCCCCTTATCCTTAAGGGTCAACATTTTAGAAAAATGAGCTTTGAATCCTTCGCAGGCAAGGCAAGAGAAAAACGACTAAAGAACATCTCTCCTGTTGTTTGAGAGTGATTATTTTTAAACCACTATTCTCAAGGCAAGGGAGCAGAAAGGGCCTGAAAACTTTGGTACTTTTACAAATTCCGCTTCTAATTAACAGGTTGAGAAATTCCTTAGATTTGTTTTGAAAAATTAAAACTTAGGGGGAAAAAACCCTAAGACCAACTTTTGTGGACTTCTAGATTCAGTTAGTTTTCCATTTTTTAAAAAGCAAGATTTCCTCACCTTTCCACTTTCTCCCCAATGTACATCCCTTCTCCCATACCAGCCATATACCAATTCCTATAAAATACTGCTACATGGAATATTTGGGGACATTCGGAATCCAGTTGGAACAGAAAATTGTCATTATCTAATGACCCAGAACATGGAGGTTTTGTTTTCTTTCCCCAGAAGAAAAATGTTGGACCATTTGTTTCTTTCTTTTCTCCCTTTCCTCTAATCACCCAGAACTAGTCCTAAGCACAGTGCTGAAAAACGCACATGTGGAAATATATATTCAAGAACTCAACTTTGAGTGGATCCTTCTCTTCCCTTTATAAGGGTTAAGGGCCCCCTATATACATTTCCTGGGAGTGGGGAGGGGGTGGAGTTCCAGCCAGGAGTCAGGCCACACACCTGATTCCGCTCCCTGAAACTCAGCCCTTTTCACATGTTAAGTTTTTTGGCAACACCATGTCAGTTATTTCTGTACCCCAATTCTCCAACAAATAAATATTTAAGCAAATATAAACATAAAACAACCCGTTTCCGCTTCCTTCTTAGACTCATTTCTTTGGGCATGGGGACACCGGGAGCAAAAAATATATATATATTTTCACACTGGAAATTATACAGACAACCCAGAAAGTTCAGGAATCCTGGCTCAGCTCTCCTGCTTCTACTGAAAACACCTAGCGCAGAGGCAGCCAAGCTTCTGCCTCAACTCTGGCACATTTTTAAACCACAAAGAACCCTGGAGGGGTGGGGTGGGGGAGCATGTTCAAATTCACACTGGGATAAAGCATCCAACCTTCATTTGCAAATTCAAAACCCAACAGCAGAGATTTTCAGGAGTTTAATGACTCGCCAAGGTTTTATGTTCTCAATAGCTCCTGCCATTTGATAATATACTTAGAGAGAGAATCCCGCCCCCTCCCACCCCCGTCCCCCGCTCCAGGGAGGGGGCTGTCCTTGGGCAGGATGCTAACCTTAGGGAGGCCTGCGTGTGTCCCAGGTCCACCCCACAGTACCTTAGAGCCCAGGGAGGTGACAGCAGGCCCGGCCTGCCCCCGCAACTTCGGCTCAGCCAGGAGCTCAGGGAGGGGTGGGCCCAGGGTCCCCACTTCTATAAGGTCGTCAGGTCCGTGTGGTGGTCCTTGGCCAGCGGCTGCAAATGCTGGCCGGGGGCAGCTGAGGAGGAGCAGGAGGACGAGGACGAGGATGAGGAGGACCTGCCTTTGGTGTTGGGCAGCTTGTGGTCTTTTTTCCACTTCATCCTCCGGTTCTGGAACCAGATCTTGATCTGGCGCTCGGAAAGACACAGGGTGTGAGCGATTTCAATCCGACGGCGCCGCGTCAGATACCTGTTAAAATGAAATTCTTTTTCCAGTTCTAGGACTTGCTGCCGGGTGTAGGCTGTCCGGGACCTCTTGGGCTCCCCGCCGGTGTAGTTGGGGTTCACTGAGAGACAAAAGAGATCGCACAAGGTCAGCTCCAGCCTCAGGGTAGGCCCCTGGCCACCGGCGCTCACTTTCTGGCGCGCCCCGAGGCCGGGCCCTCCCTGCGCTCCCCCTGGCCCGCTACTCCCTGCCTCCCGCCCGCCCTCTTTCCCCAGCGCACACGCTCCCTCCCTTCCATCCCCTCGCACCCACCTGCTCCCCTGGGCTCGCAGGCAGGGATCCCCAAACGTACCCCCGTCTCCCCGGCCTGCCGCCAGCTCCAGAATTCCCAGGCATTTTGGAAATCCCTCTTCCACTGTGTTCCCTCCACTCTGAAAATGGAGTCCTCCCCCACCCCACCCCCATCTCCACCCCTTTTTGCGCCCACGGCCAAGCAGCCAGCCACATGGTCCCGGCCTGCTCCCTCGGCTATAAAAATTTATGGAGAGAGTAATTGCGGCGCCCACTGAAACCCCACACGCCCCCACCCACTCGCACCCCCTCTCAGGGCTCATGCCGCCGGGCCGGGGTGGAGACTGAGCGGTCCTGGGCCCATCCTTACCGGAATTCACGTGCACCTTCTTCATCCACGGGTAGACCACGGCCGGCTGCTTGAGGGCAGTCCCGGGGGGCGGCTGCTTGGGGCCGCCTGGCTGGCTACAGGCCCGGGCGCCGGGCAGGGGTGCGGGCGGGGGCGCGGAGGGCGCCGGGCATGGCTCTCCTGGAGCACCGTAGTGGCCGCCGGGGCCGCCGGGTTCTGGCCCGTGACCCCGCGTGGGCAGAGACGGGCCGGGCCCGGGGCCGCCACCTCCGAAGGTCTGCTCACCGAAGTCGGGCCGTGGGTAGAGCCCCGGGGGCTGGAAGTCGGTCCCCTGCGCGCTACCGCCGCCGCCGTAGTAGTCCGCGCCCTGCTCGCCTAGGTAGCCGCCCTGCAAATACTCCTCGCATGGAGGAAACTTGGGGTCCACATACTTGGAGTTCACCATATAGGAACTCATGGCCATTAATTTCAGAAGGTAGAAAATACTAATTTTTCTCGTGTTGTCTTTTTTTCTTCTTCCATAGGGCCCTCCTACTTGCTGTCAACTGAATAAAGTTGGCGGCCATGTGACCAGGCCAGCCAATAGCGAGGGAGTGAGTTTATCACCGGGCTGGTGAGCATCTCATAATTTTCACAAATTTAACTAAATAACATACGTGTAATCAAGTGACTCACCGTGGCACCTTTGAGGGCTCCCACCAGATGTTAGTGGAGTTCTAATCCCAGCACCCTCATTCCCCACTGGTAACCCCAGCTTTTGTCTGCCACTGACTTTGCTAACCTCCACTGCCCTCTCCATGCACCCGGCCTGCAATCAGCCCCCCAAAATGGGCACAGTTCAAAAGGGAATGAATCTCCCATATTTGTCAAGGTGCATGGCATCAAAAGGTGGTGGAGGAGGTGACTCCTGAGTTGGACAGAGAACCCCAAGCAGGCAGGACTCCTGCCCGCCCAGCCCGCGGGAGCGCGAGGACTCTGCCATACAAAGGCCGAATCCCGCCGGCTTTGTCTTCATCAGGGTCACCCAAAAGTTACTACAATCTGGCTGGCCTGAATCAAATTAGGCAATGAGTAACTGCCAAGCTTTCTTTGAAGGCCAGGGTATTTGTAGCCAAATCCGTCCTTGCTGGTATGGCAAGAAGCCCCCTTGATTCTCTGGCTAGGGCAGCGCAGAAGGGTAGCCCAGGAAGGTTGTGAGGTAACCCCACCTCACTCAAAAGCATCCCTAAAAGGGCCCTAAACTCCCTCTTTCCAGCTCACCTTTTTCCCACCTGGCAGTAAAGGTCAACAAGCCCCCTCTTTGGGCACCCTCCAACTTTATGCCCCTAGAGAGGAGACTGATCCTGGGGCTACCTGACTCTCACTTCACTCCCCAGTGCCCCCAAACCTAATCCTTTGGCCCTGCATTCATGCAACCAGTTAGGGATTTACACAGGGGGCCCTGTTTGAAGGTGAGGAGCTTCTCCAGGAAAAGGCTACTTTACATTATTGGGCTCCGACGATCCTCCTGCCTGGAGTCCAAGGTAATAAAACAGAAAGAAGCAACTGACCAGTCGGCTGCCTCTGGCCTCCACTTCTGACTATTGCGGAGAATGTGAAGTTTTTGCATCGACCATATATTCCCCTAGAATCGAATCTGTGACTACGTGGATACCACACAAATTCGGTTCTACAGGGTATATATAGACAACGTTACTGCCTCCAGGTTCCACCTAGAGCAAGTACCCAGACTGTTGCCAGCCCCAGCCTCCTCCTCCTCGGAGCCGCCAGCCCGACACAGCCACTCTCACTTTCAGAGACAGTTCAGGTAGTCTGAAGTGCTTGGTGGCAATTTGCAGCAATGAGTTCCCCATCCTTGTAACAGAGCCGGGGTTACCAAGCAGCCAACGAGTCAGGACAGTCTTCTTAAGAAAGAAAGAAAAGAACAGAAGAAAAATAATCCATCGCAGAATGGCGACTGTATTATTATCTCCTTTTCGGATGCACATAACACCCCCTCCCTTATCAAGTGGTATTTTCCAGAAAGCAGAAAATGCCCTAGTGGCAGAAGAAAAAGAGGCAAGAGGGAATATCCTCTGCCCCTTCTTTTCCCCACTGCCAGGGCAAGCCAGGTTGGCTGGCTAAGCTAGTTCTCCAAGAAGTCGCACGTTTACCTTCCAGGGCTCTGAGCCCGGCTGGCCTCTCTGTCCGGCTGCTGCTTACCACCCTGAGGCAGGCACTGCTTGCAGGCACGGAGCTGCCCTGGGCTGGGGCTGGCGTACTAATGGTGAAGGGCAGGGCGAGGGGTCATTCGAAATCATTTACGAACATATCACAAAGTTTCATTATTTTTGCTTTGCCGACAGCAGGACACAAGAGTACAAAAGTTCACGAAGTGTGCCCGCCCTAGTGCTTCGCGCAGTCTGGGGCTCACCCCTCAATTCACAGCACCAAGAGGGCTCAGGACTGGGATGGATTTCGGGGGCAGAGGGATACCCAGGCTTGGGTGGGGATTTTAGATCCTTAACTCTAAGCTAGAAGTATTTCATTTTGTTTTTTTATTTTGCCCTCATGATTCAAAAATTGTTTTCAAGCCTCAACTTGGGCCTTGATGAAACAGGGAGAATTCCCTCCACTCCCCCCACCCCTGGTCTGGTGAAACTGGCTGACTTCTCTGCACTGTGCACACTCCCCACACACTCCCCCCAATCCTTTGGTTCCAGTGCTTTGGCTATTTTGTAGAGATTTCCCCGGTGCCGATTCTAACAAGACCTTCTGAAACTCCCCCACACCCAACTTCCTTGTCCCAGGGGGTTCCCCCAACTTCCTTTAATGCCAAGAGCTCCTGGGTACCTTGGGTCTAGACTTTATCCAGACAAATTGGGGGAGCCTGCTGGGATGAGTGGGGACCTGGGTGAGGGTACACATTTTCATATTTATTAGACACTGTGACCTGCATTTCACCTTATTGCTCCACTCCTTCAGACAGGTCAAAGCCAACGAGTTATTGATGAACAAAACCGTTAAATATTCACCTCCCGCTCAACTGCCCATACAAATGCTTTTGATGTCTCCGGCTTTTTGTGCTGTATTCAGCTACGGGGTGCCAATCCTGGGTTTGCAAGCAAGGAGCATCCACAGAGATCAGCACCCAGAGCCAGAGGAGCTACAGGAAGAGGGAAAACCCAGGAGTTCTGGGGACTCCGGATTTTCCGGCCTGGAGCTGGGGGGCCTGTTTCACTTCAGACAGCCTGATTCGTAGAGGTGAACTATGTATTGCGTGGGTCCTCCACTCCTAGGGTGTGGGCACAGCCCCTAGGAAGTTGATTATGTTGCCCAGGCTGGAGGGCAGAAATCTGGCCCAGAGCCAAGCCTCATTTTCTCTGACCCTAGAAAGAGGACATCTCACCAGAAAGGGAGGGTGCCTGGCTCTTAACACCTTCACACATTCCATCTCTTGTTAAAATAAAACCATCTCCGTTTTGCATGACGGAGGGGCCCCTGGTCTGTCCTGGAGTCTCTCCCTACCTCCATCATCTTGAGACAGCCTTCCTGGACAGTTCACAGGCCTCCTCAGAAGTGTACCTACCTGCCTTCCGCGGCATAAGCAACTCTGAAAGAGCCAAACGTTTGAGCCCAACACCCCAAGAATCTCTGGCCCCCACCGCACCCCCAAACACCCCTCCCCCTTGTCTGCCTGCAACGCTAGCAGCTCTGGTGCAGAAATTCTCGAATTGCAGTTAGAGAGGAGCAGGAGTGAATTCGAAGGGCCGAATCTCTCCCTCCTCAGCCCGAGTCCCCAACCCAGGACCCAGATTGCTGAGGCCGGGGCTGGGCCGGGGGAGAGGGTAGGAGGGACTTTCACATAAAGCTCAGAATTTTCAGCCCTTCCCGGAAGCGGGCCAACCCAATACACCCGCAGCCGTAAAGGGTTGCGTCCCCCCACCCCCGCACCTTCTTTTTATTAAAAACAAAAAAGGAGAGATGATCGGGGCCAGGCTGGACCGGGTTAAGCTGGGCTGGGCGGCGAATGGGGATCGCGTTGCCTGGGTGCTTAGCAGGTTGGTTCGAGCAGAAGGCGATGCTCGGCGCAACTTGTTAATAGGGCAGGCTGCTAATTAGCTGCAAGCTCTTCACAGACACGTCCGCTGAGGCGGAGCTGCACCTGTGCGAGCTGGGGAGGCCTGGGAAGGCCGGGAAGGTCCAGGGAGGCCCAAGGAGACAAGTGCGAGTGCTCGCGACGCGTTCCTTTAGTTAGGTGACTGGAAACTAGGCCCCAGAAAATCTTCCCGGGAGTCCAGCTTAGATCCTCCAGCTCCAAACGGACTCCCCTCGCTTACCCAGGCCTGAGGAGCCAAGGGCCGTTTATCCACCCGCCCACACCCCCTGGCTCGGCCCTTCTCCCCACACCCGCCCCGTTATCAATACCGCCCCTTCGCGATTCGGAAGAAACGGGGAGGTACTTACAGCAGTGGTGTCTCACGGTCCCGAACCTGTTGCAATGGAAACGAGGTCACTTAAATTCCACAGGATAATAAAACAGAGATGGATGATACACAGAAAAATGACAAGGCCCAGACACCCCACCAATACCCGAACCTCCTTCCTGCTTCGGATGCCCGCCCCTAGGAACTGCGCCAAGTTCTCCGCGAAGTGGGAGACTGCAGTGCTCAAGGGCAGACCCGCGGTAGGAGAGTATGCCCCCATCACTTCCCCCACGCCATGCACCCCTTTGGGCAAAACCTTACTTTGTGCCTGGCCCGACTCAGGCGGTCTGTAACAGGATTTACCCCGTGGGAAAACGGGAAGCGAGGAGAAAACGGGCCTTTGTGTGTTTCCTTCTGCAAAATCGGCTGGGTGGGCGCCGGTCCACTGGGGACGGGGCAGCCACTGCATCTGTCCCTTGCCCCAGCTCCCCGTCTGTCTGCAGCTGGAGCAACTCAGCACCCTCTTTCCAATTTCAGGTTGGTTTCAAATTCCCCAGCCAACCAGTGCCCCCTCAAAACTGTCTTCTTCCCAAAGAAGGACCAGGCAAGGCTGGGACTTGCCGTCCCACTTCTGCTCTAATTCAAAACAAAGAGCAATTTCCAAGGGAAATGAGGACCCAGATGATAGCCAAGGAAGAGGAAAACCGATGGGTTTAAAGGTAAATGGCAGTGCTTTAGACTGTTACCCAGTTCTGTGGATATGACATCGTTTCATCAGCATTTTTGCTGGAGAACCCACAAAGCAGTCTTACAAAGCAGTGGTCCTCACAGGGGCTGGTGTCCAGCTTTCAGTCGCCTCTAGTTTTAGTCTGGGACAGGGTTCTTCTCTGAGAAATCACAGAGGCAAAGCATCTCCATTCTTAAACTTTATATCTGTCCACCTAGGCTACCCATTTTATTCCACTTCTGAAGCAGAACTTCACTCTGAGGAGGTGAGAGGCAGAAAGTTCCTCTGGTGAGGCGAGAACCCTCAATTCCTAACTTTCTATGTCTAGAAGGGAGAGGGGATTCCCATCCTATTTCTTGATTTAGGTTAAGCTAAAATTAACGTCCATGAGACTTCACCCCACCACCAGGCAGAAAAGATGGGGCAGAGAAATCCCCCACCCCTGGAGTTGTCCTGGAAAAAGTAATAAGTGACTTACTGGTTTTCTCTCCTAGTGGGCAGGGGAGCTGGGAGCAGACCTGTCTCCTTCTGAACCCGGCGCTAGCTGGAGCCTCTCACTTTCCTATCGCTGCTCCAGGAACCAAGCATCTGCACTTGTATGCTCTTAACCTAATTTATGGTGGGAATTATATTTTGGCTTGTCAACTCTCAAGCCATAAAACAAAGTTTATTGGAATCACGTGCTCGTAAATAGCCACTCAGGTCCCATCTCTGCAGAACCATAAATAACCTTCGGCTTTAAACTTTTATTCACTAAATAAAGGTTCACTGCAACTGTTCCCTCACATTTAAATAGTTCCAAATATCTAGGATTCAAGGGGGGGAAGTCATATTCATATCAATACCCTGGTCTTTTCAAATAGTATCTTTTCAGGGACTCTGTTTAGAGGGGGAGATAGTGCTATTTGGAAAAGGCTGGTTGGTGGGCATGTCTTATGATTCTTTGGCTGCATCCGCTGTGAGTACCATCAACTCCTTTATTTCAATCATTTTCTAGCTCTAGATGTGGTAAAGAGGAAAGCCAAAGGTCATTTCTATTGGCTTATACCAGAAGTTATTTCAGATTTTGTTTTAGCTTCAATAAGAAAAGAGTGGTTGGAGGCTGGGTGGGCTTGGGGGTGGGGGTGGCAGTTGGAGTTAACACTTGGCTCTGTATTGTTGTGAATGGGCTCAGCAAAAGTTGAAGGTAGCCACATGCCTAGAGGTTTCTGTAATTTGCTTAGATCTGGAAGGGAAGCCTTTGCAAGTGACCAAACTGCTTAAAACAGCAAGACTTGGGGTTTGGTGATGTGAGAAAGTAGAGAATAGCCTCATCGGGCATCTTTGGCAACTGAAGCTCTAAAGAAGGTTATAAAACAATAAAACAGCCCTGGTGTGAAGGGGACAGGGTGTGAGGAAGCAAATGAGGCTCTCAGGAACCCAAGCCCAGGAAGTCAGATGTCCCCAGTCCCACAGGGCCCCAACCACAGGGCCTGGGGTCCAAATCTGGCTGGGTAAGATCCTATCTCTCCCCGATCTTACCCCTCCACTCCCCGCCCCCCACTGCCACTCCCACCAGAGGGAGAGCCTGAGAGGAGGAGGCAGCGTGCTCTCCCGCTGAGAAACCAAGAAAAGAGCTTGGGCCTGAGCACTGCTCCATCGGAGAGCGTGACTCCGTGCTTGGGGTAGGTGGGGGTGGGAAAGACACCCCCAGCTCCCACCAAAGGGAGAGAATGAAAAGAGAATTGACACCGCCCTCCTCAGCATCCTTCCACAGCCCGCCAGAGTTGCTACCAAACAGTGTGGAAACATGTGATTTTGACTGTTCCGATTAAAAGAATGGATGTTCTCTGTAGCTTTGTAGAGCACATATACATCTAAGATTTCTAAATAAAATTCACTCGTGAAAGTTCTCATCAGCAAGTCCTATCAAACCTATGAAAGAGACTCCTTTCTACTAAAATCTCTTTGCATCCTAATTTCCACCCATTCTCTGTGCATTTCTAAACCCATTTCCTAATTTCACATTCATTGGATAGAAAGCAGGGAGCTATTAGTCCAGACTGTACGGCATTGATTTCTCTCCCCCAACCCCCACCCCATTAGCCCACTTAGAAGTGTCTTTTTCTTTTACAGTTGGTAGCATCTGTTTTTAAAATATGAGTAAAGATCAATCCTTTAAAAACTGTTTTCTGACTCTATTAGCACCAGGTGAGCAGCTTCAAAACAAGTCCTTGTTAATCCATTTTTTAAAAAGTTTGAGGGCTTGGGAAAGGCTTCTTTATTTTTCCTTAATTCCTAACTTAATAAAACTGAGTTAACCAAAGGATATATGACATTCTAGGCAGTTGTGATGAGCTTTTTATGGAAGAAGGGTGGTGTAAAGAGAAGACCAGACTGAGGAGATGGTGTTTGAAACAATGTCTGGCACCTAATCTGGGCTCAAGAGACATTTTTTGAATGAATGATAATGAAAGATGATGACTGGGGCTTGCCCACAGTCTTCACTGTGGCTTACATAAGAAGAATAAAATTATACAGCCTACTCTGTATATTTAGATGATAACAGGAAAGTAACTAGCTCTGCTGAGGGTAAAGGAGGAAAGAAAGGAAGACACTGAGGCACATAACTTCAATCACTTTCTAATCTTAGGACAGTCAGACAACATGATTAAGGAGAGTGTACACCTTCCTCCAGTCTTCCCTTGGCCCCTGCCCCCAAGTTTGGGCTTTTTTAGATGAATGACACAGGGGAATGGGGAAGAGCAAACTCTGTCTAGTAAGAAGGCTGAGCACCAGGGAGAAGAGCAGAGTAGCTTGGGCCGATTTCCTGGGGCTTTTCCAAGGACTCTCAATGGTGGTGGTGCTAAGTCATGAAGACGAGGTGGGGGAGAAGATGTAGGAGCCTTCTTAGAAACCTGTTGCTGGGTACAGTGAGATTCTGAGCACTGTCTTCCCCATCTGACTGGAAAGAGCCAATTCTGGGAGTTTCTGCTCAGAGAGCTCCCATGAGCTAGAGTCCCCTGCAGGGCTCTCCCAACCCAGATGCCAGAGCCACTCCCAGGAAGGAGGAGAAAGTGAAGGGGCCCAAGAGGCATCAGCTGCACTCCAAACCTAACAAGGTCCGTTCTCTGCCTGCCCTAGAGGCCCTTGCTATGTGGCCTAGGAAAGGATAGTCTGACCTTGACTTGCAAGAGGCCTCTTGCCCAGAGGTGGTGTTGAACTCTTCTCTTAAACTATCTCCACAACCAGGATAAGTGGGAATGAGACTTCAGATGAATCCCCTAGACCAGGGGTAGGAAGGAAACTGCCAGGCCTGGCACTTAGGGACACAGGCTGGGGAAGAGCCAGAGAAGGGCTGAACAGGGAGTCCCAAGCATGAGAGAATATAATTTCATATTCCTGACACTATACTCTATCGCTGAAAGAGGAACACTTCTCCTGCTACCCCTCCCCCCTCCCCCTACAGTAGGGTCTGCTCACTGGAACTCTGCTTTGGTGTCTTCTGGGAAGGAGAGGTAACCCCGGAGGTAACAATTCCAACAGTGAGATGTGGCATCCCAAAGAACGGGCTCTGGGGCAGGACCTCTAATGGGGGGCCAGACCTGGAAAAAGCTCCAGCGGGTCCAAGGAAAGCAGAGTGTGGGGTAGCCATCTAAGCCCATTGAGAACCAAGAACAGAGGTTAGATGGATCAGGAGATGGGGGTGACTGGGCAACTGCAGCACTGCCCAATTTCATGGGCCAAACTCTGCCAGGCATGGTTTATAGCAGGAGGGACAAGGTGTGTTTGGACAGAAAATCCGACCCAGGTGGACTCCTGGTTAAGCAGAAGCAGCTTGGCCAAGGGCTGCAGAGGCCCTCGTAGGAAAAGTCTGTAGTCAGAAGTCCTGGAGGCCAGGGGTAAGGGGTAGAACCTGGCTGCATGAGAAGGGTGTACATATGTGTGGGTTACAGCCTGAGGCAGTATTTATATAATTCTTTTTAAAAGATATAAAGTATCTCAAAAAATTGAAGGGCTGATGGAGATCTGAGGGGGATAGGCCTCTTTAAGACACACCTTGACATCACCATGGCCCAAGGTGGGAGCTGTGGCTCAGCCATGGCCCTGGAGCCCAGATCTTGGAACACAAGCAGATTAAGGGTGTGGAACACTCCTTGCCTCCTTTATGTTGCCCACTGGCATTTGGCTTATCCAGTCTGTCCCAGCTTTCAAGATACTGAAAACAAGGGTAGTTGCCTTGGGGCTGTAAAAAAGGCTGTGACTGATGGGTGGTGGTAAGGAGGGTGTCTCCAGAAGGTGGCCAGTAGGGCCTGCTCTCTAGTAAGACCTGAGCTTTCTGTAAGAGTCATGGATGTGCCTGTGTGGCTGTGAGGCTTCCGCTACCTGATATCTGCCCACTAAGGAGCTAAGGGCACCTTCCTCTTGGATATGGCCCTGAAGTCTACCTGTAGGCAGGTGCCAGACAATAAGACCCAAGGAAGCAGGGCCTATGAGACCCACTACAGCAACAGGGGAAGCCCCAGATCCATGTTCTCCTGTGACCAAGCCTAGGCCTGTCTTCTCTGTACAATTCACGGACTGAGTGCATAAACCAGGTCTCTCTAAGCTCTAAAAGGCTAGGCCTGATTATTAAACAGAAAAAGTATACTGATGATAAGAAACACCCATTGAATGCTTGTTATTCAATATGTGATTGAAACAGGTATTGAATGTTTGGCTTGTGCCAAAAACCCATTTTAAGTGCCTAATCAGTGAGTTAATGTATGTAAAATAGTTAGAATAGTGCTGGACATATAGTAGTGCTATGTAAGTAAAAATCCTCATAACAATCCTTGAAGGTACTCTAATTATCTCTGCTTTCCACATGAGGAAACAAGCCCAGAGAGTTTGCCCTACTTGCCTAAGCTCATACAACAGTTAAGTGGAAAAAATTTGAAAGAAGGCAGTCTGTATCTAGAACCTATTCACCTCTTTGAAAAAACCTCTGAGTTAGCAAGTGGTCAACTTCCCTTTCCCAATTTGGTAGCAACTAGTCAGCTTATGACTTTTCCCTGGTGGCTCAGATGGTAAAGCATCTACCTGCAATGCAGGAGACCCAAGTTCGATCCCTGGGTCAGGAAGATCCCCTAGAAAACCCAATGAAAGAGAGAGCTCCCTTAACTAGGGGGCGGGGCATTGCTAAATGGTAGCGAGAACTTGGCCCCTGTAGACCACAGAATCATAAAAGATACAGGAAAGACCCTCGACGAGTACTCAAACATAAGCATACATCTTAACTGCCATGGTGGAGAGTGTTTATAAACTGCAGGTTCTAGACATCCTGATTCAGTAAATCTGAAACAAAGGAACCTGCATTATAAAGAAGAGGCTTGAATGCAGGCCTTCATTAAGAATCACTGCTCCAACGCAGGGAAATGAGGGAAGCAAAAGGCTGTGTTGCCAAGAGACAACAAGGAACAGTGAGGTTGGATCAGAGCCAGTTGGGGATGTCACCGCTGATGCGAGAAACACCCCCATGGAGCCCACCAAAGGCCTGAAATGGGTGCAGTGGGTAAAGAAGAGTGTGAGGGTGGTGTGAAAAGGGGAAGAGATGAGTAACTGCAGGGTTTTCAAGCCACACGCAAGAAGTCGCCCTGGATCTGGAGCGTCGAGGGAGTCCCGGGGCCGAGGCCTTGTTCTAAATGAGCCTGGGCGAGCCCATCAGCTTGAGGCAGGCGACGCTGAACGCTTGGCTTTTCAAGGCTGCGGGTTCTAGGTACCAGGAACTGCAAGAAAGTAAAGTGGCAAGAACAGCAGCCCAAATGAAGGGGCTGGTGGGGATTGGGCGTGGCTTGCCCCACCACCAGACCCTCTTTTCCTGCTCTTCAGAGCCCAAAGCGCAGAAATCGCGCCCCCTCCGGGAAGGCGGAGGAAGTGAGGTGGCCCGCCACCCCGGAACCTGCCTTCAGGTTCCTGGACCCCGGGCTTCCTCTGCTGCCAGTCTCGGGAAGCCGCCCCTGGGGGTGGGCGCCGCCTCGCCAACTATCCTCGTTGGCGGAAAACACTTTGTGAGCTGGGGTGGAGGGCGGGGAGAGGGAGGGGGCGGGGTCAGTGTCCCTCCCACGCTCCCGCCCGCGAGCGCCCGGGGCATCTCCCGCGCCTCCGTAGCCGACAGGACGCTTGTCCTACAGCGCCTCCTCCTGGACAAGGCGCCAGACAGCAGAGCAGGGGGGCTGCTGCAGTCCCGGAAGCCCGAGGCCCCGGCTTCTTAGCGCGGGCAGAGGTCTTCCCGAACCAGAGGCTTGAGCTGGTCCTCCCTTCCCCTGGGGGAGGCCAGAAGGAGTCGAGAGAGCCCTGAGGCCACCCCCACCCCCACTCCCACCCTTAGCACTAACAGCAGGCTCGCGACCCAGAAGTGTGCATCCTCTGTTAATTAGGCGAGCCCAGGCGGGAAAACCCTACAATTCGTGCGTTTATTTATTTATTATTTGTTTGACCGCTTTCTGCTGAGCCACTGGTCCCCACAGAGCCTTCGAACGTGCTGCGCTGGCGTAACAAGATCCGAGAATGGTCCGGTTGAAGAATTGGCCTGAAGTTTGGCGGTTTGAACAGGCGCCAAGAGGAAAGGCCTTTTCCCAAAGCAGAAGCACCAGGCTGAAAAACATCTATACACTTCCCTGAGGATTATATACATATATATAATCTTCGTTTAAGGTGTTACAAAATGTATGCATGTTTACTTTAACACCATAAAAAAAGATTTGGTTTTCTTCTGGTCACTAGCTCATATTTGCAGACTGTTTTTAAAGTACAGATTTAAATTTGGGTGAGGTGGTGAGTCAAGATGATTGAAAATAACGTGGTCAAGGGCAAGATGTTTGGCTATATTTAGATCGAAGGCTGGAATAAAGGAAAGATCAGGAGCGAATCTTGAGGCAGGGCCGAGTGGAGAGATCGGGTTTTATCTTCCAGCTCTGAGTCCACTCGCCCCCTCCCCCCATCCGTGCTTTGCTGGTTGGATCCCCAGGCTGGGTTATTTCACTGCACATGCGCCGGACGCTTGGCGAGCGGGCTAGGCAGGCGCAGCCCTGGACTGAGCTGTGCGGGCGGCGGGCGGCGTGCGCAGCACTGGGCGGTGTGCAGCACCGCACACTGCTGCAGCGCCTAACTGCAGAAGAGCCTGAACGCCCCATCTTAGAGACACAGGAAAGATACTTTTGCAGGAAACCCTGTTAAAAGCTTCACGCGTCCTTTCTGATCTGCAAGCCCTGTTCCGCCAAACCAACAAAATCGCCATGCTTCCAGTAAACCCTCAAGGTTGTCCTTTGGATCAGCAGTTTCATATCCAGTGCACGCCTTCTCCCCCGTCGTTAATCAAGGCTGGGGGGGGGGAGGGGGAAGAGGGAACCACCCTACGTCCAGAGAGTACTTCTCCCTCATTCTGCACAACTATGAAGTCCAAGAGACCAGTTCCTAGAAAGAGGGTATCTTTTCGCATTAATTTCGGAAAATTGGCCCTAAATGGGACTTAAGTCGGAATTCCGAGTTCTTGGTGGCTTCTCCCCAGCTTCCGGTGCCCCCGCGTGCCCTGCCCGGCGGTCGCACTGCGGCAAGGCCGTAAATACCTCTAGCAGCTGCCTGCCAGCCCAGAGTGAAATACTGTCTTTGTTCCGATTTCCCCTGCTTCTCGAGCTCGGAAAACAGAATTCTGGCGAGATATATTTATTTGGAGGAGCATCTGACAGGAAAATACGTTCGGTTTTCAACCCGGTGCTTGGCCACGTTTATAACAACGAGCTTCGCTCTTTTTCCTGATCCTCCAGGAGAGCGCAAGCCCAGCTCATTGCCTGACCTTAGACACTAAGGCCCTGACGTGCCATTGGTTCTCTGATCTACACACAGTTAGAGGTTCGGTTCGAGGACTCTGGGAATTACACTCCCCGGCTTGTGAGTTCTTTGGATCCAAGTTTTTTTTTTTTTTTTCGTTTAAGTTTTTTAAAATTGGGTTAACAGTGGGGGCATTTCCGGTAGTGGCAGAAGCGTTGACTAGTCTCCTCTTGGACTAAGTGGCCTAAGTTCAAATGTGACTGGCAGCGTATATATTCCCTTAGATGCAACTGACTATTTAAGCTCTTAATGCTACTATGGGATTTAGGAAGAACCCCTTAGTCCTCCATATCTGCCCATGACATCACCCTCTGCTGTGCAATTGGACCTGCAGACTGCCCAGGTTCCTAGTCACTTGGGCGCGCTCAGTCATTGAACCCAGGGAGAGGCTGCTGAAACTCGGAACACAAGGGCTTGGCCATCACGGCCACAACTCGTCCCCACCCCCACCGCAACTCCAGGCAATTTAGGGACTCCTGGAGTTGCCAGGGGAGGGCCTTGGGAGCCCCCGTCCAGAGGCCTGTTTTTCAGTAGGTAATGCTCCATACCAATATGAAAGAATGATCTCAGCAGTACTCTATCAGGAATATTTACAAAATACAGACATTTCGGACTTAACAATCAATTTCTCATTTGTGAGTGATCATAATTAGTGATCAAGGACAATTCTGTGCACATCAACTAGCCACAAATCGTAGCCCTCCATTTTGAAACGAGCATGATTCCGTTGTTACTAAAAATATCTTTCTATAAAAATATCATTTATTGTTCAGAAATGCATTTAAGGCCAGCATGGTCACACTGGGATATTTGGGAGAACATTGAGTTAGGCTTTTCCGCTGGTTCCTGAAAAAAACAATACTCCGCAACGCGCAGGTCAACCCCATGCGCAATGCGGCAGATTGTCCTAAGGTTTTAATATTTCACGTGTCCATGAGGGAAGAGGCAATGGGATTTGAGAACTGCATCCTCTAGTGCCCTTCAAAATCCATAGGAGAAAATAGCATTTCTTTCTGCAAAGAATTTTCTTTCGATTCATAGATATTTTGGTTCACTAGTTTTGAAGTCTAGTTGGAAATATTGCTATGCTATTCATTTACAGGCAACACAAACACACCACAACAGTACATTTAGAGAGCAAAATGTCTACTCTTTCCCTACTCTGACAAATAAGAAACACACGCGATGCTTGAACTTTTTAAGCATGCTTAGAACTTCTGAAACGTCTCTTGTTTTTTTCCCAAGACCTGCACCAGGGTTTCTGATCCTCTGCTCTACTGCTACCTCTCAAAACATGCGTCCATTTTGTGGCACAGAATAACCCAGATTCACCTGACAGATGTGTGCGGAACCTTTCTTGAGTTGTTAAGAAAATCATCTGAGAACTAGAGAAGCAGTTAATATTTAAAATTCCATCCCATAAACAGAGCCCAATAAACCAAAAACTCTAAAAATCAGCATCGCTCACCAAAGCCTAGATGAACAAACGTAGCCCCATCCTGGATACACAGAATCCACCCCACCCCCACCCCCAAGCTCCAACCCTCAGAAAACACCTGTTAGCCTCCCAGGTACCTCTGACCACAGACCAACCGCAAAATACTGCTCTAGACTTCAGAGTGCCTGTAGTGACCCCCAGCAAAGCTGACAGCTCCAGAAACCATCTGCACAGTCTTCCAGGGCGGGGATCCGGAGGCTCTCGATCTACGCCTCTATCCACCTCTCATAATCTCGAGAGGAAATGGGGCTTCCCTTCTGTTTCTGAGCTCAGCCGGACCCCACCCAGGGCCCCAGGGGACGCCCGCTCAGAACCTGAGTGATCTGGAGGCAGGGGACGCAGACAGGCACTCCCAGGCCCCGGGGAAGTGTGGGGGGTCGGGCTGGGCTCCCCGAGCTAACCGAACGGGTGGGCGCCTCGAGCTTCTCGGTGGCAGCGCTGGGAGCGGGGCGGGGGCCGCTCTTACCGGAGGTGCAGAGCTGGAGGCGGCGGTCGTCCCCGGCGGCTGCTGTAATCCACTAAGCGCTGCCCGGTTGCTCGCGCTCTGCGCGGCGGGGACCCGCTCATGTTGCAGAAAGAGCCGCGTCGGAACCGCGCGACTCGGCCACCCGGCTGCAGGCCGGCGGCTCCCGGCGGGCGGTGCCGGCGCCAGTGGGGGCCTCGGCGCCCCGGGCTCCTTCCGGGCTCTCCCGCCCGCCGGGCTCCCCGCCGGCTCCGGAGGCGGCAGCGGCGCGGCCCGGGGCGAAGCGGCCGCGGGGCCAAATTGGGCGCCGGGCGCGAGCCGAGGCTGCCGCGGACCCCGCAATCCCGCAGCCGGCGACTGGAGCCCACCTCTGCGGAGACAAAGGTTAGAAAAAGAGGGGGTGAGGCTCTAGGAAGGCAGAATGCGGGGGGAAATTCGCCTGGGAAATCAGGAAAAAGGCCGTGAAGGCGAGCGGAGCCTGCACATGACCAGCCGCAGCCAATGACGACCGCAAATAGGTCATAAAAAGGTCTATTACCAAGTTGTAAATTTTCTTCAAACAAAAAGGAATTTACTGCAATTCCTTGCGGATTTTGCACATACAGCTCGCAAGCGCCATGTTTTTCCCTCTTTCTCTCTCTCTCCTCTCCCCTCTTCTCTCTCCGTTTTTCTGCTCTCCTTCCTCCCCCTCCTCCTCCTCTTTCTTCCTCCCTCCTCCTCTTTCTCCGTGTCCCTCTCCACCGCTCGCTCTGCCTTTCTAGACTTCACGGTTCCTTTCTCTAGGAATTCTTTTCCTTTTATTTTTTATTTTGGTTCTTTGGCTTGAAACCTCTGCTCCTTGGGCGCTGTGTTTCAGGGAGAATGAATGCCGCGCTCGCTTGGGGAGGTGATCCTGTCAGTCACCCCTCCAACTCTCCCCTCACTTGGCTTCTCCTCTCCTCCCCTCACCAAAAGGCCTCTCTGAAAGAGCAGCCAAGCGCTTTCGGTTTTTGCCCCTCTCATCTTCAGGCAAGCCACCCAGTCTGACCTTGTGCAGAAAACCGGGGCTCTGCAGGCCAAGAAAATGTGTGCTCTCCCCAACCCAACTCTCTCCAACATAAACTGGGATCCCTCCTGTTTCTTGGGGTTTCTGCAGTAGGAGAGTTGCCAATCAGCTCAAAGGCTGAAAATGGTTTTAGGTACTTGTCAACTTCTCCAAAATAACAGTTTGAACTCCCAATACCTATACTTAATCTAGATAGAAACACCCCCTGGGACAGTCTTCTCTAGAAGAGTCAATCTTTTTTAATACCCTCTGAAAATCCTTGTTTAAGTCTCCCCTAAGTGCAATTCGCATTTCTATGGAATTAATTCTAGCCCCTCTTCCCTTGCCCCCCAAAATGTTTGTCCATTGAAGAGCCTATTCAATGCAATATTGAAGAGGAGAGGGACTCCATTTGTTCAGGAAAAAAGCAGCTCCCCAGTTTCAGGCTTGAAAAAAAAATAGTTCTTTTTCTTCAAAGGCAGGAGTGCCATTCCTTTCGCTCTTCTCATGGAAGCTGCTCCAGAGAACCCCAGCTGAAGGTAAACATCCTTGGCTAGCTCCCCTCATCATTAATGCATGGGCATGGCCATCCAGGCTTCAAATGTGCCTGTAAGAGGTAACCTCTCCTCACCCCAACCCCATCCTTTCAAGGACACTGCTTTGGACTTCTAGTAATACATTTATAAATATGTGCATTAGGATTTCAATGTGTAGGTTCTCTATTAACATCCTCACACCAAGTCCCTAAGTGGCCACACACTTAAGTAGGAAGCACATAGCACCCTCTGGAGCAGGCTATGTGTATCCCTTGAAAAAGTTCTGATGACCTTGGATGTTTCTGATTAAAGTGCTTCTGTTGCCATGTGTCTGCAAAAGTCATATTCTTTCTAGAAAAAGTCAGTGAGTTCTAACTTTGCTGGAGGTACCCAGAGCAGCAGCCAGGTTCATTAAAATGTTCTCTTTCCCCTGTTCACCGCCAGATGCATTCGGATTCAGCAAACAGTGGGAAAGCAGAGGACACAAGTTTGGATGCGAAATAGTAACACCTTCTGCAGTGAAGAATAATTAAACAATATTTTAATTACACAAAATCGAGCGTGTTGTTGGACCTTCCCAAACAGTTAACACTTTATGCTGGTCTATACATGTCTATACATTCAGAACATTGTTTAGTTCTGAAACATTCTGAGAAATAACCTCAATTGTCCATTTTCCTCTACCCAAATAAAGGCAGAGTTTATGACCCTCTATTTCAGCTGGTGGAAGGAGGGCTGGGAAAAGACTGCACTTTTGAAAAGGCAGCCATATTTGTACTTTTTCACCCTGTGCAGAGATAAGCCATGTGCTGGGCTTTGTGGAACCTCACAAAATGGCAGCCCCTGAATTGACTTTTCTCTAGGAACCGTTGAGACCCACACCTTTTTTGGTGTGTTTCTGGTCTACGCGGAGAACCTAAATCACTTAGGACCCTTGGTTTTTTCATCCAGTGTTAACATTGGAGGGTCCTATTTTTCTGTAAATGATTTACAGACCTCTCTAAGCAGACTCTCTAAGCAGTCCAAAGGGTTCTCTGAAGATTTATGCAAATTTCTGCAGCAAAAATGTTGGTTCGATATGCTGCAACCCTCGGATGTTTACAGATCTGAGCCAATTAGAAGGGCATCTCCTGCACTCGTCACTGGGAGTTGTCTGCATGAAACACAGATGGGGGTTTCTAGCCACTGCAAGAAAGAAGGTGGTGAGTGTGTGTGATTGTAATTCCACAGACTCTTTATTTGAAGACAAATCTGTTTTCCCCAACTACAAAAGGAAACATGTATACCTACATTAATTACCAACACTTTCTCCATGAGTAATCTATGTATATGTACAACAAATATATACCCAAAATACCAAATGTGTAAATGTACAAATACTCTCAAGTGTACTAATTTTTGCAAGTCTTTTTGTGTACATGAGCTACGAATTTACCATAGGTTAGGGGTCCAACAGGGCCAGAAGGTACAACACTTTCAGAGTAGCACAAAATGGAGGAAAAAACATTTTTACCACCCTTCCTTAACAGATTTCCACATTAATCCATGCACCGGGTCCCCCACCATATAGAGTCTTGCCCAAATCAATGGCTCTAAAAGTGATTTTCAGGGAGAATTCTTGTGTAGAAGACAGTGGATTTTGCTAATAGAGGAATCCCTTAAATGGAGGGCAGCTGGAGCCTAGCCAGCACCAGTCTCTAGCCAGCTTATTCCCACCCTCTCCACAGCCAGACTGTTCCCTAGCCATGCTTTCAAGCACTTGGCACACTTGCTCTAAACCAGTCAACAGCAGAGTCTCAGGCAACACACAGAGCAAAACGTTTCCAAATCCAGCAGGCACGTTTGCAGCTGTCTCTTCTTGTGCAAATGTTTCTTAAGCCCCGGGCCGCCACCCTTGACTTAAAACTCTTTCCTGGCTCAGGTCAGCAAATGCCAGAGCCATGGCCTCTTCCCTGGATAGAAAGCCAGGTGGTGCTTCGCCTCTGGCCTAACCTGTGCCAACTTTTCCCTGGTCCTTGAAGCAGCAGGCAAACAGCCCACCATCACCTGAACAAGTGATACAGGCCCCAAAGTATAGGATTCCATTTTCATACCTGTGCAATAAAAGCCACTCTGGAAATTAAGATGTACCTCTTTAAAAACATACAGGCATCTAGAAAGAGAAGAGAATTCTCCAAAGTCTACCTGATAAAGGGGCTTTCCCTTTTGTGGGGAGAAATGTTAGTTTACTTGAATTTCTCCTCTTCCCTCCTGTCCCTCTTCCCCCTCCTCTTCCCTCATAAAATGGCAGCTGCAGGAGTAGCCTCAAATGGAAAATGGATATCTTGTTAATAACAGATCCCAAACCCCAGCATCAGCACTGGCTCAATGGAATAAGCTGTGGTATAATCTGGACTCTGAGTTGCTACCCACTGGGCCTACAACTCCAGTCTTTTGTGAAGTTCAAAGCTCTCCCAGTATCTTATCAAGGTTGTTTAGAGCAAGATGAAGCTAGAATAACCTAGCCTCTCTGAAATGAAAGAGAGCTCCCCCCCACCTCGCATTTATTTATTTTTATAGCAAGGGTGCAGGTAACCCCCCTCCCACCTTTTAAAAATCAAATAGATGCTTTAGCAGGATGCTGCCTTCCCATGAGCCCTGGAGATTGTTCCTGACTCAGGAAAAGGGTTATTGGCGGCGCTCAAAGACACTAGCTCTAGAAAAATGATTCATTTCTTTTATTAAGGAGCTAGCTATATTCTGCAGCGGTTGTTTACACTTGGATTTTTCTGCATTTGCTCTCAAGGCTTGTTTCAAATAGGTGAGGCCAACCTGGAGAACAGCAGAGGACGTACCAACCGATATCTGAGATGCACACAACAAGTTGGCTCACAATGGGTGTGCAAACAGAGAGAAGAGAATACAAAATAAATATGGCACCTCCTCAGAAAAAAAAAAAAAAAAAAAAAAACACAAAAACCGGAATCACAGCGGTGGCCACAGCACAAAGACCTAGCAATTGCAGGCGATACCAAGCAAGCACAGTTCAAAACGAAAGCAAATTCAGAAAGGAGAGGCGTTGCACAAGGTGACTTGCCAGACTAAAAAGTATCTAAGTGAAAATGTTACAATTGACTTTTCAAGTATTCATTCACTCTAGATGATTAAACTGCCATAATCTGTATAAACTATAGAAAAATTATTAAATGTCAACTTTGACATTGTCCTGAAACTTCTGTCACTAGCCGAACATTTTCCCCAAGTTTAAGGAAGCTGCAGAGCCAGGACTATACATTACACTCTTAAGCTAACATGTGCTTTTCTCAATATTTGGCCCAGACTTTTCCCAGAGATATTACATTTACAAAATTCTCAAAGAAACCTTTTAGGAGTAAACAAAAGGCACCCGAACCATTCATTATAAAAGCAGAAAAAAATATAAATAACACATTTTAATCAAATAATATAAAGTAAATATTCTGCGGGCATAATTTTTTAAAATTAATAAACTTCTTTTAATTTACTCACCATAAAGAAAAGATTTAAAATGTTCAAGTGCACTTGTTTGATTAATAAAGCATTTTATATTCAATTATTTAGTGCTAATCATTAGGAAGTTTACGTTGTCGAGGCAAAATCACCAGCTCAGACATTAAAAACTACCATTATAAAAATATAGCTACAATGTCAGTATCAAATTACTCTTACATAGGCCAGCTCAAGGGCTGTTTCTATGCGACACTAGAAACATTTTTTTTAAAACACCCAAATCCCTCTCAAAGCGCAGAAACCTCAAGAGCAGTGACATGAAGGTAGCTTGAAACACAGGTAAAGTCCTTTCCAAAAAAGAAAACAGGTGGTGTCCACCAGCATATGCTGATCATTAGTTTTAATAGTCTGCGGTAAATTTTTAAAGGTAGAAGTTAATTTGTCGGGCCTTCAGCTCGGTCTTCCTCCAGCTCTTGGGCTTCCTTTTTGGTTTCCCCATCCTTCGCCTCCTGTCTGGAAACCGGGAATTTGTCCTTGTTGTTCTCCTTTTTCCATTTCATTCTCCTGTTCTGGAACCAGATTTTTACCTGTCTCTCGGTGAGGGCTAAGGCATGGGAAACCTCGATTCTTCTCTTCCTGGTCAGATAAGGGTTAAAAAGGAATTCCTTTTCCAACTCTAAGGTTTGGAAACGACTGTAGGTTTGTCTTCCCCTTCGTCTACCAGGAGCTGCTGATTAAAACAAAGAGGAAAAAAAGAGGAAAATAAACATTAAAAATGTAATGGTGCGTCTGCAGGTTGCTGGGGGTTTCTGAAACAGGTCTAAGGGGTGAAATATACACAACTCTCCTTAGGTCTGATATAATATATAGCATGGGCAGGCAAGAGGGACAGCGAGAACGTCCTAGCAATTATTATGACCCCCATCATCTTTTCATGGTTTCTACTTTAAAGAAAAAAAGTCTGTACTACTTCATGAATAAGAGTCACTGTAAGCTACACCAGAAGAAAAAGGAGAGGGAGAGAAAAGGGGAGTTTTAAAGCAATTACGTGAGATGAAAGCAGATTTCTCCCCCTCTCCCCGCTTAAAAAAAAAAAAAAAATTGCATCCCAACCTTGTGGTCTCATCCAGGGAAACATTTGAGAAGGAGACGAGCTCTGATTTAAGTGGTCTGGGTCCTCGCCAATATTACCACTGGACGATTTACAGTCAGGATATTGTACCAGCTCGGCCTCTTGCTGGGTCGTAAAAATCGGCTGTCTCTGTAAGTTATCGTATCCGTAAAACTTCGCGGGCTCCCCGTGACAGGCAATCCCACCGCAGGGGGGAGGCGGCGGCGGAGGAGGTGGGGCGGCCTGGTAGGCTGCGGCTGGGCTGCCCCCGCCGGGGTGGAAGTAGTCCTGGCCGGGACCCGGGCCGCCCCCACTACTGCAACCCGGCCCGGCGGGCGGCGGCGATGGGTGCGGGTGCGGGTGCGCGTGCGGGAAGCCGGCGGCGCTGTTGCCATAGAGCTGCAAGGCGGCGGCAGTGGCGTGGCGGCCGCCGACCTCGGGCGCGAAGTGACAGTCGTAGTAAGTGGGATTGATGGCTTCGCCCGCCGCGGCCGCCGCCTTGTACTTGGAGTACAGCGGGTTCACGAAGTACGAACTCATCGAGGCGGCGGCGGCGGCCAGCGGCCGGGGGCCAAGGTAGGGCGGCCCCGGGCGGGCGGGCGGGCGGCGCGGAGCTGGCAGGGAGCGCGCCTCAGCGCCACCGCACTGCCGCGGGGGCCTCTGGGGCGGCTGCTCGCGCCACTGGGGCCGCCGGGCTACGTTGCTGCTGCCACCCGCCCGCCCGCCGCTTCTGAGACCCCGCAACCGCGGGCACTCCGCTACTGGGCGCTCATGCTCCTCTCTCGCGCCCGCCGCCTCGACCTCGCGCCGCCTCCCTCGCGGGTCGCAGGGCCTCACCCAGCCCCCGCGTTCCACTGCCCGCCCGGCCTCTCCCGGCGCGCGCCGGCTTGGCCGCAATAAACTCGCCAACACCCCGGTGACCTGCCCCGCTGCCTCCACTCTTTCCTCTCAGGCACCAGGCGGCCTTGAGCGCACCGGGACAACAAAAAAAAGTGCGCCCGGCCCACGGAGACACTCTTTGGCTTCGGTTTACAAACCCCCGCTCTGGAGGGAAAAGGAAAAAAAACACCCTCTGCCCGCCGCCACCTCTCACCTCGCCCCCCCCGCAGCCCCCTCCCACCGCTCTCGCCGCCGCTGCCGAGGCTGCCGCCCCGGTGCGCCCCGGCGAGGCATTTTCGCACCACGCCACTGCCCGGAGAGGGAGCGAGATGGACGCGAGATAACCGCGCGGAGGGATCCGCGCGGAGGCGACATCACGGCACCCGACGGGACGCCTCACGCTGGCGCGGAGATGCCTCCGCCAGCCTTAAAGGGGGCCCATAAAACCGCACTGCCAAGGGCTCGCCGTGCCCCCGGGGCCCAGGGAATGCGGGCCATGGCCGGCAGGGCGGGGGCACCGCAGAGCCTTACACTTGGGGGTGGGGGAGCGGGGAGGCAGGGAGGCCACTCCCAGGAGACTGTGGAGCAAATGACTCCCTCCCCGGCCCCTGGAGCAACCCCTCAGAGGTTGGCCGTGGCTTTTGCGCCTCTGGACACGCGGGCGCAGCCCAGGGAACGAGGACAAGCCGTGTAGACGATCCGGACTGAATATTTGAGTTAGGTCCTATCCAAGTGGCTTGATTAAAGGCCACAAAGGTGACCTCAATACCAAAGTGCATTATCAAAGCGAATCTAAGTAAGCCCTTCTTTTCCAGCCGAACGGGCCTTGTGGAAATGAGATGTACATTTACCCTTGACGCACTGCACGCCTGGCTGAGGCTCCCAGGTTAATTGATACTTAATGGAAATCATGTCCATGAATATAGTTTCCATCATTTCACCCTTGATAGACGTCAGTACCAGGCGCAGGGGGCAGCCTGAAGAATGTGGGGAGGGGGAACATTAGCATTGCTGAGGGAGTAAATAGAACAGCAGAGAGAAATGTTCCAAGCCGCGAAGGAGGACTCACGCTGGGAGGCTGGTATTTTCTCCGGCAGGACGCGCGGCTCTGGGTCTCAGCCCCTGCGTGGAGAGGACCTCGGCAGGCGGTGACCCCGGGCGGAGGTCGGGGAACCGACACCCGGGAGCCCCCCAAGAAGCCTCCGGGCCTGCGTTCGGAACATGCCGGTTCCAAGCAGCTGCAGGCGGCGCCCATCTAACGATTCTAGTTCATGCAACAAGCCTGTGAAGTTAGTGCCGAGAACACGCGCCGTGTTCAACTTAAAAAGTTAACTAATTTTTCCAAAGGTAAAGAAAGAAAAGTCAATCTATGAAGGACAAGGAAGAGAAACGTCCCATGTCATGTGGGCAAATCGAGTGTGAATCGGAAAAATATTCCTGATTTTAGAAACTGGCCCTGAAGCCTCTTGGCTTTACACCACCAATTCGCCTTCTCTTTCCCCTTCTTCTTCCCCCCACCTCTACTCCTGTGTTGATGATGTTCAATGTCCAATAAATGTAATAGGTCTCTGCTGAGTGTGTTTTCCTTTGCCTACTCTGCCTTTTTCGTGGGTCTTTGGGTGACCCTTTTTCTTGGGATAATCCATTGTTGTTGAGGGCGCCAGGCCCACGGGAGCCGACCTCAGAAACACTCTCTCAGCCCACCGAGGACGCCCCCGCTAAAACTTAAACACACCTCGCTGGCTTTTCACGCCAAATGAGAATGTCTAAAACCCCCCAGACATCTCCCAAAGGCGTAGCAGGCGACTGATTTCAACTACCTCTTGCCCCTTGTGGGGTGGCCCAGCTCGTGGTTGAGATCCTGAGGTTAGTCCGGGTGGACAGAATATTATTATTCTGCAAATGGAGAAAATAAGGTTGAGACAGAAAGGCATAACAAGATAGTGTTTTATTTCTACAGGGAATAGCTGAAAATAGTGAAGGTAAACGGATTGCTAATGAATCTGCAGATTATAAAGGCATGTCTTATTTTTAAATTAGTAGGAAGTGCAAGGAGGCTTTTGCTGTGTGAGTGGTGATGGGTCCGGTTTTTGTTGTTGTTATTGTTGTTTTCTGCCAGTTATCACCAGGTTAAAAACTTCCTTTAAATCCCTAGGCGAACGAACTGATTCTCGGACAGTTAAGGGTTTGTACTCCAATCTTGCAAATACTCAATTAAAAGAGTAATTATTTTCAACAAAGCCTTGAAACAAACTTTGTAATCGTGCCTTTTAATTTCACTGTTTGGCGTGTGTGTGTGTGTGTGTGTGTGTGTGTGTGCGCGCGCGCGCGCGCGTGTTTAAACCCTCAATAGTGGATTTTGGAATGGAATGGGGGGAAAGAAGAGAGAGCCCAGATCTCAATAATACAAAGCACTTTCTAGAACTTTGTGATTCCTGACGGGGCGAAAAAGAAACACAAACACCAAATTCATTTCTACACACATTCTGGCCTAATTACGAAAACATTGTAAGACAACATTTCCTCTTGGGACAAAACAGTTTTATTTTTTTTCCTTCAAGCATTCCGTTTATAATCTGAATGGGAACAGAGTGCGATTAACTTTGTAAACATGTATGCTTTTACACTTTTCTGTTTTGATACAATGCATTAACGTAACGTTTTCAACTGTGCTATAGTCCAAATTTTCTGAAATCCTGACTAAGCCAAATTTTATACGTAATAAACACTTCTAGAGAATGTAATAGTGCACATTGATTCTTTTTGGTTAAATTTATCCTAATTTGGAATCTAACATAGGATTGTATCTTTAATCAAGCCCTTCTTCCGCCGCAACGCCAGCTTTACGATCACAAAATGGAGCAACGGCGCTCTCTAGTGGCCAAATGCCACCTCTAACCGAACGAGCTTAACTTCTCTTTATTCAACTCAAACCAATTCCAATCTTGTTCTTTAGTTTGACTGGGACTTGGATCGCTGACACTAATAATGCTTTCATCTCTTTGACTGTCGACAAGTCAAGTGCAGAAAACAGGGGCTCCTGAATGCCAAAGATATTTCTGCTCCCGAGAGCTTCCAGTAGTGTCTTTTTCAAAAGCTTCCAGCCCTTATTTGCCAGATACAGTAAGTCCCCATTCTGTAATCGCCCACAATTACAGGATGGGCTAGATTCAACGAGATCAGAACTTTCTAAATATCAACTGCTGTAGGCCTCCTTTTTTTTTTTTTAAACAGTGGAACCACGGACTTCGAAAGCTAAGAAACTACATAAGTTAAATTCGTTAATTTTTTTCTTTTAAAGCTGTTACATGTAGCATTAAATCCTGAATGTTTGCTACTTTGTAATTTTAATGCTTAAGGCCCATTTCACTGGACAATGGGGGTGGGGATAGAAGGCAAATTAGAAACTTTTTTGATTTATCTCTGAATGCCTGTCTGGAAAGGCCCCGTTGGGCTGTGTTCATTGGAACTTCTAAGCACAATAAATGAGATATTAAATTTATATCAAAAATCACAGAGTGAAATGAATTAGCTAAGCATTCCATTTGAGTTTTTTTTAAAAAAGCGAAGACTTTAATCAGTTTAGGTGTTTCCTAAGAGGCTAATCTTTTTTCTCATTTTCAAAAATGCTTTCCTCCAATTCATCTGTAACGATTAATTTATCTATAAGCAAACATAATTCCCAACAATATTTTTGCTCCATGTTTGGAGTGGAGGGCTACATATTTTTGTGAAAGGTCATTTAAGTGGTAACTTCATCTCTTTCCGTCGACCATGCGGCTGGGAGATGCTCGGCCTAAGTAAATGACCCAAGAGCACTAACTCTCCCACCCCCAAATAACAGACATATTTTCCTTTTTTAAAAAGAAGGAGCTAGATGGCGGCCATAGTCAAATATTATTGAGAGCCACCCACTGGCTTCTTCTATACCCAGCTTATTTTAAAAATCAGAATTGTATTGTCTCCTCCCTACTACCATTTTTATTTCCTAGGTGCTCACACCTCATCCAGGGTTCCCCAGCCCGTCTTCTTAGTCCAACGGGGTCCTGTTAATATTTTATTGTCCAGATTTTAAGAGACCCAGTTTTGTCTGCATTTTTCCTTTCCTCCCACAAACACAAACATCAAAATGAGATACTTTCAAAGCGAAGCGCCGGGCCTGTTGTAAACTCATTACCTCCAGACGTCTCGCCGACTCGATGGCTTTATGACACCTTGGCTCTTCCTGTTTTCAAAGAGCCCAAGGTATCGGGTTGGCCGCAGGGGCGGGGGTACGCAGCACCTTCTGCCGGATCTGGGCCTTGGATTTCCCTCCCTGCCCCCCTCTGCTTTTCCTTCAAGTCCCCTCTTTCATCCGGATCCCCCCAAAACTCTGCCATCGCCCCCGCCTTCCGCCCAGCCGAGGCCGCCCGGCGCCGCCGCCTCTCGGGCCTGCAAAGGCCGTGTTGGGCCCAAATCCTCACTTACAATGACCTTCATTTTAGCCTCTGAATGCGACCCTCAGAGGGCCGAGCTGGGAGCTAAACACACAGAAACTGGGTGGGGGAGGGGGGAGCGGGGTGGGGATAGCTGCGGAGGAGAGCCTTGACCATTTTGATCTTCTAAGGTCACTTCGGGGCTCCTGTGGGGAGGGGCGGAAGCTCATAGCCTAACCGGCTCAGCCCTCCCGGAGCCAGCCAGCCCCGCGTAACTGGAGGAGTTGCCCCAGGGTGCTGAGTTGGCCTTTCCCTGGTTGCGTTGGGGGGGGGGGGAGCGGGGGTGTTAATGGCTGCGACTCCGTGAACAGAGGGAGATATGGGGTGCGGTATGTCAAAGCCCCAGAAAGACGGTCCCTTGGTTTCTGGGGTCCGTGGGCTCTGCCGGTTCTGCTGCAATGCTGACACTGGGTCCAGGGTCCAGAGTTCGCCGAGGCACTGGAAGCAGGCTGGGACAGGACCGCCGAGGGCTCCCCCGGGGTGGGGGTGGGGGGGAGCTGTGCTCTATGCTGCAGTCTGCCCAACCAAAGCGAAACTCAGAGGCACATCAGAGACCTCTCAGGTGGAAGGCCATGGATTTTTAGAAGAGTATCCTTCCCAGAGATGGGGAAGAAGTCCCATACGGGTGATATTTTGCAAAGAGGCAGAGAAAGCAAGCACACAGTGTTCAGGGCCAGCGTCTGGGCTCCATTTGATCAGGTCAGCATTTATTGGTAGGAAGCGGTAGCATTTACAACTGGTCCTCAGGCAAGAACCGGGAGGGCCTATACCCGCGGCCGCCCACGCGAGTCAAACCCTCCCAGGGAGAGTGCGGCTCCTCCAGTGCACTGAGAAGAAACCCCTGACCCACCGGAGGCCCTGGGCTCCTCTCTTGGCCTCATTCCAGATCTCAGTGAGGGGCCCACGGCCTCCCTGAGGAAAAGGGGCTTTCATAACCGGTGGGCAACACGGCCAGGGCTCGGCCCGGGTGGGCCTCCGCACCGTCGTCGCTGCCTTCGCTCTCGGAAATTGGGTGCGCTTGGCCTCCGCTTGAGCAGCGCTAAGCAGCGCTCGGGGCTAAACTACAGCACTTTTCAGAAATATAGGAGACATTTACACAGGAGAGGACTCCTCAAACCAGCGTGCACTCACAAAATATGGCATTTCCTAAGGAACCAACGGAACAGGAAAAGAGGGGAGCAGGAGAGGGCAAAACCCCAAAGCCACTTGGTTTCTCCAACACATAAGCCAGCAAATACAGAGTCCCCCAAATTACCTGACAGAAACCAACCACACAGTCACTTCTACATAAAATGGGGTGGGGGGAATGTCCGAATGGCTGGAGAAGTTCTGGAAATCAAGCACCCACAAAGAAAAAAACCCCACTGCCATTGCAAAGCAGAGCAGTCCTGCCAGAGCGCGCCGGGTCAGTCTCCCTTGGGGCATTTCTCCTTGCTCATCTTTTTCATTTTCATCCTACGATTCTGGAACCAGATTTTGACCTGTCTCTCTGTGAGGTTCAGAATCCTTGCCACCTCATAGCGCCGGTCCCGAGTGAGGTACATGTTGAAGAGGAATTCCTTCTCCAGCTCAAGCGTCTGGTATTTGGTGTAGGGACAGCGCTTTTTCCGGGTGGAGCGAGCGTGGATCCAGTTTGCTGCGGGGTTGTCTATGAAGAGGGGGGTTTGAAGAAGGGGAGCGAGGGGCGGAGGGGAGGCAGGGAGAGACAACGGGGTGGGGGAGAGAAGAAATCGTTAAATTAATTTCACCAAGGATGGCAGCTTTTCACAACTTGGGGGGGAATTATCATAAAAAGCCTTAATGCCCGCGCTCTGTTTACCGTACAAACCGCGTGCCCAGGGTAGGTGGTTATGGGACGCTTTTTTTATGGATGCGTGTAGCTCGCCCAGGCTAGGGTAGGCGTCTAGACGTTTTTATAGGTTAGTAAAACTATCAGTTTTGCACATTCGAGCCTTACAGGTTTCAGCAATAAATCAGGGGGCAATTTCTTTTGCACTTACTTGGGTCAAGTTGCTGCTGCGGCGCCTGCGAATGCTGCTTCTCTTCCTCCTTCAGCGGACAGCCCGGGCTCGGGTGGTCGCTGCAAGCTGAGGGCTCCGATGAGCCGCCTGCCCCGGACCCGGATCCGATCCCCGCCCCGGGCCCGGTTCCCCCAGCCGCCGCCGCTGCCACCTTGTCCCGTAGGAACGAGTTGCATGAGAACTCGGGGCCGCCGCTCCCCTGGGACTCTCGGGCCGCGGAGCACTCAGTCCTTTTGGAGGAGGAAGACGAGGAAGTGGAGGAGGTGGAGGTGGCGGCGGCGGCGGCGGCGGGGGTCGGGGCCGCTCCGCTTTCAGGCTTAATCCCGTAGTGGCGCCCGTTAGGTGGGCCGCTGGGGCCGGGGCTGGGACCGGGGCCCGGGCCACCGCCGCTACCGCCGCCGCCGCCGCCGCCGCCGCCCGCACCGCCCGGGAAGCCGGGCAGCGGCTCCATCCAGGAGCGCATGTAGCGGCCGGGCTCGGAGGCGGAAGCGGCCAGGGGCGGCGGGGGCACGTATGGGTGGTAAAGGCCGCTCATCGCCGCCGCCGCCGGGGGCTGGGCGGGCACCGCGGACCACGAGGCGGAGAACACGGCCGATTTGGGGGCAAAACTACACGAGGCGAACTCGGCGGCGGCGGCAGCCGGGCTGTCGGCCACACCTGCGGGCCTGCCCTGCGTGCCAGGCCCTGGAGGTCCGAAGCGTCCGGCGAACACCTCGTCTCCCTCATGGCCTATGAGCGAGTCCACGTAGTAGTTGCTGAGGGTGCCACTGGAGGACATTTTGAGGCGCCCCGCGCTCCCACCCAAGGTTACACTGCCCGCCGCGGCGCCGCTCCCCGCCGGCGCCCGAGCCGCCGACTAGTTCGCAGGCTGCAGCCTCCACCATTGGTCGCGCGGCCCACGTGATCATATTTACCAATACCAGGAGTAAATCAGTCCGCTAAACTGGGGGCTGCTGTGATTTAAAAAAAAAAAATCATCATCAACATAAGAGCAGCAATTAGAGCCCACGGGTCCCGGCCCGTGAGCCGAGCTCGGCCCGGCCTGACTCGGCCAACCCGGTGGCGACTGGGACCACGCGCCCCGACCGCGGCCGCAGGAGGCGCTGGGGACTATTTGTTCGCCTCTTCTTGCCGCCCTCGGTCTTGCAGTCCGGACGGGGGCTGCCTTCTCAAGCGTCTGGGCTCCGAGCTCCCGGCCGTGAGTTCTGGGCGCACCGAGCACTTGGCAGAGCCCAGAGCGGCCGGGGGCGGGGAGCGCGAGCCTGCGCGGCCAGAGGCAGGCCGGCCTTCCGAGGCGGCCCCCTGGCGCCCGAGGGGAGTTCTCCCGGTGCTTCTCTCCCGGCCCCAGCCCACCCCTGCCTACGCACACCCACACCCACACACGCTCTCTCACAGCTTGTCGTGTTGTTTAAAACAGGTGGAAGACCTCTGTAATGATATTATGCCTTTCAATAAAAATTTTATGAGGTGTATTTGATTATAGATTAATGTGTCCCTAATAAAACGGACGGATGGAGCAGCTCGAAAGGCCCCCCTCCCCCTACCACACTCACACACGCCCGCGCAGACACACACCCCCGACGTGAGGCTGAGCACACGCTGAGGCCGGAGGGTTGAGCTGGGGCTGCCTGGCCCTCGGGCTGGGCGCGGCCGGCGGCCACCGCCCGGGCTCTGTCTGTCTGCCTTCGGAAGTGTCCGCAAGCTGGCAGTCAGCACTGCGCGGACCTTGGCGGCCAGGGTGCCTTGTCTTCTCCGGGACTTCTGGAAAGGTCCTGGAAGAGAACATGCCATAGGGCAGAACCCAAATGGCAGCGCAGACCCGCATCCCGCTGCCGCCCCGACCCTGCCTCAAGAATGGCCATCGGAACAGCATTTCCCTGGGCCAGGCCGCTCCCCTTGGTTCTCACTTGGATGCCTCCAAGTGAATTCCAGTCATCTCTAAAAAATGCCCTGGTCCTTGGGCTACTCTTACGAATTCTTTTCTTTCTTCCTCTCTCTCCTCCCCACTTTTTTCCCCCAGTCTCCAAAGGTAAGGCTAGGCAGCCTTGAATCTGAGGGAAATGCCCATTGTCACTCCCAAATCCATGGTACAAAGCCTCAGAAGCCCGGCTGGGAGCCAAGACAAAAAGCAGTCGGTCGTCGGCGACTGGAGGATATATTCCTCGCCCTACAAGTAGCCCAGAACACCCTTGCGGGGCTCCCAGCCCACCTTGAGCCCCTGAAAGGAAGGGGGGAAATGGCTACTTATGGTCTGATTGATTGCCTTTGCCAAAGGCTTTCTGATTTTATTCCAGAGGAGCTGCCTCTGCCTGTAGCCCAGACTTTCCTCTGAGACATGACCCCTTGTCAACAACGAATGGTGCTCCCCACATCGCTGGAGGTAAACTGAGAAGCTAAAATTGCCTTCCTTCTCCTGCCCAACCAGTGGAGGTCTGGGCAGATCTATTCCAGTGTTCCCAACCTGGCACTGATGCCATCCATCTTCCACCCTAGGAAATGGCTCCCCTAAAGCTTTCTGTCTTGGACCTGGAAAATAATCTCTGTTTTCGGCAGGAAGTTTAAAACTCTGAATGATTACTGAGTCTCCCAAGGACTCTTGGTAGAGGGTTTTAAGGCTGAGACCTCCTTAAAGAGATTGTTTTTAGAGGAAAAGTGGGGGGGGGCACAAAAAAGATTTGTCATTTTCATCATCCAAGGATTTGTCAAGGAAGCTGCTTGAGTCTACTGGAGACCTTTTGAAACCACAGCACAACCTGGGGTAACGAATTCTCTGTCAGCTCATCCCCCCAAGGCCTCTCCTCTTCTCCCTGGCAGGACTAGAAAAGGATGGACTCTCGTGGGCTGAGGATCCTGCAACCCATTAGTCAATCTATCTATCTATCCATCTATCTATATGCACACTCATACACAGAGAAAAGACAGCTGGAGTTTTCTGTGCCATGGTAACAACTGGAACATTGGACTTCATGGGAAGTCATGTTCATCTGAAAATTCTTTGGGTCACCTTTCGTACATTTTCTTGCCTCCCAGATACAATGGCTCCAACCAGCAGTTTGTAATTAAATGGAGGGAGAATTAACTGGTGAAAACCTTTCCTTCCTTTAATTTTTTTTTTCATGTAGGCCACCAAAAGGTAATGACTGAACATAAAATCCTTCCACAAGGAAACCAGGGCAAAGTGGGATGAGAAAACTCACTCATCCTTGGCTTCACTGTGGCCTGGCTATCTTGTGCTTGGGATAGGGGTAGGGATAAGAACAGGAGAGCAGAAATGGATCCGATGCAATGCTAAGCTGCTGCTTGTCTTTGCTCCTGTAATGCAGGCCCTGCAGCTTCCAGGTGGGGCAAGACTGATTTCGACCTAGTCCCTGACGATGGTACACCAGCTAGAAATCACCAAGACTCCACTGAAAGCATTAAAAATAACACAACCGAAACGAAAGAAAGGAAGACACACAAGTGGGGAGCTGCGAGGAAAATGCGGTTTGGGCACAGGTTTACTTACCAGGCTCAGGCTAGAGGAAAGTTCACATCCACTGACAAATCAATTATGTTACTATCATGAGGGGAGGGGAAGACAGGACCCTCCTTCTTCCCAACTAGGAAAACAGCAGGCACAGCCTGGATTATCACTCCCCCACCACTGCCAAATTTCGGCACCAAAGGCCCCCTTCAGCTTTTCTCTCCCATATTCCTCCCCCTACTCTCTACCACCCCCGCAAGTGCCCCAAACAAGCAGTTTAACAGGAAGATAATCTCTCCAAAGTCTTTCATCTCCATCACAACATATTTCCATTTCAGAAAGCAGAGGGAGTGCACTCGTTTCCAGAGTTTATTGCATTATACATGCGACCAGAACATGCACAGAAAGGACAGGTTGCTGTTGTACTTCTACCAAACCACAGATGCACCACAAGGGAAAGGCTACAAGGCAAAGTCAGTCAATATTCCATCTCACCAAGGACAACTGCTAAACTCATTTGCAAAAAGATACATTGTAATGTGCTTTTTTAGTCCCCCTCCCCCCAAAGCTTGTGGGTTTTAATCTTTTTAAATATATCTGTAATTTAAGTACTTTTAAGTACTGGATGTATTCAAAACGCCATGAGCTCATGGACTAACCACACACACAGACCTTTTGTGTTAGGAAAAACATGAAAAAGTCACATTGCTGGATGGACGAGTGGATTGATGGATGCTCTACAGTTCCAATAAGTTAAGAGCCAAATGAAAATACGCAGTAATAGTTACCCTGCATTACGATGAAAAAAAAATAATAAATTACACGTGCTAGTTTTTTTAATATACATATATATATATATATATACTCATAGGGATTACAGATCACTTGCAGCACGAACAGAATGACCCCAAAGTCACATTCTAGCAGGAAAAAAAAAAATTCAAAAAACAAAGAGCATTGAAGGTTTTGTTTCCGCCTTCCCAGTCCTCCAGCACTCGGCCCTGGAACTCGGCGCCCGTCTCCGATCCTAGCCTCTGACAGGCCTCGGACCTAAGAGAAGGTGAGGTTGGCGGTCAGTTCTCGGATCCGGTTCTCTCGGCTCATCTTCTTGAGTTTCATTCGGCGGTTTTGAAACCAAATCTTGACCTGCCTGTCGGTGAGGTTAACGCTCTTACTGATCTCTAGGCGGCGCTCGCGGGTGAGGTACATATTGAACAAGAACTCTTTTTCTAATTCCAGCGTTTGGTGCTTAGTGTAAGGGCACCTCTTCTTTCTGCCACTCTTTGCAGTGAGCCAATTGCTGGTTGGAGTATCGGACTTGATTTCCTCTAACAAAATTAAAGGGAGAAGAAGAAAAAAAATCAAGAATTTTTTTTTTTCTCTCAATCTGTTCAAATTTACCCTTGGCCATGACCCCGCTGGCAGCCAGGCCGCTTTGGGAAATGCTTGCATTAAACATTACTCACATGAGGTGGGCCCTGAAAGATATTTGTAAATGATGCCAGGTTAGTTAAAGTATCCAAAATGACACAAATGGGTGGGTATTCTTGCTGTCTGTGTCAGCGTTCTCTCTCTCTACTTTCTGACCTGCACAAAATATTAGTACAATAGTAAACTTTCAGGATCTCACCAGCAACGTTCTAAATGATCATCTCACAACAGGGCTCGAGTGGAAGAAGCAAACCACAGTCTGACAAGCCTACGAATCCCACTGCTGCCTCAGATCCCCAAACCTGCCACTTCTTCCCCACTTCTCCCAGGCAGGCGGGGAGCCCCACAGCCAGGCTTAGAGATGCCAATTCTCTTTCAAAAGATACCAGAGGAACCGAGTACACCTTCTCTGCCCTGCCTGGGCACCGTTTTATGCCCCAGAACTTCCTGAATTCTTGTGCTTTTTTGTTCCCACACAAAAGCATTCTCCCAGAAATGAGAAATGTAGCTCCTTGCTGTGGCCCAACTCTGAGCACTAGGGCAGAGGATCAGGGGCAGAAAAGCCAGAGCCCCTGGCTCTCTGCCCTATCCAGCCCTAAGGCTGGCCCTGCCGGGTGGGCCATGCACATTCCATTCTCCCTCCCTTCTGCCTTTGCCCCCTTTGCAAAAGGACTGCAAAGCTTTCGGCACTTTCCCCAGACAAAGCCAAGGTTACCTATCCCCGCAGAGGCAGGGAGCCCTGTTCTCCGGCCCAAGCACCAACTGGTCCAGCCATCTCATTCCCCTTGCTGTCCCCAAGCTCGCAGGATGCGGGGTGCATACACTTGAACACGAACACGGTACCTTGGACCACCTTAAAATCATCATTGAGTGAAAGGCATGGCTGGGACTGCAAATCTGAGCAGGAGAAAGGAGGTTCTGGGGCCGCGTTTACCAGCCGCAGGTCTCATTTGCGCTCTTTTGTTGCATTTCAGGTCTAGCTCAGGAAAAATAAACCCGGCAAGCCTTTCCTCTGCCCGGGCGCCATCAGCTTGGGGCCAGGACTAGCCAGGAGGGTCAGGGCAGCGCGGCAGAAGAGGAAACCATCTCGGGATTAAGATTGCCCCTCTAAAAGACGGGAGGAGAGGCACCTGCCAGTTGGGGCCCCAGGCTGCCGGTTCGGCACTGGGGACCCGGGTGTTCCCTCTCTCTGCCGGTTCCGGGGCTGCGCGCCCCGCTGGGGTGACAACTCTGCTCATACCGACCTTTGCTTTCCTTCTCCTGTACTTCGGGACTGGACACGGAGACCTCTGCCAGGCAGCTCCTCTCTTCCGGAAGGCCGCCCTTGGCTTCAGGGCTCTCCACCTGGGAGACTTTGGTGGGCTCCTGGCCACTCGCTGGCTCGTTCATCTTCTTTTCCATCTGCAGCTGGGCGGCCGAGAGCTGCGGCTTGGCCGCGCCGCGAGGGTTGAGCTGGAGCATGACTGTGGAGCTGCCTTCGGGGCTGTTATTGTACTCTTGGGTTTTCCCGGTGGCGTAGGTCTGACTCAGTCTAAAATATCCAGGGACAGGAACCTCGGGGTTCTCAACGGGACAGGACTCAGGGACCAGCCTCTGGTACGAAGGGACCTCAGCAGAAATGAGTTTGTTGCGCTTATCAGAATACATGCAGCAATTGGATTCTTCCTTAATGTTGGTGGTGAAGGAGCAAGTGGGGACTTGCTGTGTAACAGGTTGCTCTATCCGACAAGATCTGTTCGGGTCTGTCCAACTGTCTACTTGAGGTATATAAGGATGCACATTCATACCCATATTTTGGTGGTTCACTTCTCTTTTGGCCAGAGACGGGAGCAGTCCACAGGTTTGCATTCCATAGGTCCCCATGTCTGCGCTAGGTGGTGGCATGTACATGCTGGCGCTGCTCGAATAAAAACTGTCACTCCTGCAGGCACTGATCAAGGAATCTACTAAAAAAGTATTAGCAGCAGGAGAGCTGTTGGGAAAGGACATTTTGGGGAGGAATTTGAAGAAGAGAGATTGTGTCCTTTGTAGGCTGACATCTCTAGGAAAACATTCCCCGTGTAATTGTGGATGCCTCTGCCGACCACATGACAACCAAGCCAATGAGATTTGAAAATGGCCTTGAGCCGCAGCCTCCTCGCAGGTCACGTGCTCCAGAGCCCGGCCAGCCGGCCGCGTAAGCGCGGACAACAGCGACATCTACTACGCGCCCGCGATAGTGCGCGCTGGAGACAACCGGCGCAGCGCTCTCCGCCGCCCGCCGGGCTCCTGGAGCTCGCTCTGCCCGCCCGCCCCACTCGCGTCCCCCACTCCAGCCTCTGGGCCCGCGAGCGGAAGGAAAGGCTCGGCCCGAGGGGTCTCCGGGAGGACACACGCGGGGAGGGACGCCCGGGCGCCGTGGCGCCAGCACACAGAAGCATTCCCCGCACACACCCAGGCAGAAGGCGCCCGAGAGGGCCGGGGCCAGGGCGGTGGGTGGGGGCCCAGCCTGGTTCATTTTGTCCCGGACAGCCTGGGAAGGTGAGTTGGACTCCCCAGACTCTGAGACATCCCACCCCAGGAGTCCACAGGAAAGAGCTCTGGCGCCTTAGACGCGTCAAGATATCCTGGGGAGTGGAGTCGAGAAGGGCCGCGAGGGCCGAAGGCCACGCAGCTGACCGGCCCCGCGGAGCCCCGAGGACCGGCCCGGCCCCGGCACTGTCCTCTGCCTCGGCCCGCCAGCCCGCCCCAGCCCCCGGCGCCTCTGCGCCCCGGTGGGCTACTCGAGCCTTCGGCTCTTCAGGGAACCACACCCCGACCTCTGCGGGCCGGGCCGCTGGGAGCTTTCAGCCTGGAGACAGTCCCTCGCCAGCAGCGCGGCATCCGCGAAAGCGTCCCCCTACCCCCGGTTCTCAGCGGAAGAACTAAACCAACTAAACCGAGGTTTCCCTCCCCACACGCCCTGAAAATAGAGGGCAAAGAGGAAGGAAGGAAGAAGAGAGAAAAGAATGTTTTCTAGGAAGGGGAAACTCTCACCCTCTGACTCCAGAAGTTTTAGAAAACTGACTGGGCCAAGCAGGAGAGAGTGATGCAAAGGTGTCATATGGTTCTTCTGCAAAGAAAAATATGTTTTCCTTTTATGGATTTTGTAAAAGCATTGGTTTTTGACAAGTGCAAGGTACAAAAGGTTGTGGAATTTATTAATACATATTAAGAAGAATCAGGGCGATCAATAAAATTCTCATCTACATTCTTGGGCTACTTGGTAATTTTCTTGCTTCTGAAGGTTTTTAAAGAGTTATACCCGCTGTTGCCACACACGGGAAGATATTTTATTAACAAATCAATCGAGACTTTGTAAAGGATAAGATTAATAGTTAAGATTTAGCATAATGGCGTTCGCTTTATGAATTATTGAAAATTATACTATTGATTTTTCCCCCTTGCTACTAACCAAGAAGGTCAATTTTTGTTTTAACACAAATTGTCAAATATTAAAAGCCATACTTTTGTCAGAAGTTGAGTTTTACAGTTTGGGGCAATTCCTAAAATTATTTGAGAAGGTTCTGTTTGGATAAGGGAAGGGAGGGAAAAAAGGAGGTGAGAGAACCTTAGTTTTCTGTTTCCTTTGGTGAGGGAAAGTTCTATAAAAAGGATTTGGTCTGGGGTTGTGGTCGACCTCATTAAGAGAACAACCACCATCACCACCATGGAAACTCAGAGTTTTATGAGAAACTTCTTCAACAACTTCCTCCCTCGTTCTCTGTTGCAGGCGGTGAGCAGTCCTTCGGAAGCCGCGGCCTCGGGGCAGCAGCAGGGAGCTTTAAACTTGATTTCCAAAGGTTTGCCTTGGGTGAGGGGCCCGGCCAGGGCACTGGAGCCGTTCTCAGGCTTCCTGGATCCCCATTCCTGCATCTGAGAGAGGAGAAGGGCCCCGGAAACTCTGATGTGAACCAGTTCTCTGTCTGGGGAGGCGTCCGTGTTTTCTTCTCCCCACACTCCTGTCACGGGGGCGGGCCTTGGATTTCAGGCCCAGAGACTGAACTTGTGGGCAAACTGGGTTTCTGCCTTGCCTTTTGTTTTTTGGGGGAGCCCGATGCTCAGCCTGCTGGAGCCCGCTCGCTCCTTCACAAAAACCTTTTCCAGCAAACCCTTTGTCCACCCCTCCCCAAAAGGAGTCTCCCCTGGCCTGGTGGAAAAAGTCGATGGACATTATTTTCGGCCTTGGGACCGCTTCGGCTGTCCCCTCACAGTGCCCTCGCCCAAACAATAACCCCTTTTAAAAAAACTCCTCAGTGGCAATGAGACAGACCTTTTAAACCTTTACGCAGCTGTTCAAATACAACATCATTGTCAGGTTAAAAGCCTGGCGCCTCTAACTGCTCCGGCTGCGGGATGCCGGCTAAGGAAGCGGAGGTTTAAACATTACCTTCGGTAGGGGTGGCTGCTTTTAGACTTGGGGGTGGGGAAGTGAGGAAGGCAGGGGAAAAAACCCAACTTTTGACTCAAGTCTGCTAAGGTCCTGTTCAAAGCTAACAGCCACGGACTAGCACCCCGAAAATTGCCTTCTCTTAAGGCGGAGATCATGATCTCAGCCACAGCTAAGCGTGCCCAGGGCTGGACAAAGTGCCCGCTGCACACGCTCTCGGCAGGCGCCCTGACGCCAGCCTGGCGCTCCACCACTGTCCTCCCTTTGCATGTCGGCCAAGGGAGCTGCCCGGAACTCCGCTGTCCAGGTCTCCCTATCCCACAAGAGAGGCAAGAGTGTTCAATCTAATCGCAAATTTTATGCCCATCAAATGTCCTTTCATAATCTTTATTTATACATGAAGAAAACATCCAAGCTAAAAACCAGCAATTCCTCACCGAAGGGGTATATCTGCCGTTAACCAGGACCTCTGCCTCCTGAATTTGGGGAGCCTTTCTGTTTCAGCTCCCTGCGCCTTCAGGCTCAGTCACTCCCACACTGGATTTGGTTTTAAATAGGTCATCATCACTCACCGGAGGGGTGTATCAGATACACATTTTGAATCCATTATCACAAAATTCTATTTATTCTTTTTCAAATTTTTATCTTCAGACCAGCTCTTTGAGGCCAGAAATTGCCAATATTTTGGAGGGATTTTATTATAAAAATCAAGCAAAATAGAAACAATACAAGGAAGAGAATGATCTGAACCTGGGAGGATGGAAACTTTGCCTAAGACCCTAAGGCTAAGATAAAGCAAGTGGAATGAAAAGGCTGGGTTTTCAAGGCCAGGCTTTATTTTGCTTACAAGTATTTAATGTAGCTACATAGCTGCTGTTTTCGATCATCTTTAGATCAGTTGGAGCAGTTACCATTAATAATAAATCAATATTGTACCATAAAGGAGATGAATATCCACAGTTGTATCAAGACATCTTTCTCCCTGGCACAGTTCTTTCCAGAGAAAAATTAAAAGGGTCGCTTCAGCAAGAAATTAGCATTTGTAATCAAGAAGTGACTTGCATATGCTCTTCCTGTGACTGGGAAGAAGGGCAGCGGCCCTGGGCCTGGGTGGACCTGGGGATCCATTGATTTTGGGCCCTGAGTGACCTCTCAGAGATGTGCCACTTTTGGGGGGCAGAGTGGATGGGCACAAATTTTAAAAGCTGCTTCCTCCAAGCACCCTTCTGGGTTGCACCGTGCACCTCCCAGCCAATGTGTAAAGAACTCAAAAGGGCAACCGGGGTGGCCAGGGAAGCCGCCACCAATGCAAAGACGGGTCTAGGGAGACACTGCAAAAGGACCAGCAGCCTAGGAGCCTCCTCCCTTTGCAGACACAAAAGACTCCTACTTCTCCCAATCTCCCTTCCCTTCAAGCTCTGAGACCTCAGTGACTCAAGATGCTGGGGCCATGCTCCATGAGCCCCACATGCCCTGAATGGTCCCAGAAAGGTCAGGTCTGCAGCCTGGAGAAGTCCTGGTTCTTTTCACCAATCCCCTGGTCTTTTTTAGACTCAACTTGGGCACTGCCGAGAGGAAAGGGACTACAGATTGCAGAGCACTCGTGGTCTAGGAGAGGCTGCCAGCCAAGGCCAAGGGGCCCTCCAAGGCCACAAGCGCCCCCGCTGGAGCTGGCTAAAGAGGGACACAACGACATTTGGGGAGGAGGACTTTCACCCCACTTGGACTGAGGCCCAGGTTAGGCCCCGGGAAATGTCGATTCACAATAGCTAAGCTGGACCCACAGTCAGACAGGCAGGAGCCAGGGTGCCCGCGGGGAACATCAATGCCTCTGGCTGGCGCCTCCCATGGGGTGGGGAGACTCATGGCCCCCAGCCTCCACTGAAGCCGATGCCAGCTTCCAGGGGTGGACCCAGAATCTTTAGTCCGGGGCCTGGAGGGAGGGGACAAAGAGAGCAAAGTTGAGGAGGTCCTCACTAATTCCGGGGTTGCGTGTGCTTTACAATGAACTTCAGGAAAGAAGGGACTGCCACCCTTCATTTTGGAACTTCTCTTTCAGTCCTTGGATGGTGGCACAGGCCCTCCGCAATGTCAAGGGCTTTCGGGGTGGGAATGGGGTTGAGGAGAGCATACGGAAAGAAAACTGCTTTCAGGAGCTTATGCCAAAATCAAACTCCACGCTCAAGGCCAGCAGACAGCTGGGAAGGGTGGCCAGGGTTCTGTCAAACGCAAAGCCCCGTTTGCTTCAAATGCATACACCATTCCACGACACCTTGAAGTACAAACGTTCCCCGGGGCTGTCTACCGCTCCCCGCCGCCACACTAGCTCAGTATGGCCGGGAGCCCTAACTCAGTTCTGCCTGCGCCTCCCGGTCACTACCGGTAGCCCCGACCGCCAGGCACTACCGGGGGTGGGGGTGGGGGTGGGGGTCCCTGGCGCAGAACGACCCGCTAGGTCTCGACGCGTCTCATTTTTCTGAGACCACACTCAGCTAAGTTGCCGGCGCCCTGATCTGTCTTAAACAAAAGCCTTTTAATCACCCCAGGCGGTCCGAGAGCGTGCAAGGCGGACGCGGTTTTAGGCAGGGGTGGTCCTACCTTCCTATCGCTCTCCACACGTAAACCAAGAAAATTGATTTCCATAATTTAACTTGCAGTGGCATGGCTTATTTTTTTGAAATGCACACATTTGTCTTTTAAAAACCTCTCTTCGACACCACCAGGTTATACCGAAGTATTCTTTATAACAGCTTTATCTATAAGAAGACAACGATTAGGTGATCTCTTATTTCAGGAATCTGCTCGCGTTCCTCTGTCTTTATACAACTTCCCAACCCCATGGCTGCTGAGAACAAACAATCAGCAAGCAAACACCTTAGCGGTTTCTAGCCGGTTAAGATTGCATATTAGAATCCAGTACCCGAAAGATACGGTACCGCGGCCTCTCCGACAAATGAGGCTTCTGGAACGTGAGCACGCCCCCGTGTGGCTCTCCAAGGCCATGCAAACGCGAAATGGTATCTCTAGGTTCGGCTTGACTAAGGTGGTGCACATACAAGCTGCTACATTTAAACGCAGCATTTAAAAAAGAACAAGCCAGCGAGCAAGAGAGAGAGAGATGGAGAGAGAAGAAAATAAACCAGTTTTAGCCTCCTGGAATGATCACATTACTAGGGCACTGACATTGTAACGGATGCCTAGGATTCCAAACAAAGGAGTCCCCTTCTGAACGAAATTGTTCAATTGTAGGCTTTGTTTCTATCGCATCCTTAACCAAACGTTGAGGGACGCTTTTGGAAACAATATAAATATATTTTCTCTTGTTCCATATCATAGAAAGTACAGTAACTTATTTCACAGGGTGACTTCTTTTTTTTCCCAAATATAACGAAGTAAGTCTGTAATAGAACTTTCTTTTTCAAATGCCTACTTTCAAAATCGCGTTTCTTCATTAGAGCTAATGGACTGCTATCTATGACTCCCCCCGGCCCCAGCAAAACAAAACAAAACAAAACAAAAAACCAACAACCAGCACTTCCTAGCTGTAGTAAAAGCATGCTGGTAGACATTTTAATATAACCAGTATTTTTAAAAGAAGTCAATTGGTACTGAATTACGCAAATGTTTGAAGGGAAATTAAGGTTATTGATCCTGAAATTAGGAATTTGCTTAGATTTATGGGGAGCCCTCGATATGATTCTGTGTGGTCATAAATGTGTGTGGGGCTCTGGATGTGTGTGAGCATGTGTGTCTGAGAGTGGGTGGTAGTTGAATATCACAGAAGAACCTTAAGGTGCCTAATTATTCAGAAAGGTTAAAGGTGATGACCTTGACATTTTGGAAGTTCAAAGGCATACACTTATGCACTTATGTTTTTCCTTCCTTCCAAAAGCTTTGATAATTAAAAAAAAATTCTGCATTTGGAAATGCATGCCTCCTTGGAAGATGCATGGGGTGCTGTATAGCTCATGGATTTATTTTTTGACTTTGGACTTATGAGAGGTTAAGAGTCATAAGAGTCACTTTACTCTTTTCAGAGAAAGAGAAGCTTTTCTCACTCTTCCAGTTTATGGCACATTGCGGAAATCTCTTTTGGGCCCACCAGAAGGTGTATAATATAACCCAATTAAGCTGTTTAGAACTTTGGCTTTTATGGTGTTGTCTAGACAGTTCAAGGTTTTGTAAACAGCCTGGCCTGGCCCTGCAACATAAAGTGTGATGCAGCCTCCACCACATTCTTTAACTTGAAGCGGTATTTGCTGTGAGAAGTGGTCTGCAGTCCTGGGCCCTATTTCCAAGGCTGCGGGGCAGTGAGGGAGACCTTCTCTGCTCCAGGTCCCTGTGACACCAGCAAGGACCCAGGCCCTCTCCACCCCTGATACTGTCCCTTTAGAAAATTAGTTTTGTTTCAATGAAAGGTTCTAGTTTTTATTTCTTCTTTTAAGGGACCCTGACTCCTTGACATCTTATTAAGAGTGAATTTGGATCTCCTACCCAGTTTTTTTTTTTTTTTAAAGGAATTCCAAGTTTACTACCCTGGGTGTAGGATAGGGTGAGGTGGCAAGGAGACTTGTTTCTTAGGTCCTGCTGTCCCAGCCTCATTGCCTGGATAAGGCAGCACCAGCATGGCTGGGTCACATCTTCAATTCAGAAAGTCATCCCTAAAGTGATTTTTAATGCCAGTGTAGCTTAGAAGGGATAGGAGAGAACAAGTCTTATCTTAGTGGGATTATAAAGCTTTTCACTTGATTTTCAGTTGCTTGGGGGAGAAGGTTCTGGCCACACAAATATCCTAATCAGGCACTAAACTTCTTCAAAGAGGAAAATTCATACAGTGTATTGAAGCTATAACCTTCATTTTACTAGAAACCATTTATTCACACAAAAGACAGTGACTCATGCCTTGATACGATAGACCAAAGGTACATTTCCCAGAGTTTAAATAATCTGCATTCACCAAGGGGAAAAGATGCAGTCCCTTAAACTCAGAACAAAAACAAGTGCCTTCCAGCCCCTCGGCCTAACTCTCTACAGATCCCACAGCGTCCCCACGGGAGCTCAGAGAGAGGGAAGAGCAACAGCACATTGGCGGTAAAATTGTAAAGGGACATTTGCATTTACCATTTTCCCCTTATTAGGATCCGTTCGGCCAAGTCCCCGACCTCGTCCGCAGGCTGCAGTGGTCGCTGGGAGGTCCCGAGTTGACCGTGGGAAGGAATCGTGGAGTTCCACAGAGAAGAGGCGTCATTAAACCCAAGGACATTGGGCCTGCTCAGGGCAGGCTGGTGGGGAGGAGAGTGGGTGCGTGGGGTTCAGGGGAGAGGGGTGCTCCTGGAGCTCTCAAAATAAGGGGTTTCCAGTGAAATACTGCAGACGGTCTCTGTTCAGTTTCTTTTCTTTCATCCTGCGATTCTGGAACCAGATTTTGACTTGCCGGTCAGTAAGGTTGAGCATCCGAGAGAGTTGGAGTCTTTTCTCTTTGTTTATGTACACGTTAAAGAAAAACTCGCGTTCCAGTTCGCGGATCTGGTACTTGGTGTAGGGACAGCGCTTTTTCCGAGACCGCTGGGGGGCCACTGCAAGTTAAAGAGACCAAGGGGTAAGAGAGGCCACTGCCTGCCCACCCCTGGCTACCCGCTCGGGCCGCGCAAGGGCCAGGCCTCGGCCGGTTGGGGACGTCCCTGCTGCGGCTGAAAGGCCCTGCCTGCGTCGTGGGGGATGATATATGGGCGGGCACAGGAGAGAGTGCGGGCGTGGACCTGTGTTCACGCCCCGACACACACACACACACAACACACACACACACACACACACACAGCCTGGCATCGAGGTGGGGAGCGAGAGCGAGGCAGGCTCTGAGCTGGACTCAGAAGGGAGAGAAACACGAGCGTGCCGGGCATCTACTCGACTCCAGCCAGCAGCGTGCGTCAGGCAGAGGCTTGGATAAAGTCCAGTTTAAGGATCAAACTCTCCCCAACACCCCACTCCTTTAAAAGCAGGAGGCTCGAGTGTCCACACACACAAATTGGCTTGAAATCTCCCCTCCCTTTCTACCTCCCTCCACGGTCTCTCGGACCACCCCCCCACGCACAAAACTGGGGGAAAGCTCTCTGCAGCGATTAATGTCGTCCTCGAAGTCTACCTTAAGCCCACCTAAATTGGTTTCCTATCGTAAACACGCTTTACAACGGCCAGGGAAATCTTATAGGATGTATAAACCCCTTCGAACGCTTATAAAGTAGCACATAAAACGGCGCAAGCAGAGGGAGGCCCCCTCCGCCCCCCCGCGCCCACGGCCCCGGAGCCCAGCCGCCCACCCCGCGTCCGGTGCCTACCTGTGCCTCCGCTCTTCTCAGCCCCCGCCTCCCCCGGGGGCACCTCGCCGTCGCCGCCTTCCGCCGCCCCCTTGGGCTCCGAGCCGGGGGTCGTCTTGGCACAGGGACTTCCCCCGCCGCCACTGGCCGCCGTCTTGGGGTCGCTCTTGTCGGCGGCGCCCTCGGGCTGCGGCGGCGCGGGCGGCGGAGGGGGCTGCGGCCCGGCGAACGGGGGCCCGGGCGCAGCCTCGTAGAACTGGTCGAAGCCCTGAGGCAGGATGCCGTTGCGGCCCACGGCGCTGTAGAAGTTGGAGGCGGCGCCCGCCGGGCCGTGCGGCGGCCCGGGGGCGGCGCACACCGGCTCGGGCGCCTTGAAGAGCACGTCCGGCCGGCGGCCCGCGGGCGGGAGCAGCTCGCGCTGCATGGCCGCCTCCTCGGCCGCAGCCGCCGCCGCCGCCGCCGCAGCAGCCGCCGCGTAGTAGGGAGCGTAGCCCCCGGCGCCGCCACTGCCGCCCCCGCCGGGGCCGCCCCCGCCGCCGCCTCCCCCTGCGCCGCCGCCGCCGCCGCCGCCGCGGTATGGCCACTTGGCGCGCTCCAGGCCGTAGTCGCGGAAGGCCACTTCGCGCACGGGTTGGACGTGCGGCGCCAGGTTGGAAGAGTAGGGGAAAGTCATCTGGCAGGACGACGGTTGCGACAGGAACGACGGCTTGCTGGCGAAGTCCGACGGGGCCACATAGTAGGCGCAGCCGGGCAGGTACATGCTGGCTGCGCTCGGGCCGCACTCGTCAAAGTCGTTCATGGCTCCGCGGCGTGCGCGCCGGCGAGCCCTGGGCCGCTCCCCGCGCCGCCAACCTGAGCCATCGATTGCACAAGAGGCTTGGGCCAGGATCAACTAAGCAAAAATCCCCACCGGGCGCTGACGTGCAATTCATCTTGATTGATTCTGGTGGTAATTATGTCACGTGACGCCATGGAGAGAAATGTCCTTATATCTGTATCAGTGCTCGCCAACACGCCCCGGGACGGCTCCTGGCGCCGAGACGCGCGCGCGCTGGGGGCAGATCGGCCTCCCTCTCCAGCCAGCTCTCCCTGGGAGCCCCCTGACCAGGCTGTGCAGCAGGCCGGTCACCTGTGCGCCGCCGGCGGCTGCCACTGCTGGGTGCATCTGCCACCGCCCGGCTGGGCCGCCCGCCCGCGCCTGCCCGCGCCGCTTTAAGTACGCGGACTGAGGCCGGCAAGGAGGAGGAGGAGGGAGGGGGAGGAAGGGGGAGGAAGGGGGAAGGGAAAGAAGCGGAGCGCGGAGGGGGAGCCCCGGCTCCAGGCACAGGGGACTAGGTGTGAGGGTGTGAGGGTCCCACCCCCTACACCCCTTCCTGCAGCCGCTCCCTCCCCCGTGACGCCGACACCCTCTTCAGTTTGCCCGTCAGGAGCTTGTTGCTTCTAGTTCAAGGCGCGTAATTGCGCCGCTCTCGGGGAGCCAGGAGCCCTGATTTACATATTTCTCTGCCCGGCGCTCACGCCGAGCAGTAACTTGGCTCTCTCTACTGCCGACCCGGAGCGCGAATGCCAGCCTCAAAATACTCACGCCAAAAGCCTACCAGGAGCTCACCCGGCTCAGGGTCTCGGTGCCCACTCGGCCTGTCGCCTTCTCTTCCTCCTTCCTTGTCCCCCTTCAGTCTTCTCACTTGCCTGTCTCTCCGGTCCTCTCTGCTCTCACTTCCCCGTCTCCTTTTTCCTTCTTCCTTCCTGTTACTTTACTCCCCTCCTTGCCGCTGGCTCACTCGGTCCCCTGACCCTCTCTCCTCCTTTGCCCCAGCTATGTGTCCCCGCCTCAATCTCTCTCCCTGTCGCCTCTCCGCCTTTTCTCTTGCAGTGCTAAAGCAAGGAGGGAGTTTAGCCAGCGGAGATACCCCGTGGCCCTCCAGAACCTTGGGGGTCTGCTGAACAAAAGGATCTGGAGTCCTACTCTCAGGGTGCCTGGCTTCCCACTTTTCCGCAATCAAGCAAGCAGAGACAAACCACCGGTGCCTCCGCCCGTCTCACCCTCTGCCTTCTGGCCTGGATAAGACCAACCAGCCTCACATCCAGCTCCTTCCCTGTGTCGGAGCCCCGCCAAGGCCTACGCATCCGTGCCGCGCCTTCCCTGGGCTTCTGCAGCACCCTAGGGCCCCTGTGGGCTCCCTGGAGGTCCGTTGGCTCTGGGGGTGAGGGGCGGGCTCTCAGCCGCTCTTGCCTCCTGGTTTAAGCCCGTCTTCTCCACTCGACCCTGAGGGCCCCCCATCCAGTCTCCCCAAGGCCTCACTCTCCTCGGCGGCGGCTGCGTCCCTCTTTTCTAGCCCGGGGTGTGGGGGGGGTAGGGTGGGTCCAGGCGAGGCCTGGGCTCAGCCTCAGGAAAGCCAGCGTTTTCCAAAGGTGAAACCAGTCTCTTAGAAAAAAGCTCCCAAAATCCGAATCCCGGAACTGAGGGCAAGAGGTTGCCTCTCGCTCCCCAGGATTCCTCTGCCAGGCAATCAATCCCAGCATTTGTCCCAGGCCTCAGCCCTGCGCCCGAGACAGACAGTGCAGGTTGTGAGGCTGGTTCCCTCCCTGGCCCCGGTCACCGCAGTGCCAGTGCCGTGAGCTCTGCCCACCATGCCGACTGACAGAGAAAAGGCGGGTGATCAGAGCGCATATCTATTTTTCTGACCAATGTTGCCCCCTTCCTCTTTTATCTCCTCCCTCCCATTCTCCCTCCCACTTTCTCTCCTCCGCCCCCTCCCACCTCAGCTTCCCTCCGAACACTGCGCAAACAGGTCGGTGGGTCTGGAGAGCAAGAAACCCCCCATCCAAGAACTGCCCATCCTTGCATACACCCTCCACACACCTGGCACCCTCGCCCAGATTCCAGCTCGCCCCCTTCTCCTCAGCCTAGATCGCTGGCACACTTGTCTGCCTCCCCATCTCCATCTCTTGCCCAAACCTCTCCCTTTCGGGCTCGGAGTTGACGCCCCCGGATCTCTCTCCTAAAATGGCTCCCCGGACACTGCACATTAGCCCCGCGGCCGCTCAAGACCCAGGGAAGGGGCCGCGGGGTGCCCCCCGGCTGGCTCTTTATGTGTCTGCAAGTGCGCAAGATTCTGGCACCTTCTCTCTGCACGGGTGGGGCGCAAGCAGCCCGCTGCCCCCAAAGTGGAGCCTGCTGACCGTTAAAGAGGGAAATGGGGGAGGACGAACCATTCAAGTTCAACGACATGGCGACGGCGCTCGGGCTGGAGGCGCGCTTTGGCGGGGGAGGGTGCGCCATCTGCAGCGGCTCATGGGTGCACAGGGAAGGGGGCGGCCGGCCCTTCTCTGCGCATTAGCGCGGACCCCCACCCCCCACAACCAAGCCAAGGCGTTCGTTCTTGGCCCAGCCCGCCTCTCCCTTTGGCCCCAGCTTTCTCCTCCATCCTCACCCTGAAACCCAAGGAAAACCGCAGCTCCCGACCCGCGCGTCCGGCTCGAGAACCTACCGTGAAGATCCAGGGGCTGTGGCCTCGTCTTTGCCTGCGCGGCCCCACTCGAAGCGCAGGGAGTGCACCGGCCCCTGTCTTCGCAGCCCGGCAGCTCCGCGAGTGGTAGCTTTCCGCGCAGCGCCGGGACGCGATGCGGTAATTTTGAGCCACCCAAGATAAGACACTAACTTGACCTTAACTTTGTCAGGGCGCCCCTGGTATCTGGAGAACGTGAACAGACACTGTCTGGCAGCTCTCGTAAAAACTGACTGGGGAAGAGATTCTGAGTCATTTCATTTATTGCCACTACAGTTCTGCAAGAAAGCTTTTCCTCCCTGCCAAACTTTAATTATTTATGCCCTTTTAGGAAACGAAAGAAGAGGAGAAACGCAGGGGAACACCCAGAGCCTGTCCCTTCCCTGAAAAGTCTTCGGAATGGGCTCCCTAAGTCAAGTGACCGAAGAACAAAAATGTGGGGAGATTACCTTTGTCCAAGGACGGTAGGACAGCCGCTGTGCCCCCCGCCTCCACTAAGTGGGGGTGGGTGCAGCTGGAAGAGGCGGGGTGAAGGGGCACACCCTCCCCCCACCCCCACAGACATGAATATTTACAACGGTTCTGGGTTTCTCCTCCACGCGCCCGCCTCCCGGAAGCCTCCCCAGCCCGCCTCCCTTGGGGAGAGCCCCCAGGCCTTAAAAGCGTCTCTTGGCCGGCCCTCTGAGCTCTCAGCCGGTTGAATGCCAGACCAAGCTGTTTTTCCTTGTTTAAAAACCTTTTCTTTGGTCAAGAGGCCCGCCTAGACTGCAGCATTTCTGAGGACGCATTTGTCTTTGTGCGAGGGAATGTTAAACACTCAGATTTCAGCATTTTGCTGGGGTGTTTTTTTCAGATTTCATCGTGCTTCCAAATCCCTGCTGGGACTTTGGTTAGGAGGGGAGAAAGGACACCACCGCCTTTTATATTCGTGTGGATCAGCAAAAGGGATGGATTTGAAAAACACTACTGAAGCTCCAATCAACAGACAAAATTTTACACTTAGAATAATTTCAATCTCTTTGGGGAGTGGTCTTCACGAATATCTCCTTCCACCCTACATCCAGGCTAAAGCGAAAGAACACAATGATATAATGGCGTATATTGCAGAGAAAATGGTCTCCCTGTGTGGCCATAGGGCCTTGGTCTAAGTCTGGTTCCCTGGCCCTTTACCCAGCCGGCCATACCTGAGGTCCGAGTATGGCCTCTGCCTTTGTTTGGTTATTTTGAAGGGGGCAAACCTTACCAGACTCAGAGAGACTCAGTTCTGATACCATTGCTTCCCTGAGCCCTATCACATTTCTAAATAATAGGGCCTGCCTCAGCAGCTTCTTGCTTCATTTTTTCTTTTTTTAAAAGGAGCTGTTTAAAATATATTTCATCAGATTTGCTTCAGAGAAGGGGAGTTGGAACCATTGAATGCTCAAAATTAGAGACTTAATGTTTTTCTAATTCTTCCACTTGCTAAAAGCTAGTAATTCTCTAGTTTCCATCTCTGAGCTAACAGGGAGCTGGGGTCTGCAAGAGCTCAGAATGCTGAGCAGGCCCCAGGTTTTCTGGCCTGGTTTAGAGGCTCTGAAGACCTAGAGGGTGCTGGGTCCACATTTCCCAAGGGAGGCTGCTGGGCTCCTGGCAGAGGGACCAGTATGGAGGATTTCCACAGGACATAGGCTAGTCACAAGAAGCCTGACTGGAAAAACATGGCAGGGAGAGACGTTTTGTATTGAAGTCCAAGGAACCTCATATCTTGGCAGCCCCCTGATAACAGAAAGCTTCAAAGTTTGAGAATTTAGGCAAAATGCAGAAGTCCCGGCTAGCAACAAGCCGAGGGTTCTCTTAGTGTGTGGGACACGCTGAAAGCTGCTCATGGTTCCCCTACCTTAGTATTTTATATATTTTGTTCATAGGCTTTATACACCATTTCCTGACTGACTTGGAAGCCATTTTCTCATTTAATGAACAGTCAAGTCGACACCCATAGTGAAACGGCAACCAGGAAAGACAAACGAATTTGGTGACCTGAAAAACATTAGAAGAGAATCTGAAACATTTTGAAAAACTGACATCAGTCCCGTGACAGCTTGCCTGGGACTTGGATATTTATTTCCACTGAAAACATTTCTGTATGTCTGATACATACAAGCTATTGTTTTTGACAAAATAAACAAAACACATACAAAAATTATTAGATAGCAGAGAAAATGGAATTCATCTAAACATCAACTGAGGTCAGTTGGGCTGAGGCTCAGAGTGCCCCATGAGGTGTCCATTCCAGATCTTGTACTGAAGATTCTTGGTCTTGCACTGAGAATAAACATCATCATACTTTGAGAAAAAATTTTCAACTCTTTGGCTGTCGTGCATCTCACTAGAAGAGAGGGAGCTATTTCTCTGAAGGAGGTGGAGAAGGGGCAGAGATGATAGAAGGAGCTTGGGGGGCCCTTAGGGTCACTGAAATCAAGGCAGGACACCCCAACACATCCAAGACATCTCTACCTGGCATTCAGCAACCCCAGCCTCCACCGAGCAAGCCTGACAGGGCCCATAATATCTCAGGCTCTGCTGGAGCAAGTCAGACGTGGCTTCAGAAAGAGCACAGCAATGGGGCCCCTGATGAAGCTGGTGGGCAGTGAAGAGGATGAGGAGAGGGAACTTCTGCTTCTCTCTGCTTGGCTGGGAGAAGAGATGGGGCTGAGGATCTGAAGGGCCTCCTTTCTAACCCTCCTGATTTCTGGTTGTTGGGAGAGAGTTAACCTCTCCCTGCAGTGATTCATTACCATAATTCAAGAAAGAAAGACAGACCAGTGGACACCTTTTCCCACCTCTCCAGAAAAGCCTTATGGACAGGCAAAATGTAGGACCATCCCCCCTTTCCTGGCTCACTCCCACCTCCCCCTGGATGTTTCCCCTCCTCCTGGTGCAACTCAGCCTCAAAGCCAACTAGGAGCTTGCCTCACCAGAGTTCAGCTCTGGGGGTCCAGTTACAAAGTGGAGGGCTCTGGCATAGGTATGTGTGAGGATGTGGGAGAAATGGGGATATTACCAGTCTGTCTGGAGATTGCCGTTTGCTGTGGAGCCCCAGCCTCCCTCATCCCATCCATGGGAAGGAAGTGCCCAATCCATTCAGCCCAGCTGGAGGGGCCAGCCCAGCTTGGATTCCGAGGTATCTCTGGAGTTTGTCTGGCCACCACGCCCCCTTACTTCTTTTTCCTTCTGAAGGTCTAAGGCGGCCACTGTCCTCCCAAGGGAGAACGGTGCCCTTTCCTTCCTCCAGAGTCAAGATCCTGGCTTTGCCACAAGGAGTTTGGCTGCAAAGAGACAGAATTGTGCTGTCAGCCCTTTCTACTCTGCCTGGAAGGTCTTCCTAAATTCAGTTTCACTCTGAGCCCTAGTTAGCTGCCTGCTGGATGCAGAAAGGGCTGGGGAGGAGGGGATAGGAAGACGAATCAGGTGGAAGCAGAAATGCTAGTACAAGGGTGCTAAAGTGAATCCGGGGGATAGTACCCCAGCTAAGAGTTAGGACAGGTGACCCTAGACTTCCACTCTGGAAACCTCAAGGCCGAGGCTGCCACTTCTGCAGGTTTCTCTGAGAAAGGGGGAAAGCAGGGACGCTTAACTGGCCAGGTTTCCAAACAAATCTCCTGCAGGCTTCTGGGGCTGCTGTCTGAGAGGGAGGGTACCTGGAACCAGTGGAGAAGGAGCAGAAGAAAAAGCCCCATCCCCTGTCTTCCTTCACGGCCAGGCCTTGAAAAAAAGGCAGGCCCAGCTCGGGCGGGGACACACCCGGGGCTAGTACAATGCCAGCGCCTGCTCTCGCAGCACCACGCGCTTCTTCTTCATACGCCGGTTCTGGAACCAAATTTTGACTTGCTGGTCGCTGAGGTTTAGCCTGTTGGACAATTCCTTGCGCTTCTGCCGGTTGATGAATTCGTTGAGAAGGAATTCGTTCTCCAATTCCGCAATCTGCTGCTTTGTGTAGGGTTTCCGCTTCTTTCGGGCCCTCCCCGGGGCCGCCCCCCACGGCAGGCCTGCAACACAGCCCCAACCCAAGTCAGCCCAGCCCGCTCCCAGTTGCCTGCCCGCCCCTGGCGGCTTCCCTCCCTCTACACACTCTCCCCAGCACCCCACCTCCCACCCCGGCCCGGGGAGCTTTGCTCGGGGAGCCTGGCCACCCTTTACCGTCGGGCAGCGAAGGTCGCAGGCAGGAGGCGATGCCGGCCTGCATTGTCATGTTCAAGTTGAGCGGGCCTTTGGCGTCGTCCTTGAAACCGGCGGAGCAGGGTGTCCCCTCGAGCAGGGTTGAAGAGCCTGGCGCGACGCGGCCCATACCCGTGTAGTCGTATTTGGCCGCTTTGAGAGCAGCGGCCGCAGGGGCCAGACTAGACTCCGGGATGAAGGGCGGCCGCGCACGGCCACGCTCCTCCGGCCCCGCGGCCGCGTCGGGAGTATAAAACTTGGCCTGTTCTTCGGATCCGTCTTTGGCGCCCAGGGGCTGCAGGCCGAGAGGCCCAGAGCCAGCCAGGTAGGGCTGGGGAAAACTGCCGAAGGCGGTGGCACCAGCAGGCTGCGCTGGGGCGCAGGAAGCGGGCGTGGTGGCCCAGGGCAGCGCGCTACGTGGGTACGAGATAGGGGGAAGCGCGGCCAACTGGCCGCCATTCGGTCGCAGGTTGGAAAAGTAGAAGGAGTCGGGCGACTGCAGATTCAGAAGCGAGCCCACATAGCCCGCTCTGTAGAGACTGCGCTCACACATCTCCAACAAAGGGCTTGAGCTGCGCTCGCAGCAGTATTTAGTTACAACCCGGAATAAGAGGGACAGGCTCAGACGATTGGACGAAACTTCGCCTGCAGGTTCTTCAAAGCCGGTCATTTCAGCACCGCCTACATCCCCCGACCCGTTTCGCTCCCCCCCCCCCGCCCCCATTCAGGGTATTAAGATAACACCCGCAATATTCGATGGCGAAGGACGAGGTTGCCAGGCCGAGCCAAGTCATACTGAACGAAGATGGAAGCCTCTTCGAGTTTTCTGGACGATTTCAGGAGCTGGGGGGCATTGGGCATCGGGTACCTCTGCCTTAATGTCCCTTGGGACTCTTCTTGGTCTTGACTGGCTTTGCACTCCCGTTTTCTGCTGGCTACTTGGGTCAGGCTTGCTTCTACCAGCTTTCACTTGCAGCTGAGGCCTTTTCCAGTAGAGTGCACTTCCTGGCTTGTCCAGAGAGCCCTTGCTCTGGTAAGGCCATCCTCGGTCCGTAGGCCTTAGCAAAGCTAGTCCTACCCCGTCCCTCCCCACCTCATCCCTCTGGACTGGACTGTGCACAGGTGACCTGGCAGTGAAAACCCAGGGCTGCCTGAGCCCCACGTCCCAGGCTGCAGGCACAGTTTGCTGATAGAAGAGAAATGCATCACAAATTCTGCCCAAGTTTGGCGCCCAGGAAGGAGGCTTCACATCATTCCTGGTGTGCTTCACCATGGCCCAGCCTTCTGCTCCTAGTACAGTCAGCATCCAGGTCCGTGGAGAGTGCTGGCCTGAGGACCCGGGCTGCTTGATTGGACAATCGTTGCCAAAGGCTACATTCTTTTAATAGCCAGCAGTTCACCTTGGCGATTACACCCAGCAAACCAGAGTTCCAAGGTGTTCATTCATTCTGTGGCGTGCAGTAGAGCGAGCTGCCCTAACCTGGTGTTGAAGAACAGAAGACCAGAGCCACCGACCGGAAACAGCGGGGCACACCGAGGCACACCGAGGCCGCGGACTAACTGCGTTCCTCTGCTCCGCGCCTCCAGGGGCGCGCGGGCCGCTGGCGGGTTCGGAGGTCTGGCGAACAGGGAGGCGGGCGGCAGCGCTCCCTTGCTGGGAGCAGTGAGGCAGCCCCCGGCCGCAGCTCCTCCAGTCCAGTGTGGCCAGAGGGCTCAGGATCCTCCTTTCTTGCCTCCGGTCCCAAGACCCCCAGCGACCTGCCTCCGCCCCAGCCTGCAGCCCGCCTCGCGGTCCCCGAGCCAAGCTGGAATTGGTTAGACCGCCAGCTCCGGCACGGAGACCACACAGGCGCCGCCGGAGGGCAAGGCTGACCACCGCGCTGCGACTTTATTGTGTGAGTTATGGCGACCAATTGGGCGGCTCTGGGGAACGCAGTCGGCCTCTTCCCCTAGCTCTGGGGCGGGGGTAGGGGGTGGGGGTGGGGGTGGGGGGGCGGTGGCAAGTCTGGGCTCCTCAGGGCTCCGTCAGAGTTTCCTTAGGAGCTCAGAAACAGAGACATATTCCATTCCCTTGTCCTTTCGTGGGGGGTGTAGGCACGCGCTGCAACCTCAGTTCCTGGGGACTTAGGAAGCCTAGGCTCTCAGGGAAACTCGCCCTGTTTTCGAGGAGCTACAACCTCCCTAAGTCTGAAAGTTCCAGTTCCAAGGGGTGCTTGCAGTCTTTTGTCTTCCTATCTCAGTACCATTTCCAGGTCCAGGGGTGTCTACTTCGGACGTTTAGGCGGATGCTTGCTGCGGTTGGCCCAACCGGACTAGAGGTATAAAGGAATCAAGAGAGAAATAGAAAAGACGAGCAACTAGACTCTTCTTTCTCCTTGGCTCAGATGATGCCCAGCTGCCCCATCTCGTCTCCTGGGCTTATGATTTCCTAGGTCCAGCAGACAAAGTTTTATGTTAGAGCTGGCAGGCTGGGGACAGGGAGGGAGGGAGGGAAGGAGGGCGGCGAAGTGGGAGGGTGCCAGAGGCTTGGCTGGTGAACTGCAGAATGGGAAACGAGGATATATGGTCTCGGAGTTACACGGCGAGCTCTGCCAATGCCGCCTACTGCCCAGGAGATGGCGAGCGAGCTCCACGCCTGGCGAGGCGCCGCCGCACGGTCAAGATCAACAGTGAAGGACGGCTCAGCCGGCCTGGGGTCGCCAGCCTTTGCGGTCACGGCCCGCGGCCAGGCGCAGCCGAGCATCTCGAAACGCCGGAGATGGTAGCGGCAAGGCTGGCCGGGACGGCGGAGCCAAAGGGATCCGGATGGCTGCCAGAGCCTGGGAAGGGTCGCGGCCGCCCCTTTGTCTGGCGGTAAGTCGCAGCGCCGAAGTCTCCTTCGCCTCTTGGATCGCGCGTAGACGCGCGGGCCTTGATTCTCCACCGGCGGCGCTCGAAACCTGCCAGGTTTTGGAGGCGCTCTGCCGGTGCCCTTTCAGTCTCCACCCGCAGCAAAGGCCTCTCTCCGAAGCTTCCTCCATTCTCCTCGTGGGTCTCACTACCAGCCCTCCGGCCGTTGATCGGCTCCGCTCCTCAATTCGGAATATAAAAGGAATGCATATAAATAACAAAGTCTTCATCTGTTATTGATTTAGCCGTCAATTCAAATTCCACTGGAGAGCGTTTCAACGCAGTTTTCATCTTCAGCAATCCTCCTGTTTCTCTTAGGAGGGGAAAATTGACCGGCAAACTACAGATGAAAGGAAAACCTCGAGGCAATCCTCCCTACCATCCATGGCAGGAAACCTGAGAAATGGACCTGGGAGATGGGGTGCGGTTCTGGACTCTGGAATTTACAAAAAGAAAAGAAGTGGAGGGAAAGACGATGGAGAAGGGAAACAGGCCCGTTTTAAATAAAAACACATCTTGTGAGAAAAAGAGAAATATGTTAGTGACTCTAACTGAAGTGGAACGTCGGGGCGGTGTGGCCCCATTTTCAGGAGTTATTTCTTCTTGAGAGATTGAATCGTGGTCACTTTTCCTTTTCTCTCTGTCTCTGCTCCTGCCTGCTTATCTGTCTCTCAATTAAAAAGAAGTTGCCTGCTCGCAGTCGGTTGCAAGATACGGGAGAAAAGAAAAAAAAAAAATCAAGCCGAGGCGGAGAAAACGAAAGTAGCTCTAAACTTTGTGTCTCGGTGTTTTCTCTGGCAGATCCATAGGGGAATTCTCCCACTAGAAGAGTTTACATATTGTGTGAGGTTTTAAACAACTATATTTAACTCGCATACCAAAAAGTTAGCAGCCATTGAAATCATTGCGCCCGGGCGCTAACAACGAGGAGGCATCCAGTTCCTTAGCGGCCATTTCCCTGAGTGGCAAAAAGCCCTCAGAAATGAAGTTCCTAGTGCCTAAAAATTGCGTCTAGAGGTTTAGGGTGTATAATTATGGTTTCAGCCTTCAACTTCTGTACGCAGACTGCCGGGAGAAAGCGATAAGGGATAAGCTTGAAATGTTTCTTTTTCAGTTTCTAAATATGGATTTGACTAATTTCAAGACCTTCCTAGAATAGATACTTATAACAGCCTTTCTAGGAAGAAAATCGCCAACCCGAGCACATATATATTATACTGGTTTAAAAAATAAAGCCATTTGAATAAACTGATAATTTTCTTTTGAAAGAGAAGTAGAATTTTATTGGGGAATTTTTTAAAGCTGGTCTGGTAGAAAAATATAATTTTAGACACCACAAATTATATCCTAATTTAAAGATATCACTATTTGTTAAAGCCAAGGGAAAAGGAGGGGGAAAGGGTAATGGAAGTGCAGAGCCTGGAGGTTTTAGAGACCAGAACTGGTGTTGCGTTTCCTTCATCTACAAGGAACCATGGCATTTGGGATAACACGATTTTATAATAAATAAGAACAGTTTCTAGAGGCAACAAGAGCTTGGAAAAAGAAAACTAATGTATAAAGACTCAGAAAAAACAAGAGAGTTCTGTTTATTTGCATCTCCCTAGGAGTAAAAAGTGATTTTTTTAATGCCTGAAGCACTGCCCATGTGTCTCAGCTCACAGACATTGCATCTACAAAGATAATCTGTTGTATAAATATGCAGCACTTTAAAAGTAGTTATTTATCATCATTTTCAGAGACATCTTTTATTTTTTTCTTCCTGGACTTCAGAGCTCCACATTTCCCACATTTGTCAGATGCTTTAAGCTCCAAAAGAGCCCAATACATTTGTTCAGACAGTCAAATTCTTCACTGGGTTCTGGATTAAAGTTCCCACCCATGGCCACATCGATTCAAACCTCTTTAAGGGAACTGAGAAGATGGCCTCAATTCTAGCCCCACAAATTGGAGGCCAAGGAGAGGGAATGCATTTATACCATCCATGGGTCACTCTTCGAATTGCAGACATTTAAATATCTGTGTCTAGAGAAATGAAGGCATCCAGGAAGACACATTATGTCCAAATTAAAGATTATAAAGGCACAAATCTACAGGGCGTATTGTACATATACAACAGCAAACGGCCCAATGTCAGAAAGATTGTCTTCACTCCACTATTGATACAAACCCTATTTAATAAGGCAACTGCTTTAAAAGCCATCACAGTACCTCCAGCCTCCTGTTTTCAGACTTTCCCAATGACCCTAGAATACTGCTTGCCCAGAGCTGTTTCCATTTGCCCCAGGGTGACTGCTGAGAGCTAATGATTCAATTACCCATCACAGGATATGAATGACTGCAAATCCAAATCCTTTTGCCCTAATGGATTATGAAGATAGTAAGTGCTGGAAACAGGCATAAAGAGCTATTTAAAAAAATAAAACCCTAAAATCAGAATGGCACTTCTGAAATTCATTTGGAGGGATTATTCAAAAATACTTCAAGTCCTTTATACTGGCCTGGAGGGAGAAACAGAACATTAAAAAGTCATAAAAAATAAACCTAGACAAGAGCAAAATCAATAATAAGAAAGAAACAGAAGTACAAAGGTTGGGCAGCAAAAGGTTTTAGAGCCAGATAAGGGGAAAAGAGAAAAACAATTCACAAAATTTGCCATCACTGGCAGGGGATTGGGGGAATTAAATACATATTCAAGTCTTTCCAAAAGTCTTTTGGAGGCAACTGAAAGCATTTAAACTCTGTGGCCAATCTGGCCCACATCAGGAGACAGTGTCTTTGAGCTTGGAGACAATTTTCTTGTCTTTCACTCTTCGGTTCTGAAACCAAATGGTCACTTGTCTCTCGGATAGATTCGTGGCAGCCGAGATTCGCCGCCGCTTGTCCTTGTTAATGAACTTGTTAACGGCATACTCGTTCTCCAGTTCTTTGAGCTGCAGTTTGGTGTAGGGCACCCTCTTCTTTCTCCCCCGACGGTAGACACACATGTCTGGCTGATTTAGAGCCACATCCCCTGGTATTTAAAAGAAAAAAAAAAAAAACAGCACGGGAAAAATTAGATGGGGATATGTGGAGCACAAAGCTGGGGACTTCGTGTGTAGACTTGGAGAGGGTATAGAGAATGAAGAAAGCCAGGCTGTTTATACTTTATTATTATTTATACAGACACATTATTTACACATTATTAAAGAAAGATTATTTACACTTCAAAGTGAAGGCCAATTTGATGGATCATCATGGTTTCTCACACCGGCATCTTAACAAGCCTGCGATTTTATGGGGTGGTTGTTGGGGGCTCTCATCAGGACAGTTTCTGCAAATGCTGGTTGCAAACATACGAACATACACAGACTTAAGAAAAAGCCCAGGCTGTTTGTTCAGACTTTGATTTCTTGTGTTCCTTGGAGCTTGTGAGCTCTTGGAAGCTTTAGTGGCATTCTGGGGCATTCATGTCCCTGGAAAGTGGGGCTCAACTTCATGACACCTCTTTGGGGAGGAGGGGCCAAGGCCTAAGCAAAGGGCAGCAAAGACCTTCAACTTTTGGAGAAAAATAGGCCTATGCCCACACACAGGAAGAAAAGGGTTGTGAGAGAGGCAGTTTAAATCAAGGGATGAATTTACAGATTTCACACAAACTGTTCCACGGGGTTTAACCGCGGTTGGGGGAGAACAGACATTCAACTCCCAGTAGGGGCGCAGACTCCAAGTCATTTCTTTTCCTTCTTTCTCTCTTCCTCTACCTCCCTCCCTGCATTTCTTCCCCTTGCCCTTCTCCCTTCCCCAACGTCCCTACCTGGAAAGGATGACTTCCAAAAGTGAGAGCCCTGTGGCTGGTCCTTGGCGCAGTACACCTGGCTGTTCCACCCGTTGGCCAGTGTCCAAGACTGGTAGCCTTCCATGGAGATGTACGCCTCGTGCCGAGGCTCCCCGGAGCTGAAGGTAGACACCATGTCGATGTAGCCGGGCACATGCTGGTAGGGGCTTGTGTAGCCCTGGTAGAAAGACACCTCCTTGGCTCGCGCGGGCACCTCGTTGGCTGGTACGCTGCTGCTTGCCAGGCCCGACACGTCCATGTACTTCTCCACCGGGAAGCCTCCCAGCGAGGCGTGCGGCGACGACTTGAGAGCATTCTGCTGTAAGCCCACGCCGTGCGACATGCGGCAGCTATAGTAGCCGTTGCCGAAGTGGTAGCCGTAACCCAGGGCCGGGGCGCCCGGGGGCGCTGCAGCAGCTGCGCCGGGCGCCGGGCACTCTTTGGCGGAGGGCGCCTCCGGGCGCGCCGCGACCACAGCCGAAGATGACGACGACGAGGCGGAGCCCGCGCGCTCAGAGGTCCCCGGGTACGCGAAGCCTGAGGCCGCCGCCGCCGCCGCAGCCGCCGCCGCCGCCGCCGCCGCAGCGCGCCCAGAGTGTGTGCCGGCGAACACTGGCGCCGAGAGGAAGCCGCGACACTGGCCCGGCGCCGCTGCCGCCACAGAGGAGGAGGACGAGGAGGCCGGGGCGGCCCCGCCGGCCCCGCCGTCCGCCCGCAGCCCGTCCATGTCCCAGCTCGCGGCACGGCTCATGGCCCGGCCCGGCCCGGCCCCGGCCCCGGCCCCGTGCAGGACACCATGGCGCTGCGCGCCTCCTCCCTCCTCTCCTTTCTCTCCTGTTCTCTCGCTCCCGCCCTCTTCCTCTCGCCCTCTCTCCCTCTGCGAGCCTCCCGCCTCCCGCCCGCCCGCCCTCCAACAGGTTAGCTCATCGCGGGACGTTTATAAAAACGAAGTTCAGGTTGGGAGGGGGCCTGGGCCGGTCGGGGGGCCGCCTCCCTCCCCGAGGGCTCCCGCTCGGGGCCGTGCCATTGGCTGCGCGGGGCCACGTGGGGATGGGGGGCGCGGGAGAGTCTGGCTCCCGGCCCGGGCCCGTGGACCCACCCACCAGGGCCCCTACCCCTCCCCAGCTCTTGTGCAGCCCACCGCCCCTTTCCGCCCGCCCCCGGACCCAGGCGTTTGCGGCGCAGCCACCCCCACGAGCTGATTGCGCGACCGCCCATCCTGGGCCCTGTCTGCGACCGAGGCGGGCGCCGAGGCCTGCGCCTTGTCTCGGCCACAGCTGTTTTTGCCACCTCTTCTCGGCTCCCTGAGCTGCACGACTAAATGAAGGCAAAGGACAGAGATGGTCAGAATGATGTGAAAACAGACGGGTTTTGATCCTGTTGCTTAATGCCTGGGATTAGCTGACCTAGATCCCAAACCCGAGGGAGCTAATTTTCCCTACCTTGCGCGTTGTTACGGGGCGAAGGCTTTTAATACAAGTACTCCCAGGCGATCCTCCGAATTAAGACCAATTGAAGCACAACCCCCTCTCCCGCCCCAATTTGCACACACTGTCCACCCGGAAAATGCCCACGAAGCCGCCCTGCGGGTGGGGGGCAGACACTTACAAGTAAATCAAGCGGACGAAAGACCGGTCCTCGGAGCGGCGAACCGGAGAAAAGTCCGGAAGCCTGATCCACGCTATTCGCCTCTACAGTCAAGCCAGCCGGGAGTCTCCTGAGCTGGGCTCCCGAGCCCTGGCGCAGCCTCCCCGGGTCCGCAGAAAGACCCTGTGGAGGGCGCCCGGAGAAAGCTACTCTGCCGCCCTCCTGGAAACTTCTGCGCCTCGCCCTGCAGCCGAACTGCCTCATGCATTTTGCAGCCACCACCCACCCCCGCCCGTTACTCACACCAATTAATTGAAAACTTCACTTTCCCAGGGACCTTTGTTTCGCTTTCTTTTCCTAGCTGCCAACTGCAGAGAACCGAGAGGGGCAGACTAAGAGAGTGTTTTTCCCAAGCAAACTTGGGGCTTGTAATGGGAAAAGCCCAAGCAACAGGGTCTGACTTCGAGGGGGTAGAGTGGGCCCCGGACAGCCCTGCCAGGGTGCGGGGATCACAACTCTGAAGCCTTTTCAACACTTCCTTCCATTACTCGGCCACAGAACCCCAACCCATCATCCACCATCTTAGCCATTGTCTGGTGTGAGTCTTGTGGCAAATTTAAGGATCCACTTTAGAAGCAACGTTAGATCTAATGAGCTGAGGATATTGGGGTGTGTGGGAGAGCCCTCAGAGTGAGCCCATTTTGTTCTGTAGGATTAGCTCCCCAGGCCAGCCCATTTCCAAGAAAATCGCTTCCATGAGCCTGTGATTGGTGAGGCCAGCTTGTCACCTAGCCCTGCTGTTTCTGGACCAAGACAGGACCTGGATGGGGCAAGCAAAAGAGCCAGGGAGGCCGTCTTGGGCCTGGTCAGACATCGCAGGGTGGGCTGGTGGTGTTGGGAGTGTTGACACGCAAAACGCAGTAACCATAAAAGGCTCAAATAAAGGGGAAAGTTATGAGAGGGGCACTGCAAAGGAAAAGCAGGAGACTTGACCTTTTTGAAGTCTTAGACATGTTCATGATCAATTTGAGACAGGAGGGGCCTAAGCCTCTGCAGAAAATTGTAGGGAATATAACTCTGCTGGTGAGAACAATTTTGGCTACTTGAAAGAAGGCAGAAGTTAGCAAAAGAAGCTGGATTTTTGTTTGTTTGTTTGTTTAATACCAGCCAGAGCCAGGTAACAAGGTTGTTGACTTTTTGGAAGAGTTTGGCTAGGGTCTCTTTACCCAGCAATATCATTACCACCCAGTCATGGAGGCTGCCCTGAATGCTCTTATTTTTCCTTTGTATCCTTGTCTTTTTCTCAGAGAGGGTAAACATGTAGATACTTAAAAAAATTTTTTCTGTGACCTAAACAAATTCGTCGAAATATTTCTAAAACATAACTGCAACCAATGAACTTTCAGCCTCTTAAACCTATATATCACTGTGATTTTGAGTTCTGGAGTTTCTGTTCCATTTTTATCTGATAAATACGTGTTAATGACTGATCATATGCTTAAAAATGAGGAAAATGAGATTAAGATGAGAAGGAAGGACTTGTCCAGTTTTTCTGATTTCAGACAGCCCCTCATTTTTGGCTTAATTGTCCACCCAGCAAAGTAAGTTGTTCAGGACTGGAAGCAAAGTCTGAGTTTATGCTCTGTGAAAGACACTTCTCAATGGTGGCCATGTCTCTAGTTTCCTTATGGAACTCTGGCAAGACATAGGGTTTCTCTACCCATCCTAGTGAGCGGATATTCAGAGACCAGGGAGGTTTTGAACAATAAGTCTAGCCTCTTGCTATTCTGCAGCTGTATTCCCTTCCAGTATAGCCTTCTAGATCCTGGCCCTGGAGGAGGGGATTCCCCTTAGGAAGGAGGTTCTGACTTGACCTTGTGAAGGCCCCCTAAACCCAGCACCCCAGGGCAAGTTCTGCTATTAGATCATGGGGCTGTGGTTGAGTACCAAGCAAAGAAGTCAGGGCTGCTCTGTTTATGAACTAAGATGACACACAGTTTACAAATCAGAGTGGTAGGTAGTGGAGGAATTTTGAGGCTGAACTTGCAGAAACATTTCATTTAGCTTGTATATCCTGTATACCCTGTATCCAAGCTGATTTTAGGTTTAAACTTCATGGGAAATTTTTTCTTTAGCTGGCCAGGAGCACAGACTGTATGTGTATGTTGAGGGGGTGTATTATGTTGGGGCTTTAACAACAGAAATAGTCTTTGTTACATGAAAATCTTTGCAGTCTCTAAAAACTGATGTGCAGTTAGTCATTGAAACCAGTTTTGCCATCTTTCCTGATTTTGGCGAGAAACTCAAGATGGCCCTTCATTGCCCAAAGCCCTGCTCTCCTCTCCCACTTGCTCCTTTCCCTCCTTAGCCTGCCCAAACACTCTTTTTTGAGAATTGGTGCTGTTCTGGCAGTCACATCCTATTTTTTCCTCCTTGTGGCTGATATTTCAGATCATGTCCCTGTTCTGGATTGGGGAATGGGTAGATATAGACTGCAATTTAGATTTATTGAAGAACATAAGTGCCCCCACCCCCTTGCCAAGAAAGCATCCAGCTCAATTAATCACTTAATCGGTGGCCATTGCAACAATAACCTGGTCCTAACAGAATGGAGTCAGGAACTACTTTGAAAATGTTTTCTTTGATGGCCACACCAGAAAGTACAGGACACCGCCCGAATTAACTTGTAAGAAGCCAAAACTTCAGTGTAGAAATAGTCTTAATTCCAAAGTAAAGTCTTAAATCCAGTGGAACAGGCTGGACAGTTCTTGGTTAAGACCAAGTCTGTGCTCTGCCAACTTTGGAACTAATTTTCCCTCTGCAGGCAATACCCAGTTTCACTCAGGCTGGAAATATCGAAAGGATTAAAAAAAAAACAACAAACCCGGGGTAGAGAAAGGGGTCGTTAGCAAAAGTGAGACAGCGGAATCCTGAGTTTAGGCACTTTTGTGTCTGAGATGTATTCCATTTGAATTTAACACAGGCTTTATTAAATGTAAATTGTTTGCAACAACAACAAAAAACCGCTTCAAACCGAAGTGTTATTTGGTGAAACCAGGTTTACCTCCCGCAGGGCGGTGGGCTCCTCCAGTCCTGGCGGGAATTAAGCCCAGGGAGAGTCTTCCCTCTCACAGAAGCACTAACCTCACTACAAGGGGGACGCCGCAGCGTGGGTGCAGAGCTGGAGGAAGAACCGAATAACTTGTTGCTCCCTCCCTCCCTCGCCCTCTCCGCAAAACAAAAGATGGAACTGCAAACCATCTTCCCCTGTTTTGTCCAACAACTCAAGGTGTGAGGTTGTCCTTGGAATACTTCTCCAGCAGTATCAGTAACTGAAGTCCAGTAAGTGCTCACTCTGTCGGCCCTTTGAGATGAAAGAAAATAAGTATGTCTCTCTGTCTCTCCTTCCTCCCCCGCATTCCGCAGAGCCCCGCTGTCCCTGTGGGAAATCCACTTGTGGTCATCGACAGAACGAAGGGATGAAGTGTAGGGAAATGCCTAACCACGAAGGGGCGGGGGTTGGGGGGGGCGGGGAGGAGGAGAAGGGAAGGAGGCGGAGGAGTAAGTGATGCGGCTTAGCTTCCCGGCTGGACCGCGCGCAGTTCCCCAGGCCCGGCGCTAGATGTCCCTGCAAGTTTTCCTGTCGCGTCGGAGGGCGCGCGGGCTTCAGGCAGGCAGTGAGTCGGGTTAGTCCAGGAGTCCAGGGGGAAAGTACCCTCCCAGCCCCCCCGGGGGTCCAGTGGGCGCAGGATTGTAGGAGAAAAGAGGAGAAGAAATAGACGCAGCCAGAGAGGCCCGGGAGGGATAGCGCGAGGCCCGCCTGTAGAGGGACGGCAGCAAAAGTTTGCCAGTTACAGACTCCGCGCTGGAGTCGCCAGACCCACAATCTTTGCTAATAAACCGAAACCCCGGAGCCGTGGCAGCAGCACTGAGCCTTAGGAAAATGCACCCGGAGATCTAAGCCCTGGAATAGCTGTCCTGCTCTCCCCCCTCCACCCAGCGGCCCCTGTCCTGCAGAGGGCTTGCGTCCCGCTGTGGACCTGCCAGTTTTGAGCCCCGTTGGCTGGGAGTCTTCCTCCGAAGTCAGGAGGCAGGCCCCAGCGAGGTTTCGGGGGCTCCACGGCATCTCGGGCTCTACGAGCGCCCTCCACCCTTCGGACAGCCTGCACACATTTTTATTACCTTCAGTCGAAAGCCAAAAGTGTTTACCACTTCACCTGGCAGGACCCTCCGCTGCTCAAGAAACAGATATTTAGTCTGGAGGCCTAACAACAATAACAACAACAAATTTAGGCCTCTTTCATGTAAATTCCTCCTTTGGAGCAAAAAGTGCTTTTCAGTCATTCTGGAGAAAGCCGGTCCTGAACCCTCACCCCCAACGCATCTTAAAAATTCCTGCCAAACTGTGCAGGCATGGGTTGACTTTTGTTTGTTTGTTTGAGTGAGTGAGTCTTGTGCCTTGGTAGTGAGTAGGGAGTCCTGGTGGCCTGGAGGCTGTGTCTGAAAACCAGGGACTTTTGACAGGCCATACCGGTCTCAGCTTGGACATTCCAGAGGTGCAAGGTTTGGGCATTTCAATAATAGCCCTCAACAGAATTGTGTCAGTCTTCTCACTACCTCTATACAGACTAAATGTTTTTGAGGTAGGCCTATATTTAAAGAAGACATATACAAAATAAAAGAACCAACCAAAAATGCTGCCCAAAGCTTTATAATACAGAATAGTTTGGATGTGATCAGTAATAACTTAAATCACAAGCAAGTTGTCTAACCTCCATGTAGAAAGTTTCTCACCTCTGAAAAAGGGATAGTAACAGAATCAATTTCTATAGTTGTGAGTTTTAGAGGAGCGAATATATGTAAAAAGCACTTGTAATTTCAGAGTAAAAGCTCAATACAGGTCGGCCAGTATTACTACTACTAGTAGATGTGAAATCTAAATAAATTAAGGGACATTAAATATTGGAATGTTCAGTGTCTCCTATGAAACACTGTCTGCTAAACGGAGTTCATGAACAATTATAGATGGCTTTTTGTGTGAAGAGTTCTCCTGACATGGTCTCAAATTAACTTTTCATAATAAACGTGCTAGAATAGCAGTATTAGTGTTATTTAAAAGGTGCAAAATAGTTTTCAAAACCACTAATAAATGAAGGTGTCGCCAAGAAATGGTGTTCTCCCTTTCCATCAGACTGAGATACAATTTGCCACAGACTTTGGCACTAGAGCCGAAGGGTCCCAGAGGAGGGGAAGAAGTTGGAGACCCACCCAAAGGGTGAAGGAGGAAGGGGCTGCGCTCAACATCCAGCCACCCAGCGGCGGCTCCTGCGATTGAAAGTAGCTCACAGCCGCTGAAACCGCTAGGAAAACAGACGGGGGCGCCAAACGACAGCAATAAAGACATTCGCGACTTCCGCTTAAGTCGCGCCTCCGTGGATCCCACCCTCTGCCAGGGCCTTGACCCGCCCACGGACCAGAGCCTGGACCGAAGTGTCCCGTTCAGTCCCCAAAGCTAAGTGGGACTAGAGGGTACACTTCCCAAGTTCCTGGGACAGCTCCCCTCCTCTGCCAGAGATTGTGAAACTGGGCACCCGGATTGTGGAGTAGGGAAGGAAAGGTGGGGGCATCCGCTCGGCTGAGCTCGGACCACGTTAATGGCCTGAAAGCTAGCGCGAGAAGGGTTCATAGTGCTCGGAGTCAGGTGGCCTCTGGGGCAGGGGCCGAGGTGGAAGCGGGTGATGTTCTCCTCCGAGCTCCCGACGCCCCCTTTGCGTCCCACCTCTTACCTCCCCAGCCACCAGGCAGGTGCTCCAGCTTTCCATTTTTCACCTTTGGGGGTAGAATTCCGTTTATAACCTTAAAGAGGTGGGATTGATTTTCGAAGCAAAGCTCCCGTTTAAGTTGGTGCCAAGGGGAACAGGAGAGAAACTTTTGGCATTGCCTGTGTATAAATGTATATAAATATATTTCACACCTCGTCTCCTCTTACATTCCTGACTCCCCCAATGGGTACAAGGTTAAAAGGAAAGCGCCAACAGAGAGATGGGCAAATAGATCTCAGGTTTGCCCCTAACACACCCCCTAGGTTCTGGGTGTGGCGGCAGGGAGGAAAGGGGGGGGTCTGGGTTGGGGTCTGGGTTGGCGGTGAGGCGGGGATGCAGGACCCGAGACTAGCGCCCAGATTGCCAGGGTCTCTCCGCCTCTTTGGAAGCTCGCAGGCCGATCTCCCGGTCTAGTCTCTATCCGCCCTTGTTCCTGCCTGCGGTCGTGGACCTCTCCCCCTGGGCAGCTGGTAGGTGGACTCGCACAGCTAGTTGGGGGTCCGAGCACCGTGGCGCGCAAGCGAGGGAGGAGACGCGCAACGGCCTTGGGTGAAGATTGATCTTCGTTAAAATGGTTGCCTCCAGCGTCATTATGACCATCAAAGTTATCACCAAGAGGCTCAGCCGCCAAGCTCAGGTCGGGAGGAGCAGCGGCAAGGCTAGTCCGCGATTTTTCGCGCGCAGACCCAGCGCAGAGATTATCCGAGGCCACAGGTAAGGGGCTGGGGCTGGAGAAGGGAGGAAGGCGAGAAGGAAGAAGGGCACAGTGGGAAAGAGAGGGCAGTAGGATGGTAGGGAAGGGAACCAAGACTGTTTTTTCTCATCTTTGACCTCGAAATCCAGCGATTTTGCCATAAATAATTCGATGTGAGAAGGAGTTGGGGGAAAGCTGGCAAAGTAAAAGTGGAATTGGGGCCGCCCATATGGCACTGTAAATTACGACTGTGTTTAAAGTTAGCTGTAGAATTCTGCTATGAAATCGTCCAGCCGAGTTCATTTCCCCCAGGGAAAATGCGTAGGCGAGAAGCCTATCCATCAGCAGGATTATAAAAGTGAAAAACCCGGGACTTCAAGTTCAGAACTCACTCTGCAAACGGTGTTAAAAAATCAGAGAGGACCTAATGATTTCCGTTTGGAGGCGCGGGCCCAACGCACCTCCCCAGCCACGTAGCACTGAAGTGCTTTCAAAACTCTAGGAGATTCTCTCTCTCTCCCTTCTGGGGTGGGAGGAGAGCAGCCAGGCTGAGGTGAAGTGGGGAGGGAGAGAACTCGGCGTCCTATTTGTTAAATAAAACACATATTTGGTTCTGAAATTCTAAAGATAAGTAATCCAGACAGGAGCGCAAGGTCTTCTCCTTACGCAACTCTTCCAACATCCTCCCCCTTGTCTGCCCCCCCCCCCACCCCGCTCCCGCTTATAAATGTAAAAAAAAAAAAAAAAAAACCCACTTCCCGACGATCTACTCTGGAAAATCAAAGCATTATCTATTATTTAACACGTATCTATGTCCGAGGAAAAATGAGGAAGGCGCTGCATGATTAGGACCTAAGGGGCAACCCAGCAAACTGAGAGCGTAATGATGCCCCTAAATGAAGGGGGAAATGTGCCGCGGCGCGCTCTATTAATCAGACTGTCAATTTCACCCCCGAGGCCAAACCCCCGGGCGAGCAGAACCGGCTCTGAGCGGGCAAAGGACCGGAGACTTCCTCCTCACTTCTTGTCTCTTCTCGCCTCCTACCTGGATCTATTTGTCTGCTCTGAAGCCGCCTTCATTACCCACTGACAGGAACGTGTATTTATTTGCTTATAAACCTGTTACAATAAATGATTATTCGAACAGCGTCATTCGTACCTTAATGACGAGCGAGCGCTACTTTTTGATGAATGACATCTCGGGCTCGGAAGGATGTATGGGTCATTTTGACCAGTCATTCCCTCGCTCTGGCATCCCACAATTTTTCCGCCTCCCTCCAAAAGAGATAATAATATTTAGAGGCGCTCGCTGGGGCTGAATGAGAATTAGCCCTCGGCGCAGCCCATCATTAGGACGGGACAGCCGGGCCACTGTGACATTTTTTAGAAAGCTGAAATGATGGAAAGAATAAGAAAAGAGATGATTCTGATGGAGAGAGGGCTGCACAGCCCTACGACCGGCAAGAGATTCTCCAATTTGTCGGACTCGGCTGGCAATGCTGTGCTCGAGGCCCTGGAAAATTCGCAGCACCCGGCTCGCCTCAGCCCGCGCCTGCCGTCCGCCCCCCTGCACAGCGCTTTGGGAGACCTCCCTGCCAAGGGCAAATTCGAAATAGACACTTTGTTCAACCTGCAGCACCCAAGCAGCGAAAACACCGTCTCCTCCGAAATCGCGTCTGCCGCGGAGGGCCGAAAAAAGCCGGGTCATTATTCAGAGGCGGCCGCTGAGGCAGACATGAGCAGCGACGTGGAGGTGGGCTGCTCGGCGCTGCGCTCCCCCGGCGGCCTCGGAGCGGTTCCGCTCAAGGAAAACAATGGCAAAGGTAATCGCGCTGCCCGCGCCGCGCTCCCTAGTCCCATTCTCTCTCTTCCTTCGCTGCCCTGCGGGCCCTTCGTGGTGCCTTTGCCCCTCTCCGACCCTCTGCAGCGAGCTGCACCGAGCTGGTTCGGGCGGGGGCGGGACGCAGGCGTGGGACCGTGCCCTCCGGCTCTGCTCCTTGAGCCTCCCAGAGAGACGCAGGCCTACGGCCTGCCCTCGCTCCTAAGTCGGAGAAAAGGTTTTCTGCTTGCGGGTCTAAACGCCCGTGCGAGCCGATAGACCCCGAGCCATCCACTGAGTCTGTCCGGGGGAAGGATGCCCTGGGCAACTGTTCTGAACTCCGCGGCCTCTGAACCCCGAGGCCGAGAGGAGGAAGCATTCTAAGTAAGTCAAAGGAGCCTCGCTGGGCACCTTTGGGAGACCCTCTTGGGTCAGCGAGAGAAAGTTGAAAAGTAGAGTTCACCCCTCAATGGTTCCGGTTTGAGCTGTTGCTGTCTTTCGAATCTTGAAATATTTTAAACAAAATTCCAAAGCCAGTCAAAGGAAGGTTAGAGGCCGACAGAAAGCTGCCCTGTGGTCTCCAGATGAAGGAAAATCCAGAGCTTCCCAAACTGAGTTTAGATGTAGGGTTTTTCCCTTGGCCAGTTTTCCTCCTGAGTTGAAAATTTCCAATTATTAAAACAAAACTACCGTCCTTAATTGAGTTCCTATTATTTGGTTATGAAGGGCTCCCCAAACTTTATTGATTCCATTAACGGCAGCAATTTGTAAACATGACAGACCCCATCAATTTAGGCAGCGCCTCGCCCTCCTCTCGCGGCTTCCCCCATCCGCGTGCAGCCTCAGCGCCGGGATCTCGGTCCTACAGTGACTCATACGCTGCCGGCCGTTTGTTTGCCAGGGTTCGCAGAGAGTGGCTCAGCCGCGGGCACCACGACGTCTGCGACAGGCTCCGGCCTCGGCAGCCTGCATGGAGGCGGCGGCGGCGGCGGCAGCGGCGGGGGCGCGGCGCTGGGCGGCTCCGGCTCTGGCGCGGATCAGGTGCGGCGCTACCGCACGGCGTTCACCCGCGAACAGATCGCACGCCTAGAGAAGGAGTTCTACCGGGAAAACTATGTGTCGCGGCCACGCCGGTGCGAGCTAGCCGCTGCCCTCAACCTTCCCGAAACCACTATCAAGGTATTGATTCCAGCACGCGCCTGTTCTAGCCTCCCCCGGGTGTGTGGGTTTATTTTTATTTCTTCTTTTTCGGCGATTAGGTTTAGCTGAGGGCCTGAAAACCCGCGGGGAGAGTCACCAGAGGAATTGGCATGTTTATTTCTCAGTTGCTGTATCCGAAGGGCTAGCCGGTCTGGCTGACCTGGGAAGGTCCCCGAATGGCGCAGCCCATGCCGCAAATGCTCGCCTCCGCCCAGCGCGTGCCCAGGTGCCCCTAACCCTTCTCCACGGCTCCACTTTCCCCTCGGCGGCAAAGCCAGCTAGTCTTTGTTGCTCTGGCAAGAACCAGAGGTGAAACTTTTCAATTGCTCTTGATCTTGGAGGTTTATTTTTCACATAAATCGTTACAAGGAGAAAGGACAGTGTATTTTAAAAAATCGATTGGGTTCAGAAATAGTTTTCTAAACATTTTTCTCCGGGGCAAAGGGAAAGAAAGCAAACTCCTGGGGGGGGGGGGCAACGAAATTGTCCTTATTAATATCTCTTTAGGTGATTAATTTTATTTTACGTCCAGGAAAGATAGCCGGGAGGTTGGGCGACTTGGTGAACTCTTCAAGGAGGATCTGGCATTCTAAAAAAAGAAAAGAGGAAACTCCATGGGATAGGGGAGGAGTGTAAAAGTCTCTTCGGTTTGGTCGGGCTTTCTTTAATTTAGAGTTGTGACGAATGATGTCTTCATTAGATACTGTTGGGAGGGGTAGAAAAGTCCCCTTCCCAGTTTAAGAGGATGTTGCTCCCGCCATTCATTTGAAGCAAATGATTCCAACAAAACCATCCCTTCAATATCAGAACCGGACCCATGCCCCTCGGGACAATTCCTCACAGCTCAGAGGACTCAAGACCTCACGCGGCGACTTTTTACAAAAGCTGCGGCGGCAGCTTCTCTTCAAAGGAGCCCTAGAATCCTCGCGCAAATCCTGGGATTGAGAGACGGGTGCTCTGCGAGGCCGGGCAACCGGTGGGTGGCGAGAAAGAGAGGAAAGGTTGGGTTGGGACGGGGAAGCGCAGTCTAAAGCTAGAGAATAGAAGCCCCAGGAGCCGCAGCAATCGGACACAGGGAAGATTATTTTCGCTGAGGAGTGTGCCTACGGCGCTTTACACCGCCGCTCACACTGTCTCAGCTGGAAGAGAGGACTTGGCCCGGTCGGAGGGGCGTAGGCCAGGCCATTCCAAGGTCTGGGAGGGGCGGGGAGGCCCGGGGCGGGGGCTGGGGCCTCCGGGCGCTCCCTAACTCGGGCCGCGGCGCGGCTTCCCCTGCAGGTATGGTTCCAGAACCGGCGCATGAAGGACAAGCGGCAGCGTCTGGCCATGTCGTGGCCGCACCCGGCCGACCCCAGCTTCTACACCTACATGATGACGCACGCGGCCGCCACCGGAAGCCTTCCCTACCCCTTCCACTCGCACGTGCCGCTGCACTACTACCCGCACGTGGGTGTCACGGCCGCGGCCGCGGCGGCTGCGGCCTCTGGCGCAGCCGCCGCGGCCTCATCGCCCTTCGCCACTTCCATCCGCCCGCTGGACACCTTCCGCGCCCTCTCGCACCCTTACTCGCGGCCCGAGCTGCTGTGCAGCTTCCGCCACCCGGGCCTCTACCAGACGCCCGCGGCTGCCGCCGGGCTCAACAGCGCGGCTTCGGCCGCGGCGGCTGCTGCAGCTGCGGCGGCCGCGGCCTCTTCGGCCGCGGCGGCCGGGGCGCCTCCCAGCGGCGGTTCCGCACCCTGTTCGTGCCTCAGTTGCCACAGCAGTCAGTCGGCCGCAGCCGCCGCCGCCGCCGCCGCCGCCGCTCTGGGCTCCCGGGGTGGCGGCGGGGGCGGCGGGGGTGGCGCCGGCAGCGCAGGGGCCGCCGGGGGCTCGGACTTCGGCTGCAGCGCCGCGGCGCCGCGCTCTGAGAGCGGCTTTCTGCCCTACTCAGCCGCTGTGCTAAGCAAGACCGCCGTGAGCCCTCCGGACCAGAGGGACGAGGCGCCGCTCACCAGATAACTACGTCGCTGCCGCCAGGGGGCTGCGCCCGACGCTCCGAGTGTGCCCCGGGAGACCCCTGAGCGCCCCCCATACCCGCTTTGCGCCCACGTGCCCTCTGCGCTCCGCCTGCTGCTGAGGCTCTCGCCAGGGGGCGCCCCGGCGCGGGAGGCCGCAGGGAACTTGCCCCGAGTTGGGGGGAAAGAGCCAGCTCGAAAGCCCGGCGTGCGTCCCCTCAAATTATTTCTATTTTTGTATTTGCTACCCTGCCGCCTCCCCTCCTTTTAAGTGTTTCCCGTCGCCCAGACCCCGCTTCCTGCCTCTGTCCCGAGCTCTTGGTCTCCCCAAGACAATCTCCTCGCCCCCGAAACCAGTCCGCTGTGGTCTCGGGCCCAGGCTGAAGCCGTCAGGCCTAGTTTCTCGGCTGAGCCACGTGGCCAAAAGCAACGGAAAACCACAACAAAGAGAGTAGGGAATGGTGTGTGCTAGTGCGGTGTGCGGGAGGGAAATCCACCCCGTTGTTCCCGCTGCTGCTGTGTTTCTTCCATCCTTTCTTTTATTTTCTTTAAACGAGGGTGAGAGGAGGTAGCAGTTTTTCTCTTAGCCTGAGCTTGTTAGGGGCCCTATCCGAGGAGAGCGGAAGCATGGAGGTCTGAGAAGAAGGCCTAGAGGGCTGATGGAGAGTGCGGGCGGCCGCGGGTGTAGAGAGTATTTACTGCGTGCAGGGGACACGGATGGTGGGGCTGTGGCCGTGGTCCCAAGAAGGACAAAGCCACGAAGCCGAGATGGGAAGAAGCGCAGTCTCTCTCTCGGCCCACCACCGGTCTCTCTTCTGATCTTCGGTTTGGGTTGGAGGCATCTTGCATATTCTTTTGCAAAAAATAATGGTTAATGAGAGTGGCACAGCCAGGCCAGGGGAGGAAAGGCAAACGGAGGGATGAGGAGGGCAAGACTGAACGATCTCGTAGTATTTGAAGAATCGTTTTCAGCTTAGTTTTCCAACGACTGGGTTCCAGTCCATCTGGGAAATACTTGAATCTCTAGATATATATTATCCTGAAGCATTTACTTAGACACTTTTCTAAGTTCAAACTCTATTCCCTTCACCCCCTTCCCTCCTCGCTTTCCTTTTCCTCGGGTAAAATGGTTCTTGGCTTATTTCTCACGCATGTCTATTGCGCCTTCGCCTCTGCAAAGCCACCGCTGGGTTGCTGAGACCGGCTCTGCCAACCCCGGCTACTGGAGGGGTTTCCTTGAACTTGAAGAAAGGCACATCAAAACCCACCAGTGTTAACTGCCACGTCAATTTTGATGCTAATAATG